>NC_132907.1:93139543-93489501 GCF_047675955.1 Chlorocebus sabaeus | reverse complement strand
CAACACACACACACTCCCACACACATAATGCACACACACACACCACACAATGCTCACACTCCCCCACACCACACAACGCACACACACTCCCACACACAATTCAAGTGAAAGGAGCATCTGTGAGTCGTGACACTGAAGGCTTGTGATGTTGGGTTCAGGAAGTGAGCACGGCTGAGAATGGATGGGCCCCGTGTTATGACAACTGGACTGAAGCCCGGGGAACTGGCTGCCGTGCACCGGGGCTGGCAGCACAATCCTGTGTGGCGGACCCCAGGCGCCTCCTGTCTGCCCCCATCTGTGCGTGTGGACACGGCCCCCTTCTCAGACTGGGCCTCCATCCTTCTCTGCACCACCACACGAGAACCAGCCCCTGACACGCACCCCAGAGACCACAGGTGCCCATCCCACCCTATCAGGTCTTTAAGATGCCATGGCCTCCTGAGTCTTTCCTGTTCCCATCTGTGTATATGTCACCAGGCCCCGAGAGTCTGTCCCGGCCCTGTCCCTACGTTTATGACTCCATGTTCCCCCGAGTCTGTCCTGTTCCCCGTCCTGTCTTGATGACACCAGGCCCCCGAGTCTGTCCCGGTCCCGTCCCTGTCTTTATGACACCGAGGTCCTCCGAGTCTGTCCTGGTCCCTGTCCCAGCTTTATGACACCATGGTCCCCCAAGTCTGTCCTCTTCGTCCCTGTCCCTGTCTTTATGACACTGTGGTCCCTGAGTCGGCCCTCACCCTGTCCCTGCCCTTATGAGTCTGGCCCCCGTGACATGTCCTCACTCTCCTCCAGCCCCCCAAATGTGTCCTCGTCCCCCTCTGGGCCTGCTCGGCCATGCTTTTTCCACAGGGACCCTCTGGAAGCCACTCCACCCTGGTGAAACCTTCCATTCCTGTACTCCACACAGTGGGAACGGCCTTTTCTGAGGCCCCTTAGGAGACAAATCCTCATTGCCTGAGTCCCCGACAGTCTTGCTGTGTCGCCTTTACTGCTTGACTCCTTCAGGGTGCAGGGATTACATCTGCCTTTTGGGAACACGGGAAAGTAAGCCCCCACTTTCCTTACCGCCAGAATCCACAGTTCCTTCTCACGCCAGTCACATCACAGGTCCAGGCTGAAGAGCAAGAGAAAAGCAGCATCGCTCTCGCTCACTCCAGACCAAAGTGAGAGGTGGGTGGGCTGCCCTGGTCGACACGGTAGCCACGGAACCCAGGGCGCCTCATAAAGCCATGACAGTTGGGAGGTTGAGGGGACAAAGGGGCATGAGGAGGGGGGAAAGCGTGAAATGGACTCGGGCGTTGGTGAAATAATGCATGCAGTGGTCTATTTCCAAGACAAGGTGCCTTGAACCGGTTTAGGTCAGCAAACCACAGAAGAACAGGATGTACTAGTCCCCTGCTTGGATTGCCGATGCCTGCTTGTCGGCCTCTCCTTCCCCACCTTAACACCTGCTTAGCTGCCCTCGCCTGAACCAAAGAAGTTTAGTCTAAAATGAAAGTTTATTAACCTGCAAAAGAGCTCGCTTTGTCTGTATATCAGTCTGCCCAGCTACTCAGCTCCAAAGTCAAATACCTGAAAGCCCCTGAGCTGACTAGGATTGCAATGCACTCTGGACCGCAACAAAATGCAGCAAGACAACCCTAAAAAAAAAGACCACCTAAAACCCCTACCCAACAACCAACAGGCAACATCCAGGAAGACTGCAACCCCAGAGTACTCAGCCTCGGAGGAGCCCAGGGAGGGGCCTCTGCAGCTGGTTCTGAGCAAAGACGTCAGCCACCGTGGCTCTGACTGAATTCAGCGCGTTTCTTCCCAGTCTCACAAGTGGAGGGAATTCTCTAGCAAGTTGTTTCATTGGCTGTCCTGTGAGCTCAGGAATTCGGTCACTGGCTTAACTCAGGGCACAGTTTCACCATGACCCACGCCAAGGAAGGATTTCTCCTGAGAAGGGCCAGCAAGTGTGTTGAAGGGCATCCTCCCTCCCGTCCCTGCAGCCCTCCTCCCTCAGCACTCAAGGCATTTCCAGTTCCTGTCAGCTGGGGGTCTCCACTGACTCCTATCTGAAGGCCTCCGATGTGGGTCAGCTGCTGATGCTGCCTTTGGGGGTGAGGATGGGAAGGTGGACAGGCATGCACCCCTTTCTGTTAGCAGGGGCCCCTCCAGGACCCCCACCGTGAGGAAGTCGCCCATAGTCAGGGGCCCTCTTGCCGGCTGAAGCTTGCTGGGTCTCACTCTGGTGCCTGGAACCTGCAGTGGCCAGAGGTCTGCTGCCCATGGACATCCTGTCAGGGGCACACACGAGGTACGCAAGTACAAGGAACAGCTGGGCAGGGGCAGGTGCCCAGGACGACACGGGGAAGGGGCAGGAAAGCCTGCCTGACAGTTGTCCAGCGCTCGGGGGCTCTGTGCACTGTCCATCCAGATCTGACCTCTCTGCTCAGGACAATAATCGCTCTGGAAGCCGAGTGGAGGACCTCACGGCAGACAGGCGGACAGGCCTGGAGGACAGACATTACCCTTAGCAGTGAGCGAAGGGAAGGCAGACGCCCAGAGTCCTTTGCTCAAGCAAAGCATCAGACAAGACCCAGCACTGCACAGACCAAGTCACGTCACGCACAGACGCCGTGGAGGGATGTGGCCACAACCCAGGATGGGCCTGGCACGGGCTCCTGTCCTCAACACACAAAGGCCAGACAGCTGGATGGAGGGTGCGAGAGGCCTGCAGACCCTGGTACCCGCCCAGCTCACTGTGGAGCAGGTTCCAGGCCATCAGGGACCCAGAACGTCTAACTGACAGGTGGAAAGGATGAGCTCCCAGCCCACGCCTGGACCGTGCACCAGACATGCCAAGAGCCTGCACACAGGTCTGTGGTCACCTAAGCCCCACCAGCCAGGGCCTCCAGTCAAGCCCTGGGAAAGGTGCAGCCGGACAGGGGACCAGCTTCACCCTCCCCCGGCGTGGCTCTGGGCTTACCCTGACAATGTCTGGGGAAGGTCCCACAGAATCTAAGCCACTTCTCAAACTCTGAACAAAGGCTGCCAGGCCTCAAAGGTGTGTAAGCAGACCCATCACCCAATGGCGCCAACTACAAACTCCACCTGGTATCCAGTAAACGATTCCCACGCACACAAGGGCAGGAAAACACAGCCCCAAACCAGGGGAGACTCAAAGCTGAGATCAGGGAATCAGCAGACAAAGTGTAAGAACGGTGACTACAGACATGCTCTGTAGAACTGGGTAATGGGCAGAGGCTAGAACAGTGTGGGGAGCTTAAAGACAGGAAGATGAGGGAAAGTCTGGAACTTCCCAGGGACTTGCTGAATGGCTGTGATTCAAATGCTGATAGTGACATGGACAGTGAATTCCAGGCTGAGGTGGTCTCAGATGGAGATGAGGAACTCAATGGGAATGGCGGCAAAGGTCACTCTTGCTATGCTTTAGCAGAGACTGGCAGCATTGTGGCCCTGCTCTAGAAATCTGTGGAGCTTTGAACTTGAGAGAGATGATTTAGGGCACCTGGTGGAAGAAATTTCTAAGCACTAAAGCGTTCAAGAGGTGACCTGGCTGCTTCTAAAAGCCTATGCTCACTTGCATCAACAAAAAAATGACCTGAAACTGGAACTGACATTTAAAAGGGAAGCAAAGTGTCAAAGCTTGGAAAATTTGCAGCCCAGCCATGTGGTAGAAAAGAAAAAGTCATTTTCTGGAGAGGAATTCAAGAGGGCTGCAGACATTGCATAAATAAAGAGGAGTCAAATGTTAATAGCCAAGACAATGGAGAAAATACCTCAGAGACATTTCAAAGACCTCTGCGCAGTCCCTGCCTGATGGTCTACGAGGGAAAAATGGTTTCGTGGCCAGGCCCAGGGCCCCAATACTCTGTGAAGCATTGGGACATGGTGCCATGGTGCTCTGTGTTCCTTCCAACCACAGCTAAAGGGACCAAGGTACAGCTTGAACCAATGCTTCAGAGGGTGCAAGCCCCAAGCCTTGGCAGCTTCCATGTGGTGTTGGCTCTGTGGGAGGGCAGAAGGCAAGAGCTGAGGTTTGGGAACCTCTACCTAGATTTCAGAGGATGTATGGAAAAGCCAGGGTATCCAGGCAGAAGTCTGCTGCAGGGGCGGGGCCTTCACGGAGAACCTGTGCTGGGGCAGTGCAGGGGGGAAATGTGAGGTTGGAGGCCTCACCCCACACAGAGTCCCCACTGGGGGACTGCCCAGTGCAGCTGTGAGAAAAGGGCGACCGTCCCCCAGACCCCAGAATGGTACATCTGACAGCTTGCACCATGTCATCTGGAAAAGCTGCAAGCACTCAACACCAGCCCGGGAAAGCAGCCACAGGGGCTGTACCCTGCAGAGCCACAAGGACAGGGCTGCCCAAGGCCGTGGGAGCCCATCCCTCGCATCAGTGTGGCCTGGATGTGAGACAAGAAATCAAAGAAGATTATTTGGGGGCCTCAAGATGTAATGACTGGCCTGCTGGGTTTCAGATTTGCAGCCTGCAGCCCCTTTGTTTTGGCTGATTTCTCCCTCTTGGGATGGGTCTATCTACCCAATGCCTGTACCCGATTTGTATCTTGGAATTAACTAACTTGGTTTTGATTTTACAGGCTCACAGGCAGAAGGAACATGCCTTGTGTCAGAGAAGACTTTGGACTCTGGACTTCCGAATTAATGCTGGAATGAGTTAAGACTTTGGGGCACCCTTGGGAAGGCATGATTGTGTTTTGCAATGTCAGAAAGACAAGAGATTTGAGAAGAGTCAGGGGCAGAATGATCTAGTTTGGCTCTGTACTCCTGCCCGCATCTCACGTTGAATTGTAATTCCCAATGTTAGGGGAGGGTCCTGGTGGAAGGATCATGGCGATGAATTTCCCCCTTGCTGTTCTCCGTTCTCATGATAGCGAGTGACTTCTCGTGAGATCTGGTTGTTTAAAAGCACTTCCCCCTTTGCACTCTCTCCTGCTCTGCCATGTGAAGACACGCATTCTTCTCCTCCATCTTCCGCCATGATTGTAAGTTTCCTGAGGCCTCCCAGCCAGGCCTCCCAGCCAGCCTGAGGAACTGTGAGTCAATTAAACCTCTTTCCTTCACCAATGACCAGTCTCAGGTGGTTCTTTACAACAGTGTGAGGACAGACTAACGCACCACAGCACATCAGCACCAAGCTGCTGAAAAGTAGTAATAAGGTCAAAATCTCAGAAGCGCTGAGAAAAACAGCTGCTGTGCAGAAAGGTGCTGTCACAGCAGCCTGGGGCCAGGGTCCCCTGGAAGGCGAGGCCAGTCACAGCTGGCGTCTGGGGTCCCCCCTGTGCTAGGGGTTGTTCACAGCTCCAATGACAGGAACAGAGCGGTTTATGCTAAAGCTCACCTTCTCTCCGGGTCTGGATTTTGGTACCTGCCTGGCAAGAGGGTGCCCTGTGACCAGACCCCAGTGACCCTGGGCACCAAGCCTCTGACGAGCTTCCCTGGTGGGCATTTCACATGTGTTCTCATAGCTCACTCCTGGGAATTAAGCACGTCCCATGTGTCTCTGCTGGGAGTGGATCTGGGCCTCACACTGGATTCCCTTGGACGTCACCCACGCTCTTGTCCCTCTGCTGCTGTTGGCGCCCATCCCCTATAATAAATCATGGCCATAAGTGCCTGAGCAGAGCCAGTGGAGACAGGTGGAACGTCACCATGGGGACCAGTGGGACCCATGGATCCAGGCTCCACAAATGCCGCTGGAGGTCAGAACAGCTGGGAGGCGCTGCACAGGCAGCCTCCCTGGTGAGGGCTCAGTCTCCAGGACTGCCCCACCGGCTGATGTCAACTGAAAGCCCCACACACAATCCACGCAAACCACAACTTCCCAACACGAGCCAGACAGACCACAACTTCCCAACACACAAGTCACATAGACAACCTCCCAACATGTGAGCCACACAGACCATGACCTCCCAACACGTGAGTCATGCAAACCACAACCTCCCAACACATAAGCCACACAGACCACAGCAACTTTCCAACACACAACCCACACAAACAACCTCCCAACACATACACCACACAGACCACAGCAGCTTCCCAACACACAACCCACACAAACAACCTCCCAACACACGAGCCACGCAGACTACAACTTCCCAACATATAAGCCACACAGACAACCTCCCAACACATGAGCCATGCAGACAGCAGCAACTTTCTAACACGTGAGCCACACAAACCACAACTTCCCAACACACAAGCCACACAGACCACAACTTTGTAACACACGAGCCACGCAAACCACAACCTCCAAACACATAAGCCACACAGACCACAGCAATTTTCCAACACACGACCCACGCAGACCACAACCTCCCGACACGCGAGCCACGCAGACCACAACCTCCCGACACGCGAGCCACGCAGACCACAACCTCCCGACACGCGAGCCACGCAGACCACAACCTCCCGACACGCGAGCCACGCAGACCACAACCTCCCGACACGCGAGCCACGCAGACCACAACCTCCCGACACGCGAGCCACGCAGACCACAACCTCCCGACACGCGAGCCACGCAGACCACAACCTCCCGACACGCGAGCCACGCAGACCACAACCTCCCGACACGCGAGCCACGCAGACCACAACCTCCCGACACGCGAGCCACGCAGACCACAACCTCCCGACACGCGAGCCACGCAGACCACAACCTCCCGACACGCGAGCCACGCAGACCACAACCTCCCGACACGCGAGCCACGCAGACCACAACCTCCCGACACGCGAGCCACGCAGACCACTGCAACTTCTCACCAGGTGCAGGCAAACAGAAGCAGACGCCTCTGAAATGCCCCCACTTCAGCATTCTTTACATCCCACCCCATGTGCATTTTGAAGACTCACTATGAAAAAAAACCATAGTTCAAGTTAACGTTTTTTACGGACTACATGTTGAAACAAAACGTTGGATATAGAGGTGAAATAAAACCTGCCGGGATGAATGTCACCTGCATTGCTCTACTTCTCTTTTCAGGGCTAGTAGGAAGCCTGAGACTGCAGACAGCCTGTGCTGTTTCCATTGGAGACACTGGGTCTAGAACGTCTCCTGCCAGAAAGGAGAGCGCAGTCAGCTGAGTGGGCTCCACCACCACACAGACCATCTGTGGCAGGAGCCACGGGAACAGGGTTGGTGGCCTATCATGGACCATCTGTCGGATCCAACACCAGTCCCACAGACCCCATTAGCCAGGTCCCTCGGCCCGTGAGCCAAGCGCACTCACTTGATCTTGCTGAAGACGATGTCCACGTCGGTGACCGTCACGTTCCTACCGTCGATCACCTGGCAGTCCTTGCACAGCTTCGACCAGTTCTTGCCGTGCATCTCCCTCCCGGTGGCCCTGGTGTCCCCGTGCACCACGAAGCGCCGGAAGGCCTCCTCCAGGGCACTGAGCTCGGGGGCCGCGGCTGCCCCCTCACCGGCACCCTCCGACTCCAGCGACAGCCTCTTGGCCGCCCGGTCCTTCGAGGGGTCCCCCGGGGACTTGGGGGGCGTCCTGTTGGCAGCTCTGGCGGGCTTGGCCTCGTCAGTCATGTTGCTGTGGAGGAAGGAGAGGAGAAAGGTGTCACCCGGGCCATGTCTCAGCTGACCTGGGTGCAGCCCAGGAGACCCGCCATACCAACGAGCACCAGGACGTGGCTGAGACGGGCAGGCCCTCCCGGGGCGACGTGGCGAGGGCTGAGACGGGCAGGCCCTCCCGGGGCGACGTGGCGAGGGCTGAGACGGGCAGGCCCTCCCGGGGCGACGTGGCGAGGGCTGAGACGGGCAGGCCCTCCCGGGGCGACGTGGCGAGGGCTGAGACGGGCAGGCCCTCCCGGGGCGACGTGGCGAGGGCTGAGACGGGCAGGCCCTCCCGGGGCGACGTGGCGAGGGCTGAGACGGGCAGGCCCTCCCGGGGCGACGTGGCGAGGGCTGAGACGGGCAGGCCCTCCCAGGGTGACATGGCGAGGGCTGAGATGGGCAGGCCCTCCCGGGGCTGGGCGTGAGGCCCCTCAGACCCTCAGAGCCAGCTGCCCTGGAGGCACGCGTGTCCAGCTGCCAGGCAGAGTGGAGCCAAGCAAGGCCTTGCCCACTTGCCGTCATTGGGCCAAGGACCCCCTAAGTCAGATAAAGCCAGCAGCACACACAGCCCAGGGTGGGAGCTGAGCTGGGTGCCAGGGGCTCCAGGCCGAGCAGGCTCAGGGTGTGACTGGCAGCGTCACAGCCCATCCCGGGTCCTCCCCACCGCCACACTTTCCACTGCCCCTCCTGTGGACGCCCGCTCTGCAGCTCTGGGGGACACCTGAGGACCACACCCTCCCCAGGGTCCGTGACCGGACGCCTTCCTCTGGGAGGGTCCACAGCGGTCCTGCGACAGTGGCTCCCACCCCAGTGCAGAGCCTCTGACCCTAGATGGAGCTTTGGGCTGGGGGGCGGGGGCGGTGCGTGTTGGCCCTGGGGGCACCTGAGGATGCTCTGCCCAGGTGCCCTGGGCCTGCCGAGCCCACGGTGCCCCAGCCAGGGGAGGGGACTGCGGGTGTGCAGGGTTGAGGCAGTGGTGGGGTCACGGGCATCGGGGCACAGGGACGCCCTCTGGACTTTGCAAGGCGCCCACCCCCAGAGCAGGCGGCTGGGCCGTGGGGTTGAGAAGACTGAGGGGTGCCGCCCAGGGAGGGTTTGGGGACGCAGGGCTATGCCACAGGGCAGGACTGCCGAGGCCGCCTCCCCACCACACATGGTTAGACCCAGTCAGGCCCTGAAGGACTCAGAGTGAGGTGCTGGGCTCTGCACGAACGCCGCTTCCCCAAGGGGCCCGGACGCCAGGTCGGCCGTCAGCACTGCACTGAGAGCTGAACATCGCCTCGGCCCACAGACAAGAGCTGGTGGGAGGGTCCGTGCCGAGGACACAGGTCCATGTCCCAACCCTGGGACTCACGGAGCCCTCTCAGATCTGGAGTTCTCAGCACCAGTCATGGCCAAAGTGTGGCTCTGTCAGCCTGGGGGTACTGAGTGTGGCCCCTGCTGACCTTGAGATCCCACAAATTCCCCCAAAACAGCTGGAAAAAATCCAGGGGTGCTGCCTACACTGAGGACCTTAAGGGCCTCAGGCCCCTCCCATTCGCCCCTTTCCCTGGAAGGCACCGAAAATGCAGATGCCAACACAGCAGAGGACACAGGGGCAGGACCCAGTCGGGGCAGGACCACGTGGGGCAGGATCCCTGTGGGGGCAGGGCCGCGTGGGGGCAGGATCCCGGCGGGGGCGGGGCCGCGTGGGGGCAGGATCCCGGCGGGGGCGGGGCCACCTAGGGTCAGGATCCTGGGGGTAGAAGGGCTGGGTCAGGTGTCGAGCCAGGAACAGTCTCCCGTTTTATCGCTGACACCATTTCTTTGTCTGAAACAGGAGCTTCTCACAGGCCTGGCCTGTTTCCACTGGGCCTCTGCAGCAGAGGACACTGGGCAGGAGGAGCGGTTGGGAAATTCCCAGAAGCAATGGTGGGTTTTGTGAGCACCCAGAACAGTGGTGGGCATGCGGGTCAGAGGAAAAGAACCTTCTGGGATGCTTCAAACTCAGGGCCGCGTTCTGTGGTCTTATCTCCTGTGGGGACGCGCCTGAACAAAGACCCTTATTCACACACCTCAGTGAGTCATCTGAGAACCTGCACCCGTGGGACCCACCTGGGAGCAAAGGGATGAGGGAAGCCCCTCGGAGCCGCCTTCAGGGCTCACGCAGGACGTCCCACCCATCAGCGCGTGCTTTGCACGAGTTTTTAATAAGCTTGGAGGTTGGCCTTGGAAGGCTGAGCGGGACATAAAGCGTCCTGCCCTCGTGAGGCCTTCAGTTGGGGCAGGTGATAAACAAATAAACAAGTAATGAAACATCAGGCAGCGAGGAGTGAAGAGGACAAACTGAGGCAGGTCAGAGGAGGCCAGCAGGCAATTTCAGACCCGGCGGAAGAGGACGCGCGTGAGCAGAGATGCGGGCAGGCGGGAGTCACGGTGCGTGAGGATGGTCCAGCGCACGGCCCCTGCGCCTAGGTACCCCTGCGCCCCTGCTGGGCAGGCACCACCTTTGCTGGGCTCAGCCCCGCTCAGCACAGCAACAGCATGAGATGGCACGAACGAGAGCACTGTGGGGGCCGCGGGGGAGAGGGCAGAAAGGAACAGGGGTCAGGACATCGCCAGATCTACTGAAGACAGACACTGGCTTCAAACGTTCTGAGGAAAAATGCTTCCGGCCGGGACTTGGATACCCTCGTCCTCCGTCCCCACTCAGGCTGAGGGGAGGGAGGCCACCTGCAGTGGGTGTGAGCTCAGAGACGTGGCCACACCCCCTGCGGAGGTGCTTGGTGACTGGGCTTCCCAGGAAGACGAGGGTGACAGCCGTCAACAGCCGTCAACAGCCGAGAAGAAGGAGTAGATGCAGGAACCCACAGCCGTCACGGGAGTGAGGCCACGGGCGCTTGGGAGGGCCGAGGACCAGGCCCAGGCAGTTTTGGAGGGAAAAGTAGAATCCGTCCCAACTCAGCCCCAGCCTTTCTGCACCAAGGGGTGGAGCGGTGCTGACCTCAGACGCTGGCTGCCAGAAATGCTTCCACAGCCGGCTCTGCGTGGGGTGCACGCTCAGGGATCTCACACAGGGACTCGCCTCAGAGCCCATCTGAGCTTCACTGTTCTACGTACTTGTAGTTTTGTTTTTACCTCAAACAGGCATTAGCTTAACAAAATATTTTTTTAAAAGTTTAAACTAAAATAGACAGAATGAATCAGGCGCGACGTGCTGCTGTCGAAGACAGCCAGGCTGCTGCTGGGTCTGGAGGAGAAGGACGCGGCTGCCAACCCCGAGCGGCAGCAGAGGAGACGGGAGTCCACTGTCTGGATCGCTTCATTAGACCCATGTGCTGTTTCCACAATGACGGTAATAGAATACATTTAATTTTAAGAGAATGTGGAGGTGTCAGAGGGACAATGAGCCTGGGCGGGCACCTCTCCCTTGGCGCTCACCACCAAGTGTAGTATGCAGCTGTGCCAGCTGCTTCTTGGATGGGCGGAGGCCAGGCGTCCTCCACTTTCCCACAGTTTCTGGACGCAGCGCACCTGAGCCCTGGGTGCAGACCCTCACACCGTTTCCCCCGGAGGCTCTGCTCTGTCACCGTGAGGGAAAAGAAGGTCGTGTAGCAGAAGAGACTCCAAGAAGACAAACTGCTCACCCAGGGATCAAAGGACAAGCTCCCAGGCATGCACCCACCATCTCCAGGTGTGTGCCCTGAGCCCCCAGGGGGCTGCACTCCCAGGCCTGTGCCCACCATCCCACATGTGCCCTGAGCCCCCAGGGGGTTGCACTCCCAGGCCTGTGCCCACCATCCCAGCTATGCCCTGCACTCCCAGGCCTGTGCCCACCATCCCACCTGTGCCCTGAGCCCCAAGGGGGTCACCCTGTACTCCCAGGCCTGTGCCCACCATCCCAGCTGTACCCTGCACTCCCAGGCCTGTGCCCACCATCCCAGCTGTGCCCTTCACTCCCAGGCGTGTGCCCACCATCCCACATGTGCCCTACACTCCCAGGCCTGTGGCTTGCATCCAGGTGTCCACCTGCACCCTCTCCCGCTGGCCGGCGCCTCCCTCGTAGGAGGGACATGCCCAGCCCTGCCCAGACCCAGGTGCCTGCTCACAGCACATGCCCCTTCCCTGGCCAGACCCCATGGGAGTCCAAATGGGGCCTGGCCAGGACCTGCTTGGAGGCTGAGCCCACCCCACACGCGCCCCCACCCCTAGGGCCTCGCCAAGGAGTCAGGAGGATGGTGCCTATGGGCTCACCCACAGGTGTGGGCCAGACTGTGTTGTCCAACTGGCATTTTTGAAACAGGCTTGGAGAGGGGAGAAGACAAGGGCAGAGGTGGTACCACAGATCTCAAAGCAGGGCAGGCAGAGGCAGACCCCAAAGGGTGGCTGTCCTGGGGAATGAAGCGTCCTCACTGGCCAGGGAACGCCTGCTCCAGGTGCATCACCAGTTCCAAGGACTCGGCTGCCCAGGCGGGGCTTCGTCCCAGACACCTCAGGCCACCTTGCCCCCAACCCCATGGGCTGTCCCTGTTCCCCAAAGGCCCCACGGAAAATCAACTGGGCCCAACTTGTCAGAATGAATCTCCTGGGAAACGCCTTAAGACTGGATGCTGGACTGCCCGAAGCCAAACTTACAGAAAAGCTGACAGAACAGAAGTGACAAGGCTGGAGAAACAGCAGCCGGCCTCTGATCACAGACCTGTCCAGGGGCTGGAAACCCGGGTGTCCACGTGGCATCAGTAAGCAGGGCCAGGGGCAGTCACTAGGACCGACCAGGGCTCTGTCACTAGGAACAAGTGTCTCTCACTTGGGCCAGGGGATTCTCACTAGAACCTGGGGTCTGTCAGTCTCCAGACTGGGGCCTGTCCCTTGAGCCTGGAGCCTGTTACTAGGACCTGGAGCCTCTTACTAGGACTTGGGGTCTGTCACTAGCTCCAGGGGCCTATCCCTTGGGCCTGGAGCTTGCTACTAGGGCCTGGAGCCTGTTACTAGGGCCTGGGGTGTGTCACTAGGGCCTTGGGTGTGTCACTAGGGCCAGCTGCTGTTTTAAAGGTAGCAGCAGCCTTGGTGCTCCCTTGTTCACTGCCCACGCCCACAGGGGGGTGGCCCCGACAGAGCCCACACAACTCCTCTCCACGTGGACGGCTGTGGGGTGGCTGAGCCTTGCTGGCCGAGGAGGCTGGTGGACAGGCCGTGCTCACATTAACAGGAGTGCCGGGTCAGAGGTTGAGGCAGGAGCCACGGAGCCAGTGGGAGCCACCACCCCTCTCAGCTCATCACCCCTCCCTGGGGCCTGAGACCCCAGAGTCAGCCCTCGGCCCTGCTCAGGCTCTGGCCTCCCTGGGAACCTCTGGCCTGGTTGCAGGTGTCCTGTAGGCCCCCTGGGTTGTGCTGGGCTGGACCAGGCCGGGGGTGACCTCTGACAGCTCCAACTGCCCTGGAGAAGCCACCAGCAGCTTCTCCAGAACAAGACTCTCCCTCAGGCTGTGCCTGCATGAGGCCATCGGGTGCGAGGGAGATGGGGAGGGGCTGCACCCCGTCAAGGATGAGAAGACTGAGGCGCAAGCAGCTGTCCCACCATGGGCCAGGGAACAAGCCCAGGGCCTGCCATGCCCGGGATGGACACCGCACCGCCCCCGCCAGCCCCCACTCCTTATTTCAGAGCCCACCTGAGCACAGTGCAGCACTTTGACAGACGGTTCCTGGTTTTCCTTATCATCACACCACACTCTTGCTCCGTGGGACTCTCCATGTGAATGGCCCCACTCTTCTCGGCCCAGGTCGCCTATCAGGCAGTCAGAGCTCCCGATCAGAACAAAGCTGGCAGTTTCCGAGTCTGTGCACTTCCCCCTACAGTGCAAGATGCAGGATGATCAGCCGCTCAAGCCCAGCGTCCCCAGGGCACACTCGAGAGCACACCCCACCCAGAGGCCAGGCAGGTGCACACGGCCAGGGCCGCCCCAGGATGCCCGTCCAGAGAGGTCACAGTCCTGAAAGGCCACGGTCCTGAGAGGTTCCCATCGTGAGAGGTCCCCAGTCCAGTGAGGTCGCTGGTCCTCAGAGGTCACTGTCCTGAGACATCACTAGTCCAGAGAGATCATCAGTCTTGAGAGGTCCCCGGTACAGAGAGGTCACTGTCCTGAGAGGTCACTGGTCCAGAGAGGTCATCAGTCTGAGAGGTCACTGTCCTGAGAGGTCACTGTCCTGAGAGGTCACTGGTTGATCCTGAGAGGTCACTGGTCCAGAGAGATCGCTAGGATGGGGTCTCCAGGCCTGGGCTGAGGCTCTGCCCCAGAGAGGACCTGACGTTGGTCTCCTGCTCTTCAGGGACCCTGAGGGTCAGAGCCAAGCCCAGGCTGAGTGCAGTCCCCAAGGAAGTGGGAGGAGGAGGGCAGGGCTGAGTCCTGTGGCAGCACCCGCAGCACACCACACTTGGACCCTGGTCGTCTCACATAGCGTCCTCCGGCCATCCTGCACGGGGCCACTCGGGACCCCTGCCACTCACCACAACCGCGTGGCCTCAGATCCGGGCAGGACAGGGCAGGCTTCATACTATCCTAAGTCCCATGGGGTGGGAGGGGCCCTGCACAGGAGCCTTCCGGTAAGGGGGGCAGAGGAGCAGAGGCTGCGCGGCCCCAGCCACCTCCACTCACTCTCCGCCCTCAGAAGAAGTGAGATGGGTGCACGGGAGCTTCTTGGGTCAACAGGGTGCACCCAGAACCCAGCCCCTGGTGCCCTCTGCCTCTGGGAACCACATCTTGGCCCCCATCTGCAGGATGTGGTCCCCGCAGCCCTCAGCATGGCCACTTTGGGGACGGCCACCGGAGCCCATCTGCACATAGGTGTAGGGATAAGAAGGCAGGGCAGTTGCAGAGAAAACCCTCCCAGGCAACACAGCAAATCCCTTCTGAGTGGGAGACTCAGGATTAAGGATGACAGGGAGACACAGGAGGGAAGATGGAACATTCCAGAGCACTAGGGCCGAGTATCCAGGCCACAGACGCCGGGGCCGTGGGCACCAACTTTGCCACCGAATGGCCACCGTGGGACGGAGGTGCAATGGGGCTCCCGGACTCTGCAAAGGACACTGCAGCAGAGACTCATCCTGGTCTGAGACGGCTGTCCGAGGCTCAAGTGAGAGTTAAACCACATCCACAGCCAGTGCCCACCACCCACGCCAACACCATTTCTCTAAAGCACCACACAGGACATTCCGCCAACAGAGCATCCCAAAACGGAGTAAAGTAGATCCCGGCTGGCTCATCCCATCAACCACGTCCGAGACTCGGCAGCTGCAGATGCGGTGGGACAGGCCTCCATTAAAGGCATATCCCGTGGGGACAGCCAGGGCTCTCACGGGGGCACAGCAGGTTAGAGAACACAGCTGGGGCTCTCACAGGGGGCAGAGCAGGTTACAGGACACGGCAGAACGAGGGGCTGGTCCCTCATCCAGCGCAGCTTCACTGAGCGTCAGACACACAAGGACCCTGCCCTGCCCCAGCCCAGTCACTGCCCTTGGGTTGCCCTCAGGGCTCCAGGTCCAGGGCACCTGCAGTCAGCTGAGACCAGGCCAGCTCCGGGCCAACGGTGGCCCCATCTAATCCCCAGAACCTGTGAATGCAACCTTGTTTGGAGAAAGGATCTGGAAATGAGATCATCCCGGATTATCCATGGCTGAGCCCTAAATCCAATGGTGAGTGTCTCTACCTAGAAGAGGCAAAAGAGAAGACACAGAGAAGAGGAGAAGGTGCTACAGGCTGAATTCGTCCCCTCCAAAATCCACACTGGAAATCCCCATTGTGGTGGCATTAAGTGCCAGCAAGGACACGGGCCAACAGGAAACTGTGTGGGTGAATGGCTTCGACCCCTCTGGGAACTGCTTGGCATCATCTGATGAATGTAAAGACACACATGATCCCGGATCCAATGGCTCCACTTCCAGATTGACCCAGGAGACTCCTGCCCACGTGCCCCAAAGAACATCCCAGGAATGCCCACGACAGCTTCATCCCTAGTTGCCAAGAAAGGGAAACTGCGTGGACAGGCGCCTGCTGCCAGTATGGTGGTCTGAGGGACAGTGGGCATCCCCGCGGGAGTGTGGGCAGCATGAGCGCGAGCGCCTGGGGCTCCTTGACGCAGTGTGGACGGACCACTCGCACACACTGTTGACCACAGTGAGCCGGCACAGCAGAGTGCCCACTGCGTGGCTTCTGGTTAAACGTTAAAAACACAGGCAAAGCCAAAGCACAGTGCTCAGGAGTTGGTGATTCGATGAGAAAACAGACAGTGAGTAAGACCCCATCCCACTCCCAGAACACGAAGAGAGGCAGCCCACAACGACTGGCACTAGAACTGCAGGTGGACTGTGCCAGGTGCCAGCTGGGGCCCTCACAGCAGGCGGCCTGGGGACACGTGGCCACTGGCGAAGGTGGCAGGAACAAACCTGGTGGGAGGTGAGGCTGAGATGAGCTTCACCCCAGTGACTCTGCCCATGGCCCAGGCTCCTCTGGCACTGAGAAGGCAGAGGTGCCACCCTGCCGAGGAACAGAGGAAACCTGCACTTGGGCAGCCTTAGGAGAAGCCGGGGCTAGTGTGCACAGGAGAGGACGGACGCCCCAGAAGCAGCCACGGCGGCCAGGTCACCTGTGAGACGCCATGGGTGGGAGATGCAGGTGGCTGTGCAGCAGTGCCCTGGGCTCAAGGGCAGGGGCTGGGTCAGGTCCCTGGGGCTGGCTGGGGCCTGGACATGGCTCCCTGGCCCTGAGGCACCAGCAGCACTGCTGAGTGGGTGGGACTGACCTGGTCTGTTTCTGGGCAGGGATCCAGTGTGAGCGGGTGAACGGCGAGTGGCAGCCATGGGCATGGTGAGCTAAGCACACTTGGCACACATCTGTGGGCCAGGAAGGCGCGTTACACACTTCCTGACAAGGCAGAGGGTGCTGGGAGCTCGCCTGTCAGACGTGAGGGCACTTGGGCCAGGGCCTAGGTTTGAAGCCACATCCAGACCCCAGGTAGCAGGACGAGCCACAGACAAAACTCCTCAGACATCCGATTAAAGAAGGAAGAGGTTTTATTTGCCCAGGAGCGTCGGCAGACTTGCGTCTTAACAGCTGAGCTCCCTGAAGACAGAGTTCCTGGCCCGTTTAAGGGCTTACAACTCTAAGGGGTTCCACGTGAAAGAGTCGTGATAGATTGAGAGCACATGTGGTTAGAGTGGGGGGGGGGGTTAATCTTTTAACCTCAGGCCTGGTCATCAGTGGCACCTGCTGGTCTTGCCACTGACTTCATTTCTATTGTTTTTCAACTTTTACTTCCTCCTCCTCTTCAGAGACAGGAGACAGTAAGAGAAATGGCTTCTCTCCTCACCCATATGGGTGCTCGCTGCTTCTGTCCCCACTGACTGATGACTGATGGCCAGAGGGAGGCAGTGGGTGTGTGAAGTCGCCTGGCAGGTGCGGCTGTTGGTGGCATTCCCTGGGCAGAGGTCACATTGGACGTTTGTGAACAAATGAGCAGGTTGGGGTTACAGGTTATGGAATCTGGGAAATGTGGTCTTTGATGCCATGCACCCTGGGGGATCACGTGGAGCCCACATGGGTGGGGACCTTTGATCATGCCAAGAAGTCAGACGTGAGACAGAGTCGGCCCGGAGGAACGCACGCACCAATCCCTTCCCTGAGCCGCACTGAACGGGGAAAGGGCTCCAGGTGGCCTTCACTGCTGGGCTTAAAGAAAGGTTAAGAACCTCCCTTCCCTTCCAGAACCTCACTTTTCAATGACGTCAGCACAACTGGGGTCCTCAGAGGAGGCGCTCACCCTTCCACGATGGAAGGGAGAAGCCCGGCTTTCTGAACGGATGAGGCTGCAGAAGGCAGTTGGTATGATGAAAAGACAGAAAGCTGTTGCCTGCTTCCACTCTTTTGAAAGATTTTCTATATTTCTTCCCCAAAGAAAGTCATGCATTTGGACATTCAGACATTAAATTACAATTCATAATTAAGTAGTGCTTGCACAGTTAAAGGAGAAACCTGGAACTCAGAACAGTCTTAATTTTTCTATCAGGAAATAAGATTTAGGGACAGCTGATGTTTTTCTTAATTCTTTTTTTGAGAACCGCGTGCCACTTTCCTGCGGGGTGCTGCCCTTCCCCAGGCGTGATTCCAGGGGGCTGCAGACCACAGAACCCGCCCCTCCCCTGGATCCAGCAGGGCCAATCAAAGCCATTCCCAGGCAGAGCCCTGCAGCTCGGGGGAGGGGCTTCCCCACTGAGGAGGTGCTGCTGAGTTGATGTGCCCTGGAGGCCCTGGCGGGGAGAAGGCCTGGAGGTGATATGCCCAGGATGGGGAAGCCCTGGGCCGGGGAAGCCCTAGGGAGGGAGAAGCGCTGGGTGGAAGAACCCTGCAGGTGGGGGATGCACTAGGGGGCGGGATGCACTGGGGAGGGGGAAATCCCCTGGCGGGGATACGCTGGGGAGGGGAATTACCTGGGGAAGAGGATACCCTGGGTGGAGATTCCATGTGGGGAGGAAGCCCTGGGTGTGGGGTTACCCTGGGTGGGGGGGTGCCCTAGGTGGGGAGGATGCCCTGGGTGTGTGTGGGGGTACCCTGCGTGGAGATGCCATGTGGGGAAGAAGCCCTGGGTGGGGAAGATGCCCTGGGTGGGGGGTGCCCCGGTTGGGGGAGATGCCCTGGGTGTGGCGGGTGCCCTGGGTGGGGAATCCTTGTGGACGTTGTCCTGGGTGGTGGAGCCTTGGGGAAGGAATGGCCTAGCGGGTGGCTCTGGGAGGGGGTAGCTCTGGGAGGTGGATGTATTGGGAAGAGGATGTCACCTTAGGTGGATACCTGTTGCTGATGCCCTAGGAGGGAAGCCCTGTGTGGGTGATCATCAGGGTGGGGGGTGCCATGGGTGGGAGATACAGTGAGTGGAAGCTGTCCTGGGTGGGTGTTCTACTGTGTGCAGAATCACCTGGGTGGGAGCTGCACCAGGTGGGGGATCATCCAGGTGGGGGATCATCTGGGTGGGGGCTGCCCTGGGTGGGGGACCATCTGGGTGGGGGCTGCCCTGGGTGGGGGCTGCCCTGGGTGGAAGATCATATCAGGGGCATGCGGTGGGTTGTGGCCCTGTGGCACCCCCTAACACACACACACCAAGAAGAAGGTGGTCTCCCTAGGAGGAGGATCCACGCAGGGCATCTTGGGGTTTGGCTGGTGGATGCCGGGGACCAGGTCTGAGCCCCAGATGTGGCTGGGCCTGACCCACGCAGCTCCACCCCTTCCTTCCCAGGAAACACCTTTTGCTCAGCAGTAGGAACTAGGCGTGTGTAGATTCTGCTGCCTGATCCTGGCTCCTGGCTGAGGGTTTGTGGGCTCAGATGGACTTGACACCCGGCCGTAACCCTCCTGGGCGCAGCCTTCTGGCTCCCCCAGCCCAGGCGGAGGCAATGACTGACTCTCCTCACCCAGAGTGATTTCCCGAAGGCGCTTCTGCCTGAGGGCACCAGGCTGGGCCAGGTACTGCAGGGCGCTGACCAGCACTGGCCTGGGGGCCCCCAGAACCCCAGATGGCATCCCTCTCACACAGTCCTCCTGTCTCACCACCAGCTATAAATAGACTCGGCTCTCTGCTGGCACGGCGTCTCCCAAGGAAGCTTTTAATTCTCAGCGTCCTCTGCAGGGAGTGGCTCCCACAGGCCTGGGAGGGAACAGACTGCCTGCTCTCCAGAGAGCTCCCCAGTCTCCATCTGTGATGGGTGACCCTAATTTTCTTTAGGAAGTTCTCCTGAGCCCTGTGTGTGGCGCTTTGGCCTTTGTGCCCACGGAGGCCCCCTGCAGCCCCTCCCGCCAGACCCTGCCCAGCCCTGTGCACGAACCCTGTTGACCGATTCTCAGGCCTAGGGCAGCCACTGCCAGTGTGAGGCTTGCAAATTAGGGTAGAGTGGTCAAAAGGAAGCCCCTTTTGACCGTTTCTATGAGCATTTCTATGTGCATTTCCACAGTGAGGATTTATAACCTTGTATAATCGTTAAAACATGTATTGCAACTTCAGGGAATTCGGGAAGATGGACCAACCCCAGCTGTAAGATGAAAATGCAGCCAGTGACCAGGGGAGCTTCCTCCACGCACACGCGGTCCAGTCCCCATGACTTCATGCTTTGTGAAGATGCAGAGCGAGTTCATGACGGCGCCTTTCGGAATCAGGGATCCCATTAGAAACCATGAAAGCTGCAGACCCCTCCCGGGAAAACGCACACACCCTCCTGGAGCTCGCCTTCTGCAGCTGCTCCTGGAGCCCGCCCCTCCCCCACAGGCCCTCCGAGGATCACGTGGTGGGGAGGCGCTGGCACCCAGCTGCTGACAGGCGCGAGAGCCCAGTTCAAGGCGCCGGCGTCAGGCTGCAGCTGCCTCACTCCCCTCCACTTCCTGCCCCTTCCAGGCCTCGGTCCAGCCCCATCTCCTAGTCCCAGGCCACAGGGAGCTGGGTCACCTGCCAGGGGCAGGGGCTGGCTGGGCGCGGGGGGAGACCTCTCCCCCAGAGAAGTCGGGCGGGCTGGGGTGGGCTGAGGGGCCCAGTCCTCTATGGGTCTCCCAGGGGCCTCGCACGCAGAAGAGCCAATAAACATGCCAGGTGGATCAGCGGTGACACTGAGAGGGAACGCAAACCCCCATCCAAACAGCAACCCGGCAACCCCCATCCAAACAGCAACCCCGCAACCCCCATCAAAACAGCAGCCCCCAACCCCATCCAAACAGCAGCCCCCAACCCCCATCAAAACACCAGCCCCCCAACCCCATCCAAACAGCAGCCCCCAACCCCCATCAAAACACCCAAACCCCATCAAAACAGCAGCCCCCCAAACCCCATCAAAACAGCAGTCCTCCAATCCCCATCAAAACACCAGCTCCCAAACCCCCATCAAAACAGCAGCCCCCCAACCCCATCCAAACAGCAACCCCGCAACCCCCATCAAAACAGCAGCCCCCCAACCCCATCCAAACAGCAGCCCCCAACCCCCATCAAAACACCAGCCCCCCAATCCCCATCAAAACACCAGCTCCCAAACCCCCATCAAAACAGCAGCCCCTAAACCCCCATCAAAACAGCAGCCCCTAAACCCCCATCAAAACAGCAGCCCCCAACCCCCCATCCAAACAGCAGTCCCCAACCCCCCATCCAAACAGCAGCCCCCAAACCCCCATCAAAACAGCAGCCCCCAAACCCCATCAAAACACCAGCCCCGCCACGGCCGGGGAGGGACGCACTTCTCACCTCCCTGGCTCCATTTACGTAACCGAAACCGCAGAATAAAGGGCTCCTCAGATCCTCGGGCGCTGCTCCCAGGGGTGCGGGAAGGTGTCCCGGCAGCGCCTCTCCATCGCCACAGGCCCGCGGGCGGTAGCCAAGGCCCGGAGAAGCCCGAGGCGCTGCGGGGGACGGTCTGACACCCCCACCTGCCGGGACGCGGTGGTGTCAGGACCCCGAGACGGCTCATTCTGGGCCGTTTCTATGGCCCGGGATCTCTGAAAACCTGCTGCGGGCTGTGGCTTCATTCCAGCCCTCCACGCCCTAATTTCCCACGCCTCACATTGGCGGCGGCCCCCTAGGCCTGGGAATAGGGAACGGTTCGAGTCCCGGGCTGGGGAGGGCCTGGAGGGAAAGGCTGCAGGGGCGTCCCCGGCAGCGAAGAAAGGCCAAAGCGCCAGGCGCAGGGCCCGGAGACGGTGACAGACCTGTCCCTGGCGCGGCGGACGGTGACCCCCGCCCGTGGCCTTTGCGAAACCTCCCTGCCGCCTCCGGGCACCGAGCGCGCAGCGCCGAACTCCGGGCATCCTAATCCGGGGGCGCCGGGACGCGCGAGACGGCCCGGGAAGGGGGCTCGGGTGAGCGCGGGGGGCTGGGGCTGCGGCGCAGGTGGCTGCTGGGGCTGACGGGCCCGGTCTGGTCCCCGTCCCCTGGTGCCCCCCGAGCCGCGCCCGCAGGACCGAGCCCCGCGCCTGCTTACCTTGGAGACGCAGCGATTGCAGCGGTGGCGCCTCAGCTACTCCACAGCGTGCGACCCAGCGCTCAGAGGAGCGTTCCAGCCTCTGCAGCACGCCAGCCCCGCCCTGTGCCCTCCCCCGGCCCCGCGCTCCTTCGTTGGCATCTCCATCCCCGCCGCCCCACCCGGCCCGGGAAACGCACGGGGCGCCCCGAGGCGTCTGCCTTACAAGGCCGGTTCCGCGCAGGCCCCACCGGCCACCGGGTATCCGCTCAGCGCAGGGCAATTACTGAAAACTGACGCACAGCCAATGATGTGATCCACGCACAGTGTCCGGTTTTGAGATGTTTCCTGGGCTCCTGAGAAAATCACTACAAATGGGTTGAACAACAGGGGTTCCCTCGTATGCCTTAGGAGGCCAGAAGTCCGACATCAAGGCCTGTGCGCTCAGGAGGTTCCCACCTCTTCCAGCTTCTGTGGCTCCAGGCGGTCCTGGGCGGTGGCCGCATGGCTCCACCTCTGCCCCTGTCCTCACGGGGCCTCCTTCCCAGAGTTTGTGTCTGTCTCCTCCTTTGCTTATCAGGACACCTGTCACTGGATTTAAGGGCCACCAGGATAAGCCGGGATCATCTCAAAATCTTTAATGGAATTACATCTACAAAGATCCTATTTTAAAGGTCTTACACTCAGGTTCTGGGTCGATGTGAATTTTTTGGGTGGGGGGCACTACCCCCCCAGCACCAAAGCTTTTCCCAGCCCCACCAGTGGCGCGGCACCAGTGACCAGCAGCGTTCACCGAGGCGCCTGCCTGCGGCTGTTTCCACGGCTTTCTGCACAGGTTCTGTGTCCGCAGCTGGGAGCACCAGGCCAGGCAGCTGTCACATAGCAGGAGGCCGGCTCTCAGGGACAAGCCCCTGCGCCCAGCACCCTCGCCCACCCTGCCTGGGTTTGGCGTTGGGTTTTGTGGGCAGAGGTTCAGGCTGACAGTGGAGGTTGGGCAGGACAAACACAGCATGTTAGGTAGCACTGGAAGCCCTGGACGGAAGCGATGGCGGGAGACACTGGACCATCCGGGTCTGCAGTGGGAGACCAGGACAGGAGCCCAGGTCCGTTGGGAGGCCCCATGCTGAAGTTGGAGGCACAGGGAGTGGGGGGAGGAATGGACTCCTGGGGACAGACAGCAGCAGACATGCAAAGGCCTCCGACGCCAAGTATGGGGATGCTGGGTCCCAGCAGCTGAGGTGGGGCCGCTCCCACCAGGCCTGCAGCTGGACCTGTCAGGCGTCCACCCACCCCTGGCAGCTGAATGTCCTTGGATGGCCTATGGGCTGAGCAGCTTCTTTGGGCCCCGTGGGGGTGTGGCCCACAGCAGGTGAGTAGTCACGGCCCCTTGAGAACCCTAAGCAGCTCCTGTGTGGCCCACAGCAGGTGAGTAGTCACGGCCCCTTGAGAACCCTAAGCAGCTCCTGTGTGGGTCCTGGGCTGGGGACAAGCTACAGCCTGGGTGCATGGGGCCTGAGGGGGTGGTCAGTGTGACGCCTGTTGCTGAAGGAACGACGTGCCTGCCTGGGTGTGGGGCCTGGGAAGGCTGATGGGGGTGTTGAAGCCGCTCCCACGGGTCCTTGGCAGCTTAGGTAAAATGTCTGTGGGGATGTGGGTGTGCACGTGTGTGCACATGCATGCGTGTTTGTGTATTCCTGTGTGTGAATATGCACCTGTATGTGTGAGTATGCATGCTGGTGTATGTATGTTGGTATGTGCTCAGCTGCGTTATGTTCAGCTGTGTGTGTATTTGTGTGTCTCTGTGTGTTTGCACGAGTGTGTGTCTGCGTGTGCTTGTGTCTCTGTATGTGTGCATGTGTTTGCACCTGTATGTCCACCTGCCTGTGTGCTTGTGTGTGGATGTGTTCATGTGCCCATGTCTGTGTGTTTGCGTGTGTGTGCACGTGCCTATGTGCCTGTGTGTGCCTGTGCCCGTGTGTCTTTGTGTGTGTGCATGTGTGTGTGTTTGCACCTGTGTGTGTGCACGTGCCTTGTGTGTTTGGGCTATGATTGCATCTGGTTATATTGTTTAAAGAAGCCAAGTTCAATTTTGGGGTTGGAATTGCTGTGGAACATGGAATGAAAGTGCAGGTTCTGGGTCTTGCTGCCAGGGAGCGACTCTGGCTCCACCATCACACACCTGTGACCCAGAGAAGGGCAGCTGAGCCTTGTGGCCTCACTGTTGCCACTGGTCAGATGCTGATGAGGAGGGGAAGCCACATGGGGGGTGTTCAGCCCTAGGCAGAGCTGCTTGAAGCACATTCTTAATATGCCAGCCATTGCTACCTCAGTTCCACAGCCGATGCTAGGGAAGAAGGATGCGGGGACACGGCAACAGGACAGTGTGCTGGGCAGAAAAGATGTGGACGGGAGCCCATGCCTGGCAGAGACACGGAGGACCAGAGAGAGGACGGCGTCGCAGAGCTGAGGGCCGCAGAGAAGGGGGGCGCTTGTGTCTGCAGTGGAGAGGACACACCCCAGCTGGCCAGGGCAGGGGCGGAGGCCCTGGGTGTGGCTGTCAGAGGCAGTGGGCAGTGAGCTCTGTGAAGCCGAGATGGCTCCAAGCAGACCACACGGAGCCTGGTCCGCTTCTGTCCCTGCAATTGTTTTCTCCGCTGTCGGAAGTGGCTTCACTTGTTGTGTGGATGCCCTGCACTCAGCCCAGGACTAGATGGATTCACAGCCAGATTCTACCAAACATATGAAGAACTAATACCAATCCTTCTGAAACTATTCCAAGAAATTGAAGAGGGGGGATATCTCTCTAACTCATTCTATGAGGCCAGTATCACCCTGGGACCAAAACCAGACAAAGACACAACAAAAAAATAAAACCCCAGATCAATATCCCTGTGAATATAGATGTAAAAATCCTCAACAAAATACCAGAAAATAGAACCCGACAGCACATCAAAACGATAATGCATCCTGATGAGGTGGGATTTATCCCAGGGATGCAAATCAATAAATGAGACACGGCACATGAACAGAATTAAGGATAAAAACCAAATGATCATCTAAATAGATGCTTTTGATCAAATTCAGCCTCCCTTCATCATAAAAATTCTCAACAAACTAGAAGGAACATGCATCAACATAATAAAAGCCTTACATGACAAATCCACAGCCAGCATCATACCTAACGGGGAAAAGTTGAAAGTATTCCCTCTAAGAACTGGTATAAGACCCGGACGCCCACTTTCAGCACTATTATGCAACATAGTACTGAAAGTCCTGGCCAGAGCAATCAGGCAAGAGAAAGAAATAAAGGGAATGTAAATTGGAGAAGAAGGAGCCCAAACTCTCCCTTTCTGTTGGTGAAATGATATTCTGTATAGAAAACCGTAAAGACTTGTATTAGTCCATTTTCCCACTGCTGGTAAAGGCATGCCTGAGACTCAGTAATTTATAAACAAAAAGAGGTTTAATGGACTCACAGTTCCACATGGCTGAGGAGGCCTCACAATCATGGTGGAAGGCAAAAGGCAGATCTTACATGGCAGCAGGCAAGAGACAGAATGAAGGCCAAGTGAAAGGGGTTTCCCCTTATAAAACCGTCAGATCTCGTGAGACTTATTCACTACCATGAGAACAGTATGGTGAAAGCTGCCCCCGTGATTCAATTATCTCCTACCAGCTCCCTCCCACAACACATGGGAATTATGGCAGCTACAATTCAAGATGAGATTTGGGTGGGGACACTGCCAAACCCTATTGGTTCCACCAAAAAACTCTTAGATTTGATGAATAAATTCAGTAACATTTAAGGATACAAAATTAATGTACAGAAATCAATAGCATTCTTATACACCAATAACAATCTGGCCAAGAACCAAATCAGGAAGGCAATCTCATTTATTATAGCTACAAAAAATTACCTAGATATATATTTAACCAAAGAAGTGAAAGATCTTTATAAGGAGAACTACAACACACTGATTAAAGAAATCATACATGACACAAACAAATGGAAAAGCATCCCATGTTTATGGATTGAAAGAATCAACATTGTTAAAAATCATCATACTGTTCAAAGGAATCAACAGACCCAACACAGTCTCTATCAAATTAGAAAAAAAATCCTAAAATTTACATGGAACCCAAAAACAGCCCAACTAGCCAAAGCAATCCAAAGCTAAAAGAACAAAGTAGGAGGCATCACATCACCTGACTTCAAATTATACTACAAGGGTATGGTAACCAAAACAGCATGGCAGTAGTACCAACATACACATATAGATTAATGGAACAGAGTAGAGGACTCAGAAATGAAGACACAAAGTCCATAAAAATATACACTAAGGAAATGACACCCTTTTCAATAAATGGTGCTGGGAAGACTGGATTGGCATATGCAGAAGAATGAAACTGGACCAATACCTCTCACCATATACGAATGTTAACTCAAGATGGATTGAAGACCTAAACGTAAGACCAAAATCTATAAAAATCCTAGAAGAAAACTTAGGAAAAATTCTTCTGGACATTGGCCTGGCAAATAATTTACGACCAAGTCCTCAAAGCAATTGCAACAAAAACAAAAATAGACAAATGGAACTTAAACTTCTGCACAGCAAAAGAAACTATCAACAGGGTAAATATACAACCTGCAGAATGGGAAAATACTTGCAAACTATGCATCTGACAAAGGGCTAATATCCAGAATCTACAAGGAAGTCAAACCAAATAAGCCCATTAAAAAGTGGGCAAAGGATATGAACAGCCATTTTTACAAGGAAGACACAAAAGTGGTCAAAAAACATGAAAAAATGCTCAACATCACTAATTATCAGAGAAAGGCAAATTAAAATCACAATGCAATACCATCTTAGACCAATCAGAATGGCTATTATTAAAGTCTAAAAACAAGAGATTTTAGTGAAGATGTGGAGAAAGGGGAATTCTACTGGGAATGTAAATCAGTCTAATCTTTCTGGAAAACAGTACGGAGATTTCTCAAAGAACTAAAAACAGAACCACTATCTGGTTCAGCAACTCCACTAATCGGTGTATACCCAAAGGGAAAGAATTAATTATATCAAAAACCACCTGCACTTGTATGTTTATCACAACACTATTCACAACAGAAAAGATAATGGATCAACCTAAGCATCCATCAGTGGAGGACCAGTTAAAGAAAATGTAGCACATATACACAAGGTAATACTACCCATTCATAATAAAGAATGAAATCATATCTTTTGAGCAACATGGATAGAGGCCATTATCCTGAGTGAAATAACTCAGAAACAAAAAGTCAAATACCACATGTTCTCACATATAAGTGGGAGCTAAACAATGTGTACACATGGACATATAGAGTGGAATAAGACGACACTGGACACTCCAAAAGGTGCGAGGGTGGAAGCAGGTGAGAGTTGAAAAATTACGTATTCAGTACAATGTTCACTATTCAGGCGATGGGTACACTAAAAGCCCAGATGTCACCACTATGCAATATATGCATGGAAGAAATCTGCACTTCTACCCCTTACATCTATAAACACTTTAAAACTCTGTTCTTAAATAACTGTATCTCAGAATGAGATTTTATCTTATCTGCATCCCCGAATAGGATTTACCTAGGTGTGGATTTCTTCTTTTTATTTATGCAGCTTGTCATAATTAACTCATCATATACCTGTGGATTTGTGTCTTTTGTCAGTTTCGTGAAATCCTCAGGAATACTGATAGGACTCCAGAAATATCCAACACCAGAGAAGGTAACAATTTTTGACATCCAATCAGAAATATTAGGCATACAAACAAGTGGGAAAATAGGAGCCATAAGGAGACCAATTAGTCTATTAAAATGGATCCAGAACAGACACAAAGGCATTAAAACAATATCAAAACTGTATTCCACATATTGTAAAAGCTAATTTGAGGCACGGAAGATATAACAACACTCTGGATCACTGTTCTAGAGGTGAAAGCTACAATGTATAAAATAAGAACTGCACTGCATGGGATTAATGGCAGATTAGATGTTAAAGAAGAAAAGATTATTCATTGTGAAACCATAGTAATATGAACTATCTGAAATGAAACCAAAAGAGGATTAAAAAAATTAAGCCAAATAATCTGTAATCTGTGGGACAACTTCAAGTGGCTTAATATATGTTTAATTGAAGTCCCTGAAGGAGAGAAGAAAACATGAGTAATGAGGGTAGTGCATTAAAAAGGATCTTTGGAAAAATAACGACAACATTTTTTTCCAAATTTGATGTTAACTATAAACCTACAGATGCAAGAAGTTCAATGTACCTCAAGCACAAGTACCATTGAATAAAATTACATCATGTATCATTATAATCAAATTGCTCAATCCCAGTGATAAATAGAAATTTAAAAGCAGACAGGAAAAATTGTCAAAGTATGTAAAGGGACACACTGGTCCATCCCATAGAAGTTATTTGAGACTTGTGGAGGCTAGTAAGCCGTGTTTTGGGCAATATTCCTTGTGTGCCTAAGGAGAATGCACATTTTCTATTAATAATAAATGAGCTTCCAGTTCCACAGATGTCCCATAAATTAAGCCTGTTAATGGTGTTGTCCAAGTCTATATTTTTATTATTTTAAAAATATGGTTGACCTAACAGTGATTGAGAGTTGCATTGAAAACTTCCATAAGTGATAATTTTTTCTAAATTATTTCCTGTGGGCTCTGTGTTTGCTTTACATGTTTTCCCTCAATAAATACATCTTTTTTGACGTCCCATTAGTGTAGGATTGTTGGTGGTAAACTTGGCTTTTATTTACCTGAAAATATGATTAATTTGCTCTTTTTCCTACAAACAGTGTTGCTAGGTACAAAATTCCAGGTCAAAAGTGATTTTGTTTTTTTGTTTTTTTGGTCACACTTTGTACATATTACTATTTATCTACTATTGTTACTATTAATACATCTGCTGTCTAATTGCTTTCCTTCTGTGGATGATTTGTTGTTTCTTTCTGGTTGTTTTTAAAGTTAGATTTTCTTTTGTGTTCCGCCTTACCCTACAATGTATCTAGGCCTGGATTTCTTATTTTCATTTGTGCAGTTGTCATCAATTACTCATCATGAATACCTATGGATTCAGGTCTTTTGTCAGCAATTACCCAGGTTCAGTTATTTCTTTATAGCAATGCAACAATGGGTTCATTCAGAAAATTGGCACTGAGGAGCAGGACATTGCTATAAACATGACTGAAAATGTGGTAGCAGGTTTGGAACTGGGTAATGAGCAGAGGTTGGAAGACTTTGGAGGGCTCAAAAGAAGACAGAAAAGTGAGGGAAAGTTTGGAACTCAGTGACTTATTAAGTGGCTGGAACCAAAATGCAGATAGAAATATGGATAATGAAGGCTGGACTGACAAGGTCTCAGATGAAAAGGAGGAAGTTATTGGGAACTGGAGCAAAAATCACCCTCCTGTGCCTTAGCAAAGAGTTTGGCTGCATTGTAATTGTGTCCTAGTGATCTGTGGAAGTTTGAACTTAAGAATGGTAACCTCGGGTGTCTGGCAGAAGACATTTCTAAGCAGCTAAACATTCAAGAAGTGGCATGGCTGCTTCTAACAACCTATGATCAGATATGGGAGCAAAGGAATGACTTCAAGTTGGAATTTATACCTACAAGGAAAGCAGGGTGTAAAAGTTTGGAAAATTTGTGGCTTAGCCATGTGGTAGAGAAAGGAAAAAATGTTTTCAGGACAGGAATCCAAACAGGCTGCAGAGCAACCACTTATTAGAGAGATTTGCATGGCTAAAAGGGAGCCAAGTGCTAATATCCAAGACAATGGGAAAAAGACCTTGAAGACATTTCAAAGATCTTTGCAGCAGCCCCTCCCATCACAGGCCCAGAGGCCAAGCAGAAAACAATGGCTTAATGGGCCAGGACTAGGGCCCTGATGCCCTGTGCAGTCTTGGGACACTGGTACCTATATCCCAGCTTCTTCAGGTGGTTCAGTGGTGGTTCAGCAGTCTCCAGGTACAGCATGGACTGCCGCTCTAGAGGGTAAGCCTTGGTGGCTTCCAAGTGGTGTGAAATCTGCAGGAACACAGAACACAAGAGTGAAGGGGGATTGGCGGCTTCCCTCTAGATTACAGAGGATGTGTGGGACAACCTGGCTGCCCAGGCAGAAGCCTGCTGCAGCAGCAGAGCCCTCACAGAGATACTCTGTGAGGGCAATGCTGGGAGGAAATGTAGGGTCGGAGCCCACATAGACTCCCCACCAGGGCACTGCCTAGTGGAGCTGTGGGTAGAGGGCTTCTGCCCTCCAGACCCCAGAATGTTTGATCTACTGGCAGCTTGCAGCCTCAGCCTGGAAAAGCCACAAGTACTCAACTCTAACCCATGAGATTGGCTGCAGGGGCCACAAGCTGCAAAGCCACCAGGGTGGAGCTGTACAAGGCCTTGGGAGCCCACGCCTCACACCAGTGTGCCTCATGGAGTCAAAGGAGATTATTTTGGAACTTTAAGGTTTAATGTCTGCCCTGCTGAGTTTTGGACTTGCTTGGGGCCTGTAACCTCTTTTGGCCAATTTCTTCCTCTTGGAATAGGTATGTTTACCCAGTACCTGCACCATTATTGTATCCACTGTCTGCGAAGTAAATAACTTGTTGTTGATCTCACAGGCTCATAGGTGGAAGGAACTCATCTCCAGAGGAGACTTTGGACTTAGCATTTTGATTGAGTTGATCCTGGAATGAGTTGAGACTTTCAGGGACTACTGGGAAGGGATGATTGCATGTTGCAAGGTGAGTTGGACATGAGATTTGAGGGACCGGGGTGGAATAATATAGCTTGGATGTTTGTCCCCTCCAAGTCCCATGTTGAGATGTGATTCCCAGTGTTGGAGGTGGGGCCTGGTGGGAGGTGTTTGAATCATGGGAGCAGGTTCCTCATAAATAGTTTAGTGCCATCCCCTTGGTGATGAGTGAGTTCTTGCTCTGGTAGTTCACTTGAGATCTGGTCATTTAAAAATGTATACCCGCCCCCCAACCCCACCACTCTCTCTTGCTCCTGCTCTCACTACATGATGTGTTGGTTCCCAACCTACCTTCTGCCATGATGGAAGCTTCCTGAGGCCTCACCAGAAGCCAAGCAGATACCAGCACCGTGCTTCCTGTACAGCCTGCAGAGCTGTGAGCCAGTTAAACCTGCTTTTTAAAATAAATTACCCAGCCTCAGGCATTTCTTTACAGAAACACAAAAACAGCCCAATGCATGTATTAACACATAGATATATTTAGAAAACTGATTATCTTTTAAAATATGACTACAGACTAAATTGCAGAGTTCATTAAAATACAGAGGATGCCTGCAGTTCTGTGGTCTTCTCTTGACTCTTTTTGTCTACTAAGATAAGAAGTCTGGGCTAGGCTGAAGAACTCAGAATCCAGGTCTGGGGTTTCCCAGTACTGTGCTCCCATTTCTCAGTACTGCGCTCCATCTCTCAGTACTGTGTGCTCCCGTTTCCCAGAACTGTGCTCCCATTTCGCAGTACTGTGCTCCATTTCCCAGTACTGTGTGCTCCCATTTCCCAGTACTGTGCTCCCATTTCCCAGTACTGTGCTATTTCTCAGTGCTGCACTCCATCTCCCAGTACTGTGCTCCCATTTCCCAGTACTGTGCTCCCATTTCACAATACTGTGCTCCCATTTCCCAGTACCGTGCTCCCATTGCCCAATACTGTGCTCCCATTTCCCAGTACCGTGCTCCCATTGCCCAATACTGTGCTCCCATTGCCCAGTACTGTGTGCTCCCATTTCCCAGTACTGTGCTCCCATTTCCTAATACTGTGCTCCCATTTCCCAATACCGTGCTCCCATTTACCAATACCGTGCTCCCATTTCCCAATACCGTGCTCCCATTTCCCAATACCGTGCTCCCATTTCCCAATACCGTGTGCTCCCATTTCCCAGTACTGTGCTCCCATTTCCCAATACTGTGTGCTCCCGTTTCCCAGTACTGTGCTCCCATTTCCCAGTACTGTGTTCCCATTTCCCAGTACTCTGTGCTCCCATTTCCTAGTACTGTGTTCCCATTTCCCAGTACTATGCTCCCATTTCCCAATGTGTGCTCCCATTTCCCAGTACTCTGTGCTCCCATTTCCTAGTACTGTGTTCCCATTTCCCAGTACCCTGTGCTCCCATTTCCTAGTACTGTGTTCCCATTTCCCAGTACTATGTTCCCATTTCCCAGTACTGTGCTCCCATTTCCCAGTATTGTGGGCTCCCATTTCCCAGTACTATGCTTCCATTTCCCAATTCTTTGTGCTCTCATTGCCCAGTAATGTGCTCCCATTTCCTAGGACTGTGCTCCCATTTCTCACTACTGTGCTCCCATTTCTCAGCACTGTGCTCCCATTTCTCAGCACTGTGCCCACAGGTGTGAGCCAACGTGCCCGGCCCATCAGCCCTTCTTGAGCAGCAAGAGGCCCTGCAGCTGGCTGGCTGGCTGGACAGCACAGTTAAGCAGGTGGCCGCATCCTCTGCAGTTGCTGGCAGCCCATCGTCCTGGAGATGTAACCCCTCGTGCCAGGCTTGCTCTTCTTGGGTTGTGATGAAGATGATGACAGTGATGGATGCTGGGCTCTGAGGGTCCTGGTTCCTTCGAAGGACATACAGGGGCCTCTGAGATGATGGGCTCTGGTTGCTGGCCTGTGGCATGTGCAGGAGCAGGAGGCTTTGCAAGGCTCTGAGATGATGGGCTCTCGTTGCTGGACTGTAGCATGTGTAGGAGCAGGAAGCTTTGCAAGGTAGACTCTCCAGGCAGGGCCTTGATGCAGGGTGGGGTTTCAGGGTGGAAGACCTGGATCACAGGGCACCTCCGCTTCTGCAGGACAAAACAAAGTCACTCTTTGAGCAGCCACCAGGGACGGAGCTCAGCTCTACTTGTGATGGAAACCCACCAGTGGCTTTTACCCCACCCTCTTCCCTGGAGAGGCAGGGCTGGCTTCTGGGAGGATCATCACCTTGGCTTAGCCCCACTTCCAGCTGGGTCTAGTGAGAGTCCTCCTGAGCAAGGCTCCTGCCCTCCCCATCCTTCCAGAAAGCTTAGAGATGAGTGCATCACAGACATAGGCCATTTTCTATTGTTCTTCTTGGGAAATGCATCTTTTTGAAAGACAACCCATCTTTTATCACTTGATATTTTAAAAAACATTTTTTGGCCTGGTGCGGTGGCTCACGCCTGTAATCCCAGCACTTTCGGAGGCCAAGGCGGGTGGATCACGAGGTCAGGAGATTGAGATCTTCCTAACATGGTGAAACCCCATATCTACTAAAAATACAAAAAATTAACCGGGCGTGGTGGCGGGCACCTGTAGTCCCAGCTACTCGGGAGGCTGAGGCAGGAGAATGGCGTGAACCCAGGAGGTGGAGCTTGCAGTGAGCCGAGATCACACCACCGCACTCCAGCCTGGGCGACAGAGCGAGACTCTGTCTAAAAAGAAAAAAAAAAAGATTGTATATATATTTTTTTCTTAAAAAATACATATGTATGTATATAAATTTTTTCTTTAAGGCATTCATCAATTGAATTATGTTGTGTCTAGAATTTTATTTACCCTTCTTGGATTCACTGCACTTGATAAATCTGTGAGTTGGTGTCTTCTAACAATGTTGGCAAATTCTCAGCCAAATCTCCTTAAATACGACCTCTTCCCAATTTTCTCTCTTTTCTCTTTCTGGGACTCTAACTAAACATAACGTAGTCTTCAAACTGTATTCTCATTAATGTCTTTGACATTTCGCATTTCTGTCACTTTGTGTCTATTTCAGTAATTTGTTCAGCTCTAGATTCTAGTTCTCTAATTCACTTTTCAATTGTGTCTAATTTGTTGTCAAATCCAACCATCAAGTTTAAAAAATCAGTGATATTTCTCATTTGTATTAGTTTTATTTGGTATTTTTCCAAATCTGCTTGATAATTTAAAAAACAGTTTTCTGTTCCCTCCAGATATTTTTGAGTTTGTGTTTTCTTTCTTTATGTTTTGGTCAGCCAAATTCAATATCTGAAGTATTTGTGTGTCTGTTTCTACTATGGTTTCTGTTGCTTCTCACTCATAGTGCTTTGTTTTCACGTGTGGTGAGTTATTTTTCATTGAGAGTTGCTCATTTGCTTGTAGTTTTGTTTGTGAGAAATCTTTGAGCCTTAGGATGAAGGTTTGTTACTCAGAAGGAATGATGCTTGGCCCCTGGTGATCAGTGCAGAATCACTCTACATTAAACTCTCAGCTTGGAGAGTTTCAGTCACTCACCTCGCACACAGTTGGGGACAACCTGTTGCTCCAAATACTCGGCAGTGTTTTTTCTCTTTTTCTTTCAGCTCCAGGGCTCGAGATGACTGATCACTCCTGATTTCTTTGCGGGTGGAGAAGTGAGTTGCTTCTACTTTGCCACTGCAGTGAGGGTACCGCCATCTGGGGGTGCCAACTTTAAGAGATTACTGATTGGCTTGCCATTTTGGCTGTGCTCTCAGCTTGATCTTCTCTTTCTACCTCTTGTAAAGCTGAAAATGAGGTTCACCAGGTTTCCCAAACGCCCTCGGGGCAAAGGCCAGCTGCACTCCCCACTGGGTTTCTCTCTGGGTTCCTCTGTGCCTTCAACCCTGGCCTGAAAATTCCTTATGGCGCCTCAGTTCATTGATGCCTTTAAGAATACTTACCCTTGCACTCACATGGACACGGACACGCACACGCACGCGCACACACCCCCTAACTTCTCACACTCACATGGACGCAGACACGCACGTGCACACACCCCCAAATTCTCACACTCACATGGACGCGGACACGCACACGCACACACACAACCCTAACTTCCTCGGACACGCACGCACACACACAACCCCCTAACTTCTCGCACTCACATGGACGCGGACACGCACACGCGCACACACAACCCTAACTTCCTCGGACACGCACGCACACACACAACCCCCTAACTTCTCGCACTCACATGGACGCGGACACGCACACGCGCACACACAACCCTCTAACTTCCTCAGTTTTCAGAGCATTGTCCGATCCTCCTAAGTGACTTGCCACATGACTAGAACCTCAGGCTTCATATTACGACCTTCTTTCTTTCTCCTCCCTTTTCCCTTTATGCATCAGTCTGTATTCCACGATCTTTAAAATCTACCTTACGTCCTTTCTGAGATTACGTAGAAATCAGACAACTCTCTTAGCCACCATCTCCTTTTCTAGAGATAGGAGTGACTGACTCCCACCCGCAGGCACTTTGAGAAGGGGAAGGCATACTGAAGAAGTGTTTCATGTGGGCTACAGTAATTCACAACTGTAAGATGTTATCACAGCCAACATCTGCTGTTTAAAACTTTAGTGGTGACTATTTATTTTTGAATGAGGCTAAATCATTTCAGAAGCACCCCAGGAAGACCAGATGCTTTAGAAATGATTTAGCCTCATTCAAACATAATGCAAATGATAAAGAACATGCAAACAATAAAGAATGTGACCTGAAATTATCCATAACTTCAGCAGACAAGCTGTGGTTGGCTGAGTTTGAGCTTCCGTAAAACACACTGAACCATCTTGTTTCAATCACTAATCAAGCTCTGCCATGGGAACTTGCTCTTTGCTATGGTTTGGACATCTGACCCTTCCAAACCTTATGTTGAAATCTGATCTCCAGTGTTGGAGATGGGGCCTCACAGGAGGTGTTTGTGTCATGGGGTAGACCCCTTACGAAGAGCTTAAAGCCCTCCCTCTGAGGGAGTGAGTTCAGCTCTAGTAGTTCTTGCTCGAACCAACCCATGGGCTCTTGTTGAAAAGGGCCTGGAGCCTCCTCCACCCCTTCATCTCCCCTCTCTCCATGTGATCTCTGCACATGCCAGCTCCCTTCACCTTCTGCTGTTGGCGGAAGAAGACTGAGACCATCACCACATACACAGCTCAATCCTGAACTTTTCAGTCATCAGATTCACAAGCCAAATACACTTCTTTATAAATTACCCAGGCTCAAGTGTCTCTTTGTAGTAACACCAATGGACTAAGACACACCTTGTGTCCATCACTGTTAGCCACTGTTGCTCACGGCAGGGAGTCCACGGCTCCATTTGATGCTCACATGGAAGGATGTCCATAGCAGCTGTCGGTTGTTTGCAGATGATTTGCAAGTTGACGCATCAGCCAAGTGTCCAGCTCCACTTCTCGGGCTCTGCCACTCCTCAGCCGTTTCACTGTTGCACACAGAGGGAATGGTGGGAGAAGCACGTAGAATCAGGTGCTGTTCTGTAGACATTCTACATGAGCTCAAGTTGTAGCTTCTTAAGTTTGTCCTCCATATCACCGAGACAGTTTTTTACAGCACCAATTTACTCATCTTTCCTTGAAAGATTTTAATTTTGCAATTTCATGGTCAGTTTCTTGCAATCTTTCCATATCTCATTCAGCTCCCCTTTGATCTCAGGGGATTTGTCTTCTCATCTCAGCTTGTCTCTAATTATGATTTTGGCTCCTGCCTCATTAAGCCCCTGTGCGATGCATCTCAAACACTGCTTTTCTACAGAACAATTTTCCTAGGTTTGCTGTCTCTCTGGGCTTTCCTGGTGACGTCTATTCCCAGTTCTGCAACATTTTCACAGGATATACACAGAACCATCAGTCCTGCCCTCTTGTCCTCTAGGGTGCTGGTCAGGGCTGTGCTGCTGGGAAACCTTGACCTTCCTCAGGGCTCCAAGGCACCCAGCCAGCTGTGGGAAGCTGCCGGGAGCACAGGAACTCTGAGGATCCCAGGGCTCTTGATGTTTTCCCCGATCATAGGACTTTTCTTGTATGGATCATGCCTTTGAGGATTCAGTGTGTCCTATACCCTTATCCTGTCCAGCTGGTTTTTGGGAGGTGCCTCTCTGAAGCATTGTGAGAAGGCAGGTACTCAATGGTAGAGTTCAGGGTGCAAAGGAGCTTGCCTTGCCTTGGAAAGCACAGGTAACAGCTTAGAGAAAGGGTTGAGGTCTCATTTTCAGATACAATCATGTCTCGTGTTTCTTAGCTGAGGGGATACAGAAGTGGAGGGAGAGCACGTTCCTCTGTTTTCAAGTGCTCAGGTTTCCTATTCTGATGGCAGAGCACAGCTGGATGGTTTGCCAACTCGTGTGTGTGCCTCATAGCAAATTCCTTTAGCCTTCTAGTGAGTAAACTTTCCCCCTGATTCTGGAAGTCAATGATCATTTGTTTCACAGTTAAATTTCACTGCATTCTATGGATCGTCCTAAAGGTTTGAGCAGAAAGCTCGGATAGGTAGAGCCAGAGCCTTCTAATCAGAAACCATCTTAAAATGGCAGGTGTTCATTGTTTAAAGTTCTTAGATTAGTACAATTGGGTGAAAATAATTCTTAGTTTAGACTTAAAAGCAAGTATGAAAATGAGCGGTCTACAATTTATACATTGTTTACTTCCTAGAAAATAAAGATGAATTGATATTTTCATACCTCGTCTGCCATGCACTACTTCTAAAGACAGACACGTGGCTCACATTCTGGGGTTACTGTTGACATCAAGAGACAAGGAAACAGCAAGCATCCTAGCCCTTGAGTTTGCACTGGTGATTTTTTAAAGAAGATATTGCACTCTCTAGAGAACCAAACCTGGGCAGATTTCAACATGACCCATACGTACTGCCACATATCTTACCTGAATCTCAGTCTTCACTTTCAGCACTGTCGGTTTTCATGGGCTGTCTTCTTTCTTGTTGCAGCCTGTTTGCAATATTCAGAAAGAGAAACAACAGAGAACGTATGATGTAATATTTGTTATACTGCCGAAGTGGACAAAATGTGTAAACGAGAGTACAGTTTAGAGATGAACTTGTGACGGGGGCAATCGTTTCACCTCTCTGAGTTTCAGAGCCTTCGTTTTTGTGAAGATGGTGATAAGACCGCACTGCTGGAAGAATGTTGCTTTCTTCTTTTGCATGTGTGCTGTGATACAGAGAGATAAAGTGTGCTTTCCCTGATCAATAAGAGGGTCTTGTGGTAGCCAAGGAGGCTAGTTTGGATTTCTAGCATGAAAAGTGGGGAAATATGGGCCCACAAGAGGTCATCCCATGCCTGGCACCTTCTTCTCACATCTCTTGCTTGATTGTGGTGAGTTCTGGCTGTCAGGGAGCCTTAAGTGTTTTTACAACCACATCTTGAGTACAGGTATTTTGCTCTCTGCCCTGATGCTACACTAGCGCAGCCAGCCAAGGACTTGACTGTTTATGCGTGCTGGCCAGCTGGCAGGAGAAGTGACCGTGTTGCTGCCCAGACTTTGCAAAGCTTTGGAGTTCGGGCTTATCTTAACTTGCAATGCTGAATATGTCAGGAATTAGCGACCAGAAATGTGCAAAATCTTGCTTTGAACGTTTTTGAAAGACCCACAAGCAAAAAAGTTACTAGGAGACAGATTCTAAATCAAAACAGCGTATCTATCACATTCTAAAGTCTCCCTGCTCTGATCCAATCCTTACAAATTACAATCAGGATATAAATGGATCCATAAATGAGTAAAGACAGGACATCAAAGAAAAGCAAGAAGGGAAACCTTTGTTGGATCAGAAATGATGACTCCTAGAAGGAAAGAATGCAAATGGAAGCCGATGCAGAAGGCATCGGTCAGGACGTGCTGCAGAACCTGGAAGAGCTCCCCAGTGAGGAGCAGTGGATGCTCCGCTGTGCAGGGCTCCTGATGGGACAATTAGCTGGGGGACTTGCAGGCTGAGCAGCCAGGCAGTGACTGCTGCTGCAAAACTTCCCACACCATAGGCAACAACGGTAGTGTCTGCCACCAGATTATTGCAGTGGGCGCAGTAGTCTTGGTAGACACAGAAAAGTACAAGGAAAAAAATGTACAGAAGGAAGTGACAGGACTCAATAAGCAAAGGAGAGCTAAGGTACCACCAAGCTAATCCAAAAATTACTGAGGATAAAGAGAAAAGAAAATGCTAATTTGAAGTGAAAATAAAAGCATGACAAAGTATGATAGGTGAAATGGTACAGGATTGTGAAATGGAGGTTGGTGGGGAAGAATGTAGATAATGTTGTAAAACTGTGTTTAAGTCTGTATATAAAAATGCAGAAGTAGTTTACCTAAGGACAAAATGGTATTGTAGGAAGATATAGAGGCTGGTCCTTCCACTGGAACAACCATTGAGCTATAAAGAGTAATTGCAATGATTTGGTAACTCTGGAACCGGGTCAGGCATCTATGGGAGAATGCTTGAAGAAAGGAGAAGCTGGGCCTGGTGCAGTGGCTCATGCCTGTAATCCCAGCACTTTGGGAGGCTGAGATGGGCCGATCACGAGGTCAGGAGATCGAGACCATCCTGGCTAATATGGTGAAACTCCGTCTCTACTAAAAATACAAAGAAAACAAACAAACAAAAAAAATTAGCTGGGTATGGTGGCAGGCGCCTGTAGTCCAAGATACTCAGGAGGCTGAGGCAGGAGAATGGTGTGAACCCGGGAGGTGGAGCTTACAGTGAGTGGAGATTGCGCCACTGCACTCTAGCCTGGGGGACAGAGCAAGACTGTCTTAAAAAAAAAAAAGAGAGAGAGAGAGAAAAGAAAAAAGAAAGAAGAAAGAAAGAAAGAGTGAAAGAGCGAGCTGCTGGTCCTTTGTGAGTGGTGGACACAAGCCAGCTACCACCTCCATTTCTTAGTCCTGCTGTGCCTATAAGGGTAGCAACCCACATTCCTGGAGCAGCTGGCTGATGTCAGAGTGAGCATCAGGGACCTCGTCCTCAAAAAATTTGACGTGGTACATTTTGGTTAGTCTGGCGGTGCCCTGAGGGATCAATATGGAGACTTGCCTTGGTTTTGATCCACTTGGCAGCAGTGGCTTCCTCCAGCAGCATCCACTGGAAGATTTAAAGAGACAGACCTTCCCCCTTGTTTGTAGCTGGATATTTGAGGAAATCTTTGGTAGTTCACTAACTGGTCGTAGAGATAAAGGAAGAACAACTTCAGTGACAAGAAATACACATTTTGCAAAAGCAGTTTGAAAAAGTCACAAAATGATGGATCCAGCCTTTAACAAGAGAAAATCCACAGTCCCAGAGGAGGAGAAGCCCTTAATTTTAAGAGTTACCACATTATGACCTCAGAATATCCAGTTTTTAACAAAAAATTATATATGGCCTATTCACAGGAGAAAAAAACTTGGCATAAACTATGTCTGTAAAAGCTCAGACATTTGAATTACTAGTCAAAGACATTAAAGCAGCTGTCTTAAATATGCTCAGTGAACTAAAGGAAGTCGCTGACAAATAACTAAATAATATAGGAAAATTACACATGAGCAAATTAGATTATTAATAGAGATAGAAATTATATATTTTTTAAAAATCAAAAAGAAACTGGAGGTGGAAAGTACATAACTGAAATAAAAAGTTCATTAAAAGAGTTCAACAGATTTGAGCAAGCAGAAGAAAGGATCAGCTAACTTGAAGACAACTGAAATTATCCTCTGAGGACCAGAAAATAAAAGCATGAAGGAAAATGAACAGAGCGTGAAGGATCTGTGAGATACCATCAAGGGTACCAACATATGCAACACAGGAGTCTCCAAAGGAGAAGAGAAAAGGAAAGAGGCAGAAAAATACAGTGTTCCGCCATTATCAGTCATTTTGTTTTCTGCACTTTCAGTTACCTTTGGGCAACCACAGTCCAATAATATTAAATGGAAAATTCCAGAAATAAACAATTCACAAGTTTTAAATTGTGTGTAGTTCTGAGTAGCATGATGAAATGTCATTCTGCCCTGCTCTGCCCACTCAGGACATGAATGATCCCTTTGTCCAGCATATCCATGCTGTATACACTATCTGCCCATTAATGTACAGGAAAAAAAACATACTGTATAGAGTTTGGTACAATCTACAGTTTCAGATATTCACTGGGATTCTTGGAACGTATCCTCCACAGATAATGGGGGAACAGGAGACCGCTGCATTTAAAGAAATAATGGCTGAAAACTTTCTGAATCTAATTAAAGAAATGAATCTACACATCCAAGGAGCTCAACGAATTCCAAGCAGGCTATACTCCAAAAGATCTATGCCAAGACACACTACAGTTAGATTGTCAAAACATATACAATGAGAGAATTTTGAAGGCAGGCAGAGAGAAGTGACTAATCACAATCAAGGGGTCCTTAATAAAATTATCAGGTGATTTCTCAATAGAAACTAAGGAGGCTCAAAGGCAGTGGGGTGACATATTTAAATGCCCTGGAAGGGGGAAAATACCTGTCAACCAAGAATTCCGTATGTGACAAATCTATCCTTCCAGAATGAAGCAATAACTAAGACATTCTCAGATAGACAAAAGTTGAGGGAATTCATTACCAGTAGACCTACCCTAAAAGAAATGTTAAAGAAATTATTTAGTCTTAAATGAAGAGACACTAGACAGTAACTCAAAACCATACAAAGAAATAAAGAACATCGGTAAAGAAATAAAGAACATAGGTAAATATACAAGTCAATAATATTGTACTTTTGGCTTATAACTCTTTTTTTTCTATAAAATTTAAAAGTCAAATGTATAATACAATAACTATAAACATTGTTAATGGGCACACACTGTATAAAGATGTAATCGTTGACAACAGCAATATAGAGGGTGATGGATGGAGATGGATTGGAGCTGACTGTAGTGGCTTACACCTGTAATCCCAGCCTTTGGGAGGCTAAAGTGGGAGGATCGTGTGAGACCAGGAGTTCAAGTCCAGCCTGGGCAATATAGTGATACCCCATTTCCACAAAAAACAATTTAAAATTAGCTAAGTGTGGTGATGTGTGCCTGTAGTCTTAGTTACTTGGAAGGTTGTGGTGGAAAGATTGCTTGAGCCCAGGAGTAGCAGGTAGCAGTGAATTAAGACTATGCACTCCAGCCTGGGCAACAGACTGAGTCCTGTCTCAAAAAAAAAATTCTAAGTTGCTATTCAAACTAGGGTGTTATAAGTTTAAGACATTAATTATTATCCCCAATGTAACCATTAGGAAGATAATTAGAAAATGTACAAAAAGGAAAGAACAAAGGGATCAAAATGGAACATTACAAACATTCAACTAAGAATTTTTAAATGGGCAGGAATTGAGAAATAAAAAATATATATGATACACAGAATGCAAAAAGCTAAATAGCAGAAGTGAATCATTTCTTATCAGTAATTACTTTAAACATTACATATACATATATATATATTTATAGCTTGAACTTTTTAATTAAAAATCAGAGATTGGGAGATTGGATTTTTAAAAAGCTGAACTGCCTGTGGACAAAGATGCTGAGTTAAAGGAGGTTGTCTTCCCTACCGAGTAATGGAGAAGCTCCAGGGCCCCAAGATACGGTGGGTCCCAGGGGAAAGGGGGAGGAGTGAGGATGGGGTTGGGATGTGAGGTTAAGCACAAGGGTGGTAGCTAAGTGTCCATATATGGAACATGTTGCTGACCCCACACAGCAAGCAGCTAGCCTCTGCCAACCCACAGGAGATAAGAAGGGTCTGATGTCAGGATACTAGAGGTATGGCAGGTGGGAGAATGGGGGACATACTAGAAAGGAAAGAGTGGGGTTTGTGACCATAATACTGAATAACTAGAGTCTTTCATGGGAGAGAGAGGGAGTACTTACTTCTCAGAACTTATGAAGCTATGGGAAGTAAGATGATAAGAAATTAGTGCAGGGATAGACAAACTGACCAGTGGAATTGACTACACAGCCCAGAAATAGACTCAAGTATGCGCATAAATGGAGCTGAGGACATAGGTAGCTTTTTATGCCAGTGGGGAGAGGATCTGTTCAATGAATGGAGCTGGAAACAATACAAATCCATAGAGGAAAGAATGAAGTTAGATCTCTACCTCACACCATACACTGAAATCAACGAAAGATAAAGACTTGGCTCTCAAAATCAAAACTTAAAACCTTTAGTAGAAATAATAGATGGCTATCTTTTAGATATTTTGGTGGAAAGATTCATTAATCAAGAACTAAAAGCATTCCTTTTACAATATGAATAAACATGACTATATTGTAATGCATGATCTGGTTTCTAGAATGGTATATTAAATTAAGCATGGAGTTAAGCTGCACATGGACAGACTCTATCTGTAATTCACCCAACTGACAAAAGGTGTGTATAAAGAATATATAAAAACTCATATAAATCAATGAGAAAAGCACAAAGAGTCCAGTGGAAAAATGGACTAGGGACATGAGCAAGTGCTTCATGGAAGAGAAAACGCGCATGACTCACATGTGTTCAGATTCATTAATAATGAGGAAAATACTGGAGGAGGCCACAATAAGCCACCAGTTCACACTATTCGACTGTCAATTCCAAGTATGGAGAGGACACGAAGCAATAGGACTTCTTATAGCCTGCTGTGAGAGTGTATCATGTGCAACACCTTTAAAAAACAGGGGCCTTATCTCTGAGAGCTGGACATTCCAGCAATTGCACCACTAGGAATAGCCCCGGGAGAAATGGTTGCACCTGTACAACAGGAGATCTGTCAAGATTGAGCTGCACAGCTGGGTAGCGAAAAACTGGAAACCGTCTCCATGCCCAACCATAGCAGAGAGGGTAATTAAGTGCGGTATGGGGTGGAACAGCTACAGAAGCAAACGCGAACAGACTACAGTGACACGCGGTATGGACGGACCTTGGCAATTCAGTATTAAGTGAAGAAAGTGATTCCCCAAAGACTCCAGATATTACATACATACAACGTCCTTTCTGTAAAAAAAAAAAGAAAAAGTTACCAATGTATTGCACGTATGTACTCTTTAGGAATATACATCTATATCTACATAGATATCTAAGGAACAAAATTTAAAGAAAAGCAAGAGAATGAAGAACATGAGCGGGGTGCAAGGACTTGGAACGGGGGCCCTGACAGCAGACAAAAACGATGTCAGACTCTGCTTTTGTTTTTGGTGCCTCCTCCATTATCATAAATAAACAAAATACAGAGTCAGTGAAGGAAGCAGGTCACTCAGATCAAGGATGAATCGGTGTTCCCACCCAGGATTGGGATTAGTGTGACTCTGGGCACCTGGGATCCAAAACAAGGGGAAAGAGGCAACCACTATTCACTACGCCAGACGCTGGCAGTGACGTTCACAACTCCAGGAGCTCACACGTGACCTTCTTGGGAAGCGATACGAATATCCCCCACATCCTTGTGAGGAATAGGGGCTCAGAGTGGATTAAAAACTTACGAGGTTATAGAACCAGCAGCATCTCCACACTGGCCTAGAACCCAGGTCTGTCTGAAGCCAAAGTCCAAATGCAGGTTACGGTGTCAATTAGTTTCTGATCGCTCTGCTAAGAGGAGCTTTGGATTCCTGCAAAGAGTGAGAGGGGGGCCTGGGATGCCTCTGGGGGATGTCAGAGCAGCAGGATCAGACACAGGTCCTGGACTGAGCCTGCAGCTAAGAGAAGCAGCTCACAGGCCGGGTCTGGGGGTGCAGGCCAGTCCCCATCAGACTCTCAGTGACTGTGACCACTGGAGTTAAGGGCCAGGGTGTGACCTTCCATGGTCAGAATGGGGCTCTCCTAAGTGAGTGAAAGACAAACCCTAGATCTTCGGGTGGGTCCTTCTGAATCTCTGGGGCCACAGAAGGAAAACTGGGCACTGCAGCCTGATGGGGATGGGAGGGGTCAAGTTGTGCAGCCTCCCTCTCGCTGCGCAGCCTCTTGGGAGCGAGCGTGCGGGACATCTGCGAGGACCTGCGCCCTTAGCCTTACCCCCTTTGCTGGGTGTATGAGTGGTCAGCTCTGCTGGGTGTATGAGTGCTCAGCTCTCAGTGCAGAGAGACAGCCCCGCTGCATCTGCCCTCCTTTCCTCTCCGAGCTCCTCTGCTCTGCCCGAGCTGACCTCCGGGTGTGGGTCCAGACCTGCCCACACATCCTGTGCTGTGTCCTCAGTGCTCCCAGCCCTGCCCCACTTGCAGGCTTCCTCACTCAGTTCCCCTTGGACATTTGAATGTGTCTCCAACACACTCTCGTGCTCCACTTTTTAAAAAAATTAATTAATTAATTAATTTTGAGATGTAGTCTTGCTCTGTTGCCCAGGCTGGAGTGCAGTGGCACGATCTTGGCTCACTGCAACCTCCACCTCCTGGGTTCAAGAGATTCTCCTGACTCAGCCTCCCGAATAACGGGATTACAGGTGGTGCCATCGAACCAGGCTAATTTTTTGTATTTTTAGTAGAGCCAGCGTTTCACCGTGTCAGCCAGGATGGTCTCGATCTCCTGACCTCATGATCTACCTGCCTAGGCCTCCCCACATGCACCATCTTTTGACCATCAGTTAGACGCACAGACACACACACACACACACACACACACATTATTTAATCCCACCTGTCTCCTATATGCACAGTTTTCCCAACATTTTATTAAAATTTCAAACATAAACAAGACTGGAAAAGGCTTTACAGAAAAAAAACAAAAAGCAAAAAACAAAAAAACCTGGACCCAGCACCTGGATGCCACCAGGGCTAACGATTGTCCTCCGCCCCATCCCATAACTGCCCGCCCATCGCCCTGGCCTGCCGCATTTCAGACTGGTTGCAGACGTCCACACACCTCGCTGAGATGCACACACGGTACTTCCGGCACTGCAGCACCTATTTTTGTGTTCTGTCTGCTTCTGTCACACACACACACGCACACACACACACACACACGTTTCACAGTTGAAAATATTTTCTGTCCCCGACTGTTTTTTCTATTCCACACCCGCCTTTGATGTTGCTGAAGCAGCACCCTTCAGGACCCTTCCTGTAGATGGAGTTGCCTGTGTCCCCCAGATTCACATGCTGAAGTCCTAATCCGAGGGTTGTGTGTCATAAAGCAGAGCCTTTGGTGTCAGCTCACGAACGAGGGACACCGATGACAGGATTCGTGAGTGTCTTTAGAACAGGCATCCGAGTCGGATCTCACTCTCGACTCCCTGCGTGTGAGGACAACCAGAAGAGGCCATCGGAGGACCAGAAAGGGGCTCTCACCAGACACCGGATCTGCCGGCGCCTTGACCTGGGACTTCCCAGGCTCTGGAATGGTGAGAAATACATGTTTGCTGCCTAAGCCCCTGGTGTGTGGTACTTCTGTGGAAGCAGGCGGAACAGACTAACACACCTATGAATGCTTACAATTAGTCAAACAAGCAACTCAGAGTATTGTTGCAACCTCCACTGTGGAGGAAGACTGCTTGGTGCTCACTGGAGGGAAGAGGCCAGCAGCTTTGGGGATACCCCAGATGGCAAGGTCCTTTCTAGATGCCAAACAGCAGCGGGACTCAGGCTCAAGCCCTGGCGGGGAGACAGGTGTTCCTCATGATCCCCTCTGCTAGGAAGCACAGGAGGAAGGAAAGACCACCTGTCAGCAAAGCACAGTCTCGCTTTGGCGGGGAGCTCACAACAGGCCATTAAGGCTCCAAAGTTCCAGCAAGCACCATTACCATGGTTTCTGCTTGTCAGCAGATCCCAGGAACAGGTAGCTCCTGGGAGGTTGTATGAGTCTGAGCTCAGACATGTACTACACAACAGACACCACCTGGGCATGGAAAGCACCCTGGATGCTTGCTAGTGAGATAATACAAAGGAACGGCTCCAGCCTCCAACAGAAAATTAATACAAGCCACTGAAAGAGGTGCGGGGGATTAGGGTCTTCACAAGGGCAATCCTGCTCCCTATTCCCACTTTCATTCCAGCTGGTCACCCTGAAGCCACCCATTCCCTTCAACATCCCACAGCAAACACGCAGACCAGAATATCCCCCATAAGTTTGTCTAATATCCACCACTAGAGACACTATAAATTCCTACACATTTCCCACTAAAATAGACCTGTGATTAGCAACATCACACCCCACAGGCACTTAATGAATGGATTTTCCCCCTGTGGCAAAGCGTGACATGATTTAAACAAAGTCCCTGATCGCTACAAACTGATGTTTGTAATGTGCCCAGTGCCCAGCAGGCAGAGCCTGAAGTAAAAGGCTGTGAGGGAGTCTATAAGGTGGACCAGCTGGATCCAAACTGTTAGGTGACCCTGGAAGCATTTTCTGTGACAAGAAAAAGGGTTAATGGTAATTTATCGCCTGTTGCATCTTGAGGCTTTGTAAACTTACGTGGTGTTCGTCTAACACTTTTCACATTAAACGAGGTTAGGTTAGCTCATTCTCCTATGGAGAAGACTTGATTGAAAGGAAGACGGCTTCCAACAGAGAATGGATGTGGTTTATGCCCATCAGTATCTTATATTTTATTTTTTATATTTTATATTTTATATTACATTCTATTTTAACGGAATATAATACACCTGAAGAGGTGTATAACATGATTATAATTTCATTTAGAAAATGGGTATAATACACCGAAAAAATGTTAAAAGGGAAGCTGCAGGAGGTGCCAATCAAAATGCCTGCAGTAGCCATTGGTGGGTAGGAGGACTGTGAGTGACTTAGGTTTTTACACCAAGAATTTTTGTAACTTCCCTGTTTTCCATTGTGAATGTGTACTGATAAAACATATATATTTTTTCAAAGTAAAAGTTTACAATCCTGGTCACAATCAATTTTCTATCATTCTTGCCAGAAATGGATAAAAGAGAAAATGTCTTAGTTTTTACCTAATATCAGAACCACAGTCAGGCTATACTTCGAAGTAAAATTCAGCATAACCTGGATTCACTAAATCAAAGAAAACCAATTTAGAAGAAACATTAGTGGGTTGTGTGAAAGAGCATTTTCACACTAAGTGATATTTAATCCTTGATGGCTGAAACTAGGCACAACTCTTAAGCAATTCTCAGGTTTGAGAAACTGATGAATGGGGCACATCTCCTGGGCGGCCTTTCTCTGACCCAGGAAGCTGCCTGCCTCTTGGGCTGCAGAACCCGGCTCACCTTCCCTGGCCTGGAACTCTGGCACTGCCCCCAGCACGTTTCCACGAAGGGCAGAGCTTCTGGGGCACTCAGGAAGAGCAAGGCAGGAACTTCCGTCCTCTGCTCACCTGGGGGAGACTGACTTACTGGGGCTCCCTGTGGAGTTGGGATGTGGGGAAAACACTATGGGCCACTCTCAAAATAAGGTGTATGTTTAACGCAACTTTGCTCCAAATTCCAGGTTTCTTGGAGCTGAAACAAAATGTATTTTCCATATAAATTTTAAATAAACTTACATGAAAAAAATTAAAGTTTAAAAATTGTCAGAACTTTTAGAAATGAAAAAACCTGAGAATGTGCCTGTCAGACATTAAAGTGTAGCTCAGGAAGGTCCAGCAATTAAAACAGCATGGTTTAGGACACAGATCAACAAGACAGAAATAAACGTGTAGAAACAGATCTGAGTCTAGTGCTTATGGTAAGCACTAGAAAAGGGGGCCTTTGAATTAGATGGGAAAGGTGTATTGTTTCATAAACAAGGTGGTAACCATTAGTTAAGTCTTCCAGATAAAGTAACTTTAGCTCTCTCCCTGTATGCAAAAATAAGTTCAGGATGGCTTGAAAATCAAAATATAAGGAAAACCAAAAGAGAAAAATTATGAAAATATCAGCAAAGAGTTCTAGATGATATTTGTAAAACTCTAGAGTAAGAAACACTTTTTAAAGTAAGACAGGAACATTTGACAACTTTGACTTCAGAAAAATTTATGACCTTCACATTGCAAAAGACATGATAAACACAAAATTTTAAGAGACAGACTGAAAGAAATACGTTGGAAACACATAGATCACAGAAGTATTATCCCTAATGTGCAAAGACCACTTAATATTGACAATACAAACAACTCCATTTAAAAGTGTGCAAACATTTGAAAAGCTAATTCATACAAGAGGAACTGTGAAACAGTAAAAAGAGAATGACAATATGTTCAGTGTCATTAGTAACAATTAGAAAGAAAACAATATTGTCAGTGTCTGACAACACTGGCACAAAGGTGCTTCTTGCAATTTTGTTTGCAAAACCTAAACTTGGTCATAAACTTAATATCCCATAGTGAACAACGGTTGACTAAGCCACGGTATATGCACATCATGAAAGAAGGTGAAATTCCTGACAAGAAGAAAACACATCTCACATCTCTAGGAAACGTCATGCACGTAATCCATGCCATATTGTTGAAGAAATCAAAAGAGGAAGCTGCAGAATGATTCATATGGTGTATGGTAACCTCTCAACGTGAGTGAATATGTATAGAGAAAAAACATGTATTTACCCTCTATTACTAAAACGGCATTTTGAGGTGGTATTCAGGAAGGGAGGTGCAGAATATTTTTAACTTATGTACTATCGTATTTAAACTGATACAATGAGCATGTCATAAGGTTATAAGTTCTAAGTATAAGTTAGGTATTCAATTCTCCCCCATCTAAATGTTGCTCCACGGCCAGACACAGTGGCTCATGTCTGTAGTCCCAGCACTTTAGGGGGCTGAGGCGGGCAAATCACTTGAGCTCAGGAGTTTGAGACCAGCCTGGGCAACATGGTGAAACCCCATCTCTACAAAAGTTGGCTCAGCGTGGTGGCATGAGCCTGTGGTCCCAGCTACTTGGGAGGCTGAGGTGGGTGGATTGTGAGAACCCAAGTGGCAAAGGTTGTAGTGAGCTGAGATTGTGCCACTGCACTGCAGCCTGGGTGACAGAGTAAGACCCTGTCTCAAAAAAATAATAAATAATAATTTTAAAAATGTTGCTCCATGATCCAGGGCAGCTGGGTTGGGAGGATGAGGCCAGCTGGGTGCACTGATCAGTGAGGGGGAAACCCAGGAGGCATGCGGTGACCTCAGCAGTCTGGGGTCCCAGGTGCCTCTAGAGGAACCCCGAGCAGCTCTGAGCCATGAGGTGTGGGTGTTCCTTCTTCCAAGCATGAGGAGCCTCCCTCACACACCCTCCCTGAATAATGTCGGTCCTGTCTCTGGGCGTATGTCCACTGGGCCCTCCATGGTTTGGCAATCTGGCCCCGCTCAGCAGCATGACCTACTGGAATGGTGGCAGAGACCCCAGAGGACCTGGGCCAGGACAGCTGCAGCTGCTGGGTGCCCAGAGTAGAGGACGGGGCTGTTCTGTGCAGGCTGAGGTGGGCGCTTCCCCTGTGGGGCCAGCTGGGACTCCCTGCAGTGACAGGAGGAGTATGGCAGGCAGGGTGGGGACTGGGATGTGATGTGAGGGCAGGAAGGAGGCTGTGCCAGTGTAAGAGTGTGTGCATTTGACTGTGTGCGAGAGAGTGTGTGTGTGTATGTGCACACGTGCATGCCTGTGTCTGTGCACCTGGAGTGCTTTGAGACAATGATTCTTATCTTTCCATTTCATTTCATTTTAGACTGTATTAAATGGTTCTGGATGAAACTTATTGTAGCGGGTAGGAGTGCAATATCTAAACCCTGAAACCCTGGGAAATGATGAATAAAGTTGCTTTTTAAAATATAAAGTTAGTATGTCTTCATTTTATGGAAAGGAAAATGAAATTGCAAACAAAGAGTAAATAACTTAGCATAATGCGTGAGTAGATTTTCTATTACTCTATGTTCTGTGACATGCATATCCTGTAGTTGAGATTCATAACAAATGCATAACAAAAGAATATGCATTTGTTATGGCTGCACAATATTATTTCACCAAGGAACAGGGTACCCTTTAGAATGTATGCTTAAAACCGGATCACGGTCCTCTTTATAATGGTCCTCTTTCAGCTTTTGTAGTTTGGAGGGTGAAAAAGTGGTGTGCAGTTGGGCTGGAATTGTGCAGTGTTGGGGCAGAGCTGTCATTAGTGGATATATTTAGAGTTGAAATGACAAGACCTAATTCTCAATGAATCACTATTAGAAACATTAAAATACATTCAGGCTCACAACATTACATGTGTTTAAAGAAAGAAAATAACTACACTTGGCCTTATTTTTGTGTATACGTTCAAATGTTATTTATGAAGAATTCTGTAATTTTTTTCAAGTAAGGTAAGTGCAATACGCTACATGAATGGCTATAAATGTTAGGTGAAACATTTCTACTTTCCATTATGTCATCAGCTTCTTGGAAGACATTAAATAGAGGACGTATTTTCCTAAGTAATTCGAGTTCAGGCAAGGGTACAACTATGTTTCAGACAGATAAAACATTCCCATTAAACTTACAAACTTACCCAAGTGAAGATAGACTTGGGGCATCATCTGTTTCCTGTGGGAAAGTGAAGCAAAATTCATAGGACGAACAACGACCTTGTTGACATTCAACTTATTCTCAAACAAAATTCAAGTTCATTACTAGTCAGTTCTGAGTAACGGTACATTAAGAATGCCTGGACATGGAATAGGATCTCAGGGGTGGGACATCACCCTTCCTCCCAATCCTTGTATTATGGGCTGAACTATATCCTCCTCCAAATTCATAGGTTGACATCCTGACACCCAGTGACCTAGAATGTGACTGTATGAGGAGACAGGGTCTTGAAAGAGGTAACTGACGTTAGATGAGGCTATTACGGTAAACCCTAATCCAGAGTGACTGGTGTCCTTATAAGAAGCAGAGATGATGAGAGACACACAAACAGAGGGAAGACTGTGGGAGGACACAGAGAACAGGTGGCCATGTACAAGATAAGGAGAGAGGCCTTGGGAGAAACCAACCCTGCAGACACTGTGCTCTGGGACTTCCAGCCTCCAGATATGTGAGAAAACACATTTCTTGTTTCAACACCCCATGTGTGGTTCCTGCTTGTGGAATCTCTAGCAAAGAAAAACACCTGTTATATGTGCACACACATTGTTTTCAGTGCTCTTGGGTAAGAACCTGGGAGTGGGAGTGCTGGGTCATATGATAAGTATATGCTCAGCATCTGAAGCTTTGCCAGAGCGCCTGCCGACGTGGCATCATCTTTTATCCCCATGAGCAATGGATGAGACTTTCAATTCTCCCACCTCTTCACCAACACTTGGTATTGTTCATCTTCCTTTTAATTTTTTTTTTAGAGACAGAGTCTTGCTTTCATTGCTCTTGGGTAAGAATCGGGGAGTGAGAGCGTTGGGTCATATCAAAAGTACCTACTCAGCATCAGAAGGTTTGCCAAACTGCTTGGTGATGTGACATCATCTTTCATCCCCATTAGCAACGGATGAGACTTCCAGTTCTCCCACATCTTCACCAACACTTGGTGTTGTTCATCTTTTTAAAAATCTATTTTTTTAGACATAGGTTGCCCAGGCTGGTCTCAAACTCCTGGCCTCAAACAATCCTTCTGCCTCCTTGGACTCCCAAAGTGCTGGGATTTCAGTTGTGAGCCACTATGCCTGGTTTACATTGCAAATCATTTTTTATTGTAGCCTTTCTAACATGGGTGCCACGCTATCTTATTGTGGCTTTTGCTTGTGGATCCCTGATGGTAAACGATGTTGAGCACCATGTGCTTTGTCATTCATATTACGGCCTTGGGGAAGTTTTGTGTTCAAATCTTTTGCCCAATTAAAAACAGAGTTTTCTTGTTACTGAGTTTTGAAAATTCTTTAAATATTCTGGATACAAGTATATGACTTGTAAATATTTTATTTCAGTCTGTGGCTTATATTTTCGTTCTCTTAATGGTGTCAATTGAAGGGAAATTTTTAAATGCTTAAAGTCAAATTATTATTTTTTTCAGAAATAGTGTTTTTGGTATCTATCAAAGAAAACATTGCCTAACAGAAGATCACAAAGATATCCTATGGAGGGAGACGAGGAGGTGGACAAGATGGCGGCACCAGCTGCCCGGGCGGTAGGCACCGCAGTGGTGGTGGCGGTGGTGGTGGGGCTGGCGGGGGTTCCAGCTGCGGGACAGGCAGAGGCCGTAGCGGCACGTTGGATAAATGGAAGATAGATGATATGCCTGTAAAAACTGACAAGTGGGATGGATCAGCTGTGAAAAACTCTGGATGATTCTGCCAAAAAGGCACTTCTGGAAAAATACAAATATGTGGAGAATTTTTGTCTAATCGACGGTCACCTCACTATCTGTACAATCTCCCGTTGCTTTGCCATAGTGGCTGTGACTTGGGATTATATGCATCCCTTTCCAGAGTCCAAGCCCGTTTTGGCTTTGTGCATCATATCCTGTTCTGTGATGATGGGAATTCTGACCATTTAGACCTCATCTGAGATGATCACCTTTCTCGTGGCCCACAGAAAAGAGCCTACAGGAGTGGATTCTGGTGATATCTGGGAGCTGCCCTCCAGTCTTAAAAGGTTTGATGGCAAATACACCCTGAAGCTGACCTTCATCAGTAGGAGAACAAAACAGCAGCGGGAAGCCCAGTTCACCAGTCTATTGCTGAGTTTTGACCCCAGTGGGACACTGGTCATGGATGCATGAGCCTGCAATGTCCAGGCTCCATGACACTCTCACCATAGGAAGAAACATTAAATAGCCAATTCTAAAGGTAGTCCTCTTTCTGCTGGATCTTGCTGAATTACTGAACCGGGTGGTGGCGGAGATAAAAATAACTTAAAACGGGTAAAGAAAGAACTGTTAAAAAGTCCATGTTTTGTCCTGAAATTTTAGTCTATTCTGGATAAACAGGATTTTCTGACACAGATATGAGAAGTTGTAGCTCTGATGTCTAGCTGTAGTCACCTCGGTATTCTGTTTGCATTATTTTAATTTGCTTTTCTGCAAAAGCATTTTTGCTAAAAGTTGTACAGACTTTTCCCTTTGTACCTACCAATACTTTACATACTACAGCTTTGTGCCATGCAGCATTTTAAGATACAATTTAAAAAAATTATTAATGTGGGCCAGGCGCGGTGGCTCAAGCCTGTAATCCCAGCACTTTGGGAGGCCAAGATGGGCGGATCACGAGGTCAGGAGATCAAGACCATCCTGGCTAACACAGTGAAACCCTGTCTCTACTAAAAAATACAGGAAAAAAAAAAAAAAAAAAAACAACTAGCCGGGCGAGGTGGCGGGCGCCTGTAGTCCCAGCTACTCGGGAGGCTGAGGCAGGAGAATGGCGTAAACCCGGGAGGCAGAGCTTGCAGTGAGCCGAGATCGCGCCACCGCACTCCAGCCTGGGTGAAAGAGCAAGACTCTGTCTCAAAAAAAAAAAAAAAAAAAAAAAAAATTAATGTGTTGCCGACTCTATTAATTCCTATTTCAACAATTAATGTGTTGCCAACTCAATTAATTCCTATTTCCTGTTTCCTTGAATAATTCAGGACACAACTCCTTCTGTATGACAGCTTTTCTTCGTACACTATTTTTGTGGGTGTGTATATATCTCACTTGGGGAAAATTTTAAAAACATATTTTAAAAACACATAGCTTTTTAATTTATTTGAAACAGACCTTCTGCCTGTTACATTTTGTGCTCTTAGCCAATTTAAGAGGTCGACTGTATACTTAGTGTTAAAAAAACATATTGTATGAGTTTTCTACGGATGTTAAAGTTTTCTCTCTAAATATGAGGTCTGTGATGGATTCTGCATTGCTTTCTACGTGGTACTGAGCTGTGAGTGTTTGGCATGTGGTTATCAAGCTGCTGCAGCACATTCATTAAAAACGCTTCCATTTCTCCCCATTGCCTTGTCTTGGCACCTTCCATTTAAGCCAAACACCAGAAATGTTAAGAAGGGCTTGTTTCCGGAGTTTCCAGTTTGTTCCATTCATCTACTCAGGCTGTCTTCTTTGGACAACGCTGTCTGCAGCCTCAGGCCCACTCCGAGGGGAGGCGATGGACTGCAGGTCTGTGGAGCTCAGCACAGGGCTGTGCCATGGACGCGGGTGTCAGTGAAGTCACGCTCATTTTCAGACGGAATTCTCCTCCCCGATGTGAACAACGAACCAACAGAGTCGCTTCCACAGGATTGTCCTGTAGCCCACAGAGATGCGGGCTTGGGATTCAACCTCATGCTGAGCGGATCTTCTCTGCTTCAGACCAGGTGTCATGTGGCTTCACGCGAGTGTGACTGTAAATCATCATCTACAGCGAGACGCTGCGGAGAGACCGAGGGGACTCACGATTGCACCCGGGCAGCAGGTGTCCACGCGGACGATCGCAGGCAGAGAAAATCCCGTGAGCCCGTGTGCCACATGGAGTGAGGGAACTTTGGTGGCTGAGTCTGGGCAGGGGAGGGCTGGGGGCTCGATCGGTTTCCACTGAGTGTGTCTCCAAATCTTCGCTGGAAGTGCAGGCAAGGGGCAAGGCTTGGACGCCAGCATCACTGTTCCTCCAGGCTGGGCTGATCCTCTTTTCATTTCCAAGTCTCAAGAGCCTGTTCCCTGAAGTCCTGGGGAAGTGTGGTGAGGAGGCCCCGCCCCCACAGAGAGGGGAAGTCACCTGTAACCTCCAGAAGTTGGCCGCCTCACAAAGCCTGCTCAAAAGAATTTCCCCACAGCCTAGCACAGTGGCTCATGCTTGTAATCTCACTGCTATGGAAGGCTGAGGCCAGAGGCTTGCTTGAGACCAGATTCCAAATCAACCCGGGCAACAGAGTCAGACCCCATCTCTTAAGACATAAAAAATAAACTGGCTGGGTGTGGTGGCACACTCCTGCAGTTTCAGCTACTCGGGAGGCTGAGGTAGAAAGAACACTTCAGCCCGGGTGGTGGAGGCTGCAGTGAGCCCTGATCCCACCACTGCAATCCATCCTGGGTGACAGAGTGAGATCCCATCTCTAAAAATAAATAATGACCCAGCAGAAACCACTGGAATCCAGCCCCAGAGCAGGAACAGAAATACGTGGCCCTAAAGCCAGCAGCTGTGCTGGTCGTTTCCTGTGAAGGACAGACACGGAGTCCATGTAACACACACACACCATTCACACATATACACATGACCACACGCCACACACAAAACCACACCCACATAACCACACCCCCCCACATACCTGCACATGTTACCACACACACATCTCTATTCCCATCTGTCTCCTACACACAGTCCTTCCTCAGCATTTTATTTTAAAAACATAGCACATGGATTCTGCCACGGCTAACAATTTCCCTCTATTCTTTATGACAGCACTGTCCCTCTCTGTGTCTTCTGGGCACTTCAGAGACTGCCCTGGGCATCTGCCCATCACCGCAGCCTGACGGTGGCGCTCCAGTGTGGGGGCTCCCGCTTTGGTACCCGTCTGTGTCTCTCACCCACAGCTGGGAAGCGTTCCTACCTCTCACTCCATCTCTCTTCCGTGCTCCACCCACCATCATTCCCATGGGAGCAGCATCCTTGGACACAGAGTGCTTCCATCTGAATACTGCCTTAACCTCAGCTTGGGGGACCTCAGACCACACATTCTGCACACAGCCCTGTCCTCGGGTTCCAGTGCTGGTGACTGCAACTTACCTGTGCCGTCGAACCCCCTTCCGGGTGAACAGTACTGGAGAACGGAGAGGGGCGCCTGTAAATCTTCAGGGAGTCCCTGGCATTGACTCTGGTGGGGCAAGCAAAAGGAGAGAAACACATCTCAGCTTTGTCAGGGTCTCAGGGCAGCACCGGAGGCCACAGAGTGTCCTGTAAGCACCACTGCTGGGGCCCACGTGTCTCAGAACCTGGAGACTAGCAGCTCCCGGGAGGTTGTGTGAGTGCTCCCGGGTTACAGCACAGTGGGAAGCAGAAGGAGTTTCTGGTGTAAAGGACCAGGACTCCTTCCCACTTGGATTCTGTAAAGCAGTACCTCCCGCAGTGTGCGAGCCCCGCCCTAGACCAGAGCCTTGGACAGGTTGTGTCCTCAGTCAGTGTAGCTGGGCTACACTCAGCTACAAGGTGACTGTAATTTTATAAAACAGCACATCACACATGTCACAGGGGCTTCAGGTGGGTCAGGTGACTTTCATTTTTGCCTGGGAATCTTTGCCATTCCCACATTTTCTACAATGTATATACATTGATTTGGCAATCATTACACAATTTTAGTTTTTCCTTTTGCTTTGGTTTTAGAGAGAAAGTTTGCAAGTCTAGTTATAGTTATGTTCCTAGTAATTTTGATAAAAATGCATCATAGAGAAAGCATTTTTGCCGGGCGCGGTGGCTCAATCCTGTAATCCCAGCACTTTGGGAGGCCGAGACGGGCAGATCACGAGGTCAGGAGATCGAGACCATCCTGGCTAATAAGGTGAAACCCCGTCTCTACTAAAAAAATACAAAAATTAGCCAGGCGCCCCGTGGCGGGCGCCTGTAGTCCCAGCTACTTGGGAGGCTGAGGCAGGAGAATGGCGGGAACCCGGGAGGCGGAGCTTGCAGTGAGCTGAGATCCGGCCACTGCACTCCAGCCTGGGCGACAGAGCGAGACTCCGTCTCAAAAAAAAAAAAAAAAGAAAGCATTTTTATATTTTACTTAAAAGACCACAGTTACACGGTAGTTCAAAGTGAATTCCAAGTGCTTCGGATCTACACAGCAGTTTCGCCAATCACCCTTCTGAGAAAAGAAATTTCATAGAAGACTTAATGGGTCGTTTGAAAGAGAATGAACTTTTCCCAGTGAGCCGTACACCTAGACTGCTGAACTAAGCAAAAGTCTGCACGAATTCTCTGCAGGTGTGATAATTACCAACAGGGCCTTGTCCAGATCCAGGGAAGTCTTTCGTCCCCTGGCTGTGGAGTAAGGGACGGTGACTTTTCCAGGGACACAGGCCCTGTCTCTTCTGCCCAGGAAGGTTTGGGCCGAGCCCCTGCTGGTGTCTGTGAGGGCTGGGGCTGGTGCACACCTGGGGATGGGGGGGCTGTGTGCCACTTCCTGGCCATGGTGGAGAGTCTGGCTTCTGGGACCTTTGCTGCTTCTCTGTGGGGGCTGTGATGTGGGCCCCTCCCTATGGAAAGTGCATAACTAATGTAACTGCAACTTGAATTCCATGTGTCTAGGAACTGGACAAAGTCATTTGAAAGCTTGTATGGAAAAAATAAATGTGTAAGAATCGTTGAAAGTAAATGAAAAATGAAAATATCTCTAGAGGGTTATTTGCCTGTGTTTAGGTAAACACGGTGAACCATAAAAGGAGTCTTTCAATTTGAGGGGGAAAGGTGCAATATTTAATACACAAGGTGAAAACCAATAGTTACTTTGTGGGATAAAATAACCTTATCTCTTATCTCCCTGATTACAACGATAAATCCCAACTGGACTGAAAAATCAAAATGTAAAGGAAACAAATCAAAATATGAATAATATCTTCACCCTCCTCCAGCCCCTTTGATCTCTGCTGCTCCCCCCGGGGCAGGAGGAGAAGGAAGAGGGCCAGGGGTCCCCTGCCCGCACTCTCCATGATGCCAGAGACAGCAAGGTGGCCAGGCGGCAACAGTGCAAGGTGACATTGGAGCGACCTCACAGCGACCTCAATTTCCACTGTGCCTCCTCCCAGAGCCTAAAAAGCTCCAAGCCTGTGGTGCCCAGCACTGAAACAAGGAGATGGCGGCTCAGCCAAGGCATTTAGGATGGAAACCAGTTAGTTTCAATATTCAGGACTGCATCTTTGCTGCTGAAGGGGTGTGAACTACCCTTCTGATCTCCACCACACAACACAACTGTTTTGGGAAGCAAGTGAAAGCATGCAGGGCTGATGGCAGATGGGAGACAGCTCTGACGTGCAGCTCCCACCAGGACAGAGAGAACAGCATGTGGAGACTCACACTGCGGACTTTTGCCCCTGGAACCACCACAGGACCGTACCAGAAAAATAACAACAAACCACAGAGCCTTAAAAGAAGCCACAGGCTGCTGCGATTCCACAGGACAGGTGACAATTTTGCTGCTCTCTCGAAAGTGCTACCTCCCGGCTGGAGGCCAACCAGCTCGGGACATGACAGTAACTCATGACAGAACAACCCTGCTCCTAGGAAGGAGAAAACGAGAGCTAATTCCACCTCCCGCAGCGTCCTGGATAACCAGAGGTCCCGAGTCTGTCCACGTGACAACTTCACTGCTAGAATAACCAGCCTCTGAGAAAGTCACCACAATAAACCTGTCGACAGCGAGGACCCCCACAGAGTCCACTTCAGTCCCTTGTCACCTCCACCGGGGCAGGTGCTGGCATCCACAGCTGGGAGACCTGAGGACAGACCACATTATAGGCCTCTGTGCAGACACTCCCCAGCACCAGCCTGGTAGCCCTGCTCGGGGGAGAGACCCAGAAGAACAATAGCAATCACTGCTGTCTGATTTCCAGAAGCTGCATCTCTAGGGGAAGGGACAGTGTACAAATCAAGGGACCAATCCATGCAGCAAAAGAATCTGATCAGCAAACCTTGAGTTCCAGATTTTCCCACTGAAATAATCTACACTAATGACAAGGAATCAGAAAATTAATTCTGGTAACAAGAAAACACAAGGTTCTAGACCTCCCTCAAAACACCACAGTAGCACTCCAGAAAGAGATCCAAACCAAGAAGAAAATCTCCAAATTGCTGGATAAAGAATTCAGAAGGTTGATTATTAAGCTATTCAAGGAGATACCAGAGAAAGGTGAAAACCAACTTAAATAAATTTAAAAATCAGTACAGGTTATAGATGAAAAAAATACTCCAGAGAAATAGAGATCACAAAGAAAAAACACACACAATGTCTGGAAATGAAAGGCACACTAAGACAAATACAAAACGCACTGGAAAGTTTCAGCAGTAGAATCGAACAACTAGACTTCAGAGCTCACAAACAGGGCTTTGTAATTAGTCCAATCATAGAAGGGGAAAAAAAGAATTTTAAGAACAAAGCCTCTAAGAAAGTTGTGATTAGATTAAATGTCCAAACCTAAAAATAATTAGTGTTCCTGAGGAAGAAGAGAAATCTACAAGTTTGGAAAACTTATTTGACAGAATAATCAAGGAAACCTTCCCTGACCTTGCTAGAGTTCTAGACATCCAAAGACAAGAAGCTCAAAGAACACCTGGGAAATCACTGCAAAAAGATCATCACCCAGGCACATGGTCATCAGGTTATCTAACGTCAAGACATATGAAACAAATGGAAGAGCTGTGAGGCAAAACATCCAATAACCTATAAAGGAAAACCTGTCATATTAGCAGCAGATTTCTCAGCAGAAACTCTACAGACTAAAAGGTATTTGGGTCCTATCTCTAGCCTCTTAAAACAAAATAATTAACAGCCAATAATTTTATATTCAGCAAAACTGTTTCCTAAATGAAGTAGAGATAAAGTCATTCTCAGACAAACAAATGCTGAGAGAATTACCCACTACCAAGCCAGTACTACAAGAAATGCTAAAAGGAGTTCTAAATTTTAAAACTAAAATATACCAAAATAGAACCTCCTTGAAGCATAAATCTCACAGGGCCTATTAAACAATAGAACAAAGAAAAAGACCACAACTACCATGATGAATAAAACACTACCTCACATTTCAATACTAACATTGAATATAAATGGTCTAAATGCTCCACTTAAAAGATACAGAATAGCAGAATGGGGAAGAATATACCAACCAAGTATCTGGTGCTTTCAAGAGCCTCACCTAATACATAAGGACTCACATAAACTTGAGGTAAAGGGGTGGAAGAAGATATTTCATGAAAATGGAAATCAAAAGCAAGCTGGAGTAACTATTCTAATGTCAGACAAACAGAATTTAAAGCAACAACAGCTAAGACAGACAAAGAGGGACATTATATCATCATAAAAGGATTACTTCAATAGGAAAATATCACAATCCTAAATACATATGCACCTAACATGTGATGTCCCAAATTTATAAAACAATTATTACTAGACATGAGAAATTAGATGACAACACAGTAATAGTAGGGGACTTAATACTCTATGGATAGCACTAGACAGCTCATCAACACAGAAAGTCAAGAAAGAAACAACAGACTTAAACTATACCCTAGAACAAATGAACTTGACAGATATTTACGGAAAATTCTGCCCAACAAGTGCGTACACTCTTTTCATCAGTACATGGAACGTTCTCCAAGATGGATCATATGACAGATCACAAAACAAGTCTCCATGAAGGTAAGAAAATAAAAATTATCTCAAGTATTTTTCCAGACCACAGTGGAATAAAGTGGGAAATGACCTCCCAAACCCTCAAAACCACACAAATACATGGACATTAAATAATTGCTCCTGAATGATCTTTGGGTCAATAATGAAATCAAGAGGGAAATTTAAAAATTCTTTCAATTGAACAATAATAGTGACACAACATATCCAAACCTCTAGGGCTGGGCGCGGTGGCTCATGCCTGCGATACCAGCACTTTGGGAGGCCAGGAGGGCGGATCACCTGAGGATCATTTGGGAGTTTGACATCACCCTGGCCAACATGATGAAACCCCACCTCTACTACAAATACAAAAATTAGCTGAGTGTGGTGGTACACACCTGTAATCCCAGCTACTCGGGAGGCTGAGGCAGGAGAACTGCTTGAACCTGTGAGGCAGAGGTGGCAGTGAGCCGAGATTGCACCATGGCTCTCCAGTCCGGGCAACAGAGCAAGACTCTGTCTCAAACAAACAAACAAAAACACTTCTAGGACACAGCAAAAGCGATGGTAAGATGAACATTCATAGCATTAAATGCTTCCATCAAAAAGTTGGAAAGAGCACAAACAGACAATCTAAAGGTCACACCTGAAGTAAACAGAGAAACAAGAACAAAACCCAAACCCAGCAGAAAATAACTAACAAAGATCAAAGCAGAACTAAATGAAATTAAAACAAACTAACAATCAAAAAAAGCCCCAAAAGATAAATGAAACAAAACAAAATTGGTAGACCATTAGCAAAACTCACCAAGGAAAGAAGAGAGAAGATCCACATAAGCTCAATTAGAAATGAAATGGGACATATTACAACTGATACCAGAGAAATACAAAAGATCATTTAAGGCTACTATGAACACCTTTTTGCACACAAACCAGAAGATCTACTGCAGATGGATAAAATCCTGGAAATATACAACTGTCCTAGACTAGACCAGGAAGAAATAAAAATTCCTAGCAGATCAATAGCAAGTAGTGAGATTGAAACAGTAATTAAAAAATTGTGAACGAAACAAATTCAGGGTGAATTCACAGCTGAATTCTATCAGACATTCAAAGAAGAACTGCTGCCAATCTTATGGAAACGATTCCAAAAGATAAAGAGGGATTCTTCCATAAATGATTTCATGAAGCCAGTAGCACCCTAATACCAAAACTGGGAAAGGACATAACAAAAACAGAAAACTACAGACCAATATCCCCCATGAATATGGATGCAAAAATCCTCAACAAATTACGAGCTAGCCGAATCAAACAGCATAACAAAAAGATAATATACCCATGGTCAGGCAGGTCTCATACCAGGGATGCAGGAATGGTTTAACACATGCAAGTCAATAAATGTGACACTTCACATAAACAGAATTTTAAAAAATCCGAGATGATTTCAATAGATGCAGGAAAACGATCTGACAAAATCTAGAATGCTTTTATAATTAAAAGACTCAGCAAAATAAGCGCAGAAGGGGCATACCTGAAGGTAATAAAAGCCCTCTATGACAAACCTACAGCCAACATTATCCTGAATGAGGAAAAGTTGAAGACAGTACCCCTGAGAACTGCAACAAGACAAGGATGCCCACTTTCACCACTTCTATTCAACACAGTATTGGAAGTCCTAGCCAGAGCAATCAGAGAAGAGAAAGAAATAGGTCTGGGGTTTGAGACCGGCCTGGCCAACATGGTGAACCCTGCCTCTACCAAAAATACAAAAGTTGGCCGAGCGTGGTGGCGGGTGCCTGTAATCCCAGCTAATCGAGTGGCTGAGGCAGGAGAATCACTTGAACCCAGGAGGCGGAGGTTAGAGTGAGCCAATATCATGCCATTGCACTCCATCTTTCGCAACAAGAGTGAAACTCCATCTCAAAAAGAAAAAAAACATTTTTTTTTTAAAATGAGAAAGAAAGAGCATCCAAAGTGGTAAACAGGAAGTCAAACTGTCACTGTTCTCTGACGATATGATCATATACCTAGAAAACCCTAAAGACTCATCCAAAAGCCCCTAGATCTCATAAATGAATTTAGTCAAATTTCAGGATACAAAATCAATTCACACAAATCAGTAACACTGCTATGTGCCAACAATGACCAAACTGAGAATCAAATGGAAAAGTCAACCCCTTTTGCCACAGGTGCAAAATAAAGAAAGAAAGAAAAATAAAACTTAGGTATACACCTAATGCAAGAGGTGAAAGATCTCTACGAAAAAAAACTACAAAACACTGCTGAAAGAAATCATAGACAACACCAATAAATAGAAACACATCCCATGCTCATGGTTGGGTAGAATCACTATTGTGAAAATGACTACAGTACCAAAAGCAATCTACAAATTCAATGCAATTCCCATCAAAATATCATCATCATTCTTCACAGAACTAAAATAAATAAATAAATAAATAAAAATAAAATTCTTATGGAATGAATAAAGACCACACATAACCAAATAAGACTAATGAAAAAGAACAAATCTGGAGGCATCACATTACCCGATTCTGAACTATACTACAAGGCTACAGTTACCAAAAGAGCATGGTACTGATATAAAAATAGGAATGTAGACGAATTGGACGGAATAGAAAACCCAGAACTAAAGCCAAATACAGCCAACTGAGCTTCGACAGAGCAAACAAAAACATCAAGTGGGCAAAGGACACTCTATTCAACAAATGGTGCTGGGATCATTTGCAAGTCACATGCAGAAGAATGAAGCTGGATCCTCAACTCTTTCCTAATACAAAAATCAACTCAAGATGGATCAAAGACTGAAATCTAAGACCTAAAACCATAAAAATATCGACAAGAGAACATCGCAAAAACTCTTCTAGACATTGGCTTAGGCAAATAGTTCATGACCAAGAATCTAAAACCAAATGCAACAAAAACAAAGATGAATTGATGGGATTTCATAAAACTAAAAAACTTGTGCACAGCAAAAGAAATAATCAGCAGAGTAAGCAGACAGCTCACGGAATTGGAGAAAATGCTAACAACCGATATAGCCAACAAAGGACTAATATACAGAATATAAAAAGGAACTGAAACAAATCCGGAAAAAAAAAAAAAATCATCCAGTAGGGTGTGGTGGCCACTCTTGTAATCCTGGTCCTCTGGGAGGCTGAGATAGGTGGATCACTTGAGATTAATAGTACGAGGCCAGCCTGGCCAACATGGTGAAATCCAGTCTCTACTAAAAATACAAAATAGATGTGGTGGTGGGCACCGGTTATCCCAGCTACTCAGGAGGCTGAGGCAGAAGAATCGCTTGAACTCAAGAGGCAGAGGCTTCAGTGTATCATGATCACACACAGCACTTCAGCCTACACAACAGAGTGAGACTCTATTTAAAAAAAAAAAAAAAAAAAATTCCCATCAAAAAATGGGCAAAGGACACAAATAGACAATTCTCGAAAGAAGATATACAAATGGGCCAGGCACAGTGGCTCAAGCCTGTAATCCCAGCACTTTGGGAGGCCGAGACAGGCGGATCATGAGGTCAGGAGATCGAGACCATCCTGGCTAACCTGGTGAAACCCCGTCTCTACTAAAAAATACAAAAAAAAAAAACTAGCCAGGCGAGGTGGCGGGCGCCTGTAGTCCCAGCTACTCGGGAGGCTGACAGGAGAATGGTGTGAACCCAGGAGGCGGAACTTGAAGTGAGCCGAGATCCGGCCACTGCACTCCAGCCTGGGCGACGCAGTGAGACTCCGTCTCAAAAAAAAAAAAAAAAAAAAAGAAGATATACAAATGGCCAACAAACATATGAAAAAATGCTCAACATCACTAATTATCAGGGAAATGCAAATAAAAACCTCAATGCAACACCATCTTACTCCTGCAAGAATGTTCATAATGTAAAAATTCAAAGAATAACAGATGTTGGCATGGATGTGGTGAAAAGGGGACACTCTGACACTGTTGGTGGGAAGGGAAACTAGTACAACCACTGTGGAAAACAGTATGGAGATTCCTTAAAGAACTGCTACTACTGTGCAACACGTTGGAGCAATGAGCGTGCGACGCAGTGAACAGCTGTAAGAACGAGTTGGGGTTAAATCTTCCCCATGTACATGCTGTTCCATACCCAGGGCAGCTGGGTTGGGAGGACGAGGCCAGCTGGGGGCCCTGATCTGTGAGGGGGAGACCCGGGAGCCACGCGGTGACCTCAGTAGTCTGGGATCCCAGGTGCCTCTAGAGGAGCTCCGAGCCATGAGGTGTGGGTGCTCCTTCTTCCCAGCACGAGGAGCCTCCCTCACACACCCTCCCTGGATGCTGTCCCTGTCTTTGGGTTTATGTCCACTGGGCCCTCCCTAGTTTGGCCATCTGGCCCCCCTCAGCAGCATGACCTACTGGGATGGTGGCAGAGACCCCAGAGGTCTTGGGCCAGGACAGCTGTACCTGCTGGGTGCCCAGAGTAGAGGATGGGGCTGTTCTGTGTTCTGTGCAGGCTGAGGTGGGCCTTCCCCTGTGGGGCCAGCTGAGAATCCCTGCAGTAACGGTGGAGTACAGTAGGTAGGGTCAGGACCAGGACGTGATGTGAGGGCAGGAAGGATGCTGTGCCACTGTGTGTGTGTGTGCGTGAGTGCATGTGTATGAGTGTGTATATGTTTGTGAGTGTGTCTGTGTAGGAATGTGTGTGTGTGAATGTGTGTGTATGTGTGTGGGGTGGGCGTGCACGCCTGGGATGGTTTCAGTCAATGACTTTTATCTTTCAATATCATTTCATTCTAAATTGTAGTATATCACTGCAGATGAAAAGTTCCTCACGTTAGAAGGTAGAAGTGCAATATCTAAACCCTGAAACCCTGGGAAATGTTGTCTAAAGTAGCTTTTAAAATACAAAGTTAATCTGTGTTCATTATATGCAGAGGAAAATGGAACAGGAAACAAAGATTAATAAATTACTCACCATCATGTGTGATTAGATTTCCTGTTACTCTGTGTTCTATGAGAAGTGTATTCTGACTTGAGGTTCTCTAGGAAGGATTTGTACTTGTCATGGCTGTACACAGTTTCATTTCCTCATGGAAACTGGTTAGTGGTTAAAATGTGTGGTTAAAACTGGGTCATGACCTTTATAACGGTCGTCTTTCAGCTTTTGTAGTTTGGAGGGTGACAAAGTTGTGTTCAGTTGGGCTGGATTTGTGCAGTGTTGGGTCAGAGCTATCATCAGTGGACATGTTTAGAGGTGAAATGACAAGACCTGTCTCTCAACGAAACACTATTAGAAAAATTAAAAAAATATACAGACTCAGCCATTACATGTGTTTAAAGATAGACTTAGAAAATAACTATGCTTGGCCTTATTTTTGGTCATGAGTTCAAATGTTAGTTATGAAGGATTCTATAATTTTTTCAAGTAAGATAAGTGCAATAAGCTACATGAATGGCTATAAATGTTAAGTGAAACATTTTGATTTTCTACTGTGTCATCAGTTTATTTGAAGACATTAAAGAGATGACATATTTTCCTAAGTAATTTGAGATAAGACAAGTGTATAACTATGTTACCGATGTATAAAATAATCCGATTAAACTTACAAACTCACCCAAGTGAAGACTGACTCTGGACACCATCTGCTTCCTGTGGGGAAGTGAAACAAAATGCATAGCATGAACAAAGACGTTGTTGAGGTTAAGCTTAGAATTCATGTTCATTACTGGTCAGTTCTGAGTAATGGTACTTCAAGGATGCCTGGATCATGGAATAGGATCTCACTGGTGGGACAGCACCCTTCCTCCCAATCCTTGTATTATGGCTAGGGGGTGGGGGGAGGCTGAACGCTATCCTCCTCCAAATTCGTAGGTTGATATCCTGACTCCCAGTGACCTAGAATGTGACTGTATGTGGAAATAGGGTCTTGAGAGAGGTAAGTGATGTTAGATGATGAGACTATTACGGTGAGCCCTAATCCACAGTGACTGGTGTCCTTTTATGAAGGGGAGATTATGACAGAGACAAAAACAGAGAAAAGACTGTGGGAGGACACAGAGAACAGGTGGCCGTCTACAAGGCAAGGAGAGAGGCCTTGGGAGAAACCAACCCTGCAGACACTGTGCTCTGGGACTTCCAGCCTCCAGATATATGAGAAAATACATTTCTTGTTCCAACACCCATGTGTGGTTCCTCCCTGTGGAATCTCTAGCAAAGAAAAACACCTGCTACGTGTGCACACATGCTGTTTTCCATGCTCCTGGGTAAGAACCTGGGAGTGGGAGTGCTGGGTCACATGATATGTGCTCCGCATCTGAAGCTTTGCCAGAGTGCTTGCCGATGTGGCATCATCTTTCATCCCCATGAGCAATGGACGAGACTTCCAGTTCTCCGATGTCTTCACCAACACTTGGTATTGATCATCTTTTTAAAACTATATTTTTTAGAGGCAGGGTCTTGCTATGTTGCCCAGACTGGTCTCAAACTCCTGGCCTCAAGGGATCCTCCTGACTCGTGGGCCACCCAAAGCTCTGGGATTTTAGGTGTGAAGCCTTGTGCCTGGATGGTATCATTAATCTGTTTTCTTGCAGCTATGCTAATGGGGTGCAGTGGTATCTTAGTGTGGTTTTAGCTGCTGGTTCCCTAGTGGCAAATGATGTTGCTAACCATTTTGTGTGCTTTATTTCTCATGGATATGGTTGCCTTGGTGAAGAGTGTGTTCAAATCTTTCACTGTTTAAAAACTGAGCTGTTGTGTATTCCTGAGTTTTCATGGTTCTTTAAATATTCTGTACAAAAGTGTATGACTTGCACATATTTTACTTCAGTCTGTGGCTTATGTTTTCATTCCTTTACTGGTGACAATTGAAGAAATAATTGTAAATGCTTAAAGTCAAATGTATCCCTTTTTTGTGAAATAGTGCTATTGGTATCTATCGAAGAAAAGTCTGCCTAACACAAGACTCTGAAGATATTCTATGATTTTTGCAGGAATGTTAAAAGTTTCCCCCTCTTAATATGAGGTATGTGATGGATTTTGTATTGGTTTTCCATGTGGTGCTGAGCTGTGTGTTTGGCATGTCATTATCCCCCTGCTGCAGAACACTCAACTTACCTTTGCCGACGAGTCCCCGTCCAGGTTTACTGAAGTGCAGAAGTGACATGGGCTCTTGTAAATCAGCAGAAAGCTCTTGACCTTGGCTCTGGTGGGACAGGAAGGAGGAGAGAAACTCATCTCAGCTTTGTGAGGGGGTGCTCAGGGCGGCACTGGAGGCTGCGGCGCGTCCTGTCAGCACCACTGCTGTGGCGCGCATGTGTCTCAGAAACGTGGAGATCTGCAGCTCCCGGGAGGTTGTTAGAGTTCTCCCGAGTCATGCGCAGTGGCAAACATAAGGAGCTTGTCGTGTAAAGGACCATGACTCTTTGCCACCGGGACAATGCAAAGCAGTGCCTCCATCCACCGTGTGAGACCTGCCCTACACCAGTGCCTAAGACAGGTTCTGAAGGGTGATGGCAGATGGGAGTCGGGGCTGATGTGCAGCACTCACGTGGACAAACAGAACAGCATGTGGAGACTCATGCTGCGGACTTTCATCCCAGGAACCACAACGGCAGCACACGAGAAAAAAACAAAAAAAGTCACAGAAACTTTGGAAGACACTATAGGCCACAGCAAATTCCACAGGACAGGTGACAACTCTGCTGCTCTCTCGAAAGTGCCACCTCCTGGCTGGAGGCCAACCAGTTCAGAACATAACAGCAACTCATGACAGAATAACCTTGCTACTAGGAAGGAGAAAACAAGAGCTTATTCCACCTCCTGCAACATCCTGGATAACCAGAGGTCTCGAGTGTGTCCACGTGACAACTTCACTGCTAGAATAACCAACCTCTGAGAAAGTCTGCATATTAAAACTATTGACAGTTGAGGACCCCACAGAGTCCACTTCAGTCCCCTGTCACTTCCACCAGGGCAGGTGCTGGCATCCACAGCTGGGAGACCTGAGGACGGATCACATCACAGGCCTCTGTGCAGACATTCCCCAGTACCAGCCTGGTAGCCCTGCTGGGTGGAGAGACCCAGAAGAACAATAGCAATCACTGCTGTCTGGGTTGCAGGAAGCTCCATCTCTAGCGGAAAGGGGAGTGCACAAATCAGGGACCACACATGGGACTAAAGAATCTGCCCAGCAGCCCTTGAGTTCCAGATTTTCCCACTGAAATAATCTACACACATGGGAAGGAATCAGACAAGTGATCCTGGTAATATGTTGAAACCGGGTTCTAGTCCACCCTCAAAAGACCGCACTGGCTCCCAAGCTCCCCAGCAATAGACCCAAACCAAGAAGAAAATCAGAATTGCTGGAAATAATTCAGGAGGTTGATTATTAAGCTACTCAAGGAGATACCAAAGAAAGGTAATAACCAACACAAAGAATTTAAAAAATCAATACAGGATAAGATGAAAAGTGCTCCACGGAAATAGTGATCCTAAAAAAAAAAAAACACAGTCACAACTTCTGGAATGAAAGTCACACAAAGAGAAATACAAAATGCACTGGACAATTTCAACAGCAGGATCCAACAAGTAGAAGAAAGAACTTCAGAACTCAAAGACAAGGTTTTTAAATTAACACAGCCAGACAAAGGAAGAAAAAAAGAAGAATTTAAAAAAGACAAAGCCTCCAAAAACTTAGGGATTATGTTAAATAGCCAAACCTAAAAATAGTTAGTGTTCCTGAGGAAGAAGAGAAATCTAGAAGTTTGCAAACTTATTTCAGGAAATAATCAAGGAAACCTTCCCTGGCCTTGCACGAGTTCTAGACGTCCAAAGACAAGAAGCTCAAAGAATGCTTGGGAAATTCATTGCAAAAAGATCATCACTGAGGCACACAGTCATCAGGTTATCTAAAGTCAAGACAAATGAAAGAATCTTAAGAGCTGTGATGCAAAAGCATCAGGTAACCTCTAAAGGAAAACCTCTCATGTTAGCAGCAGATTTCTCAGCAGAAACTCTGCACACTGGAAGGGATTGGGGTCCTATCTCTAGCCTCTTCAAACAAAATAATTAACAGCCAACAATTTTGTATTCAGAAAAACTAACTTTCCTAAATGAAGTCGAGACAATGTCTGTTTCAGAAAAATACATGCTGAGAGAACTAGCCACTACCAAGTCAGTCCTACAAGAAATGCTAAAAGGAGTTCCAAATCTTAAAATAAAACCTCAAAATACACCAAAATAGAACCTCCTGAAAGTATAAATCTCACAGGACTGAGAAAACGGTAATGCAAAGAAAGAAACCAAGGTATTCAGGCAACAACTAGCATGATCAATAAAACAGTACCTCACATCAAAATACTAACATTGAATTTAAATGGCCTAAAAGCACCAACTGAAAAATACAGAGTGGAAGAATTGAGAAAAATCCACCAACCAAGTATCTGCTGTCTTCAAGGGATGCACCTAATGTATAAGGACTGAAATAAACTTAAGGTAAAGGGGTGGAAAAGAGATGCCATACACATGGAAACCAACGGCAGGCAGGAGGAACTATTCTGATACCAGACTCAACAGACTTTAAAGCCACAACAGTTAAGAAAGACAAAGAGCAACATTATACAATGACAAAAGAATCCCTCCAAAAGGAAAATATCACAATCCTAAACATATATGCACCTAATGAGGGACCTCCCAAATTTATAAAACAATTATTACTGGATGTAAGAAATGAGATATATGAAAACACAATTACAGTGATGGACTCAATACTCCACTGATAGCACTAGACAGGTTATCAAGACAGAAAGTGAACAAAGAAACAATGAACTTAAACTATACCCTAGAACAAAAGGACTTAACAGGTATTTACAGAACGTTCTATCAAAACTGCAGAATGTACATTCTTTTAATCAGTACATGGAACATTCTCCAAGACACATCATATGATAGGCCACCAAACAAGTTTCAATGAATATAAGTTATCAAAATTACATCAAGTATCTTTTCAGACCACAGGGGAATAAAATTGGTAATTAACTCCAAAAGGAACCTGCAAAATTACACAAATACGTAGAAATTAAATAACTGCTTCTGAATGATCTTTGAGTTGACAATGAAATCAAGAGGGAAATTTAAAAATTCTTCAAACTGAATGATAACCGTGACACAACTTATCAAAACCTCTAGGACACAGTAAAAGCGATGCTAAAAGGAATGTTCACAGCACTACATGGTCATATCAAAAACACTGAAAGAGCACAAATAGATAATCTAAGGTCACACCTGAAGTAACCAGAGAAACAAGAACAAATCAAACCCAAACCCAGCAGAAGAAAAGTAATAACAAACATCAGAGTAGAACTAAATGAAATTCAAACAAACACACACAAAAACTGCAAAAGAAAATTAAAAAGCTGGGTTTCTGAAAAGACAAACAAAATTCATAGACCATTAGCAAGACCAATCAATAAAAAAAAGATCCAAATAAGCTCAATTAGAAATGAAATGAGAGATAGTACAACTGATACCACAGGAATACAAAAGATCTTATTTAAGGCCAATATGAACATCTTTATGCACGCAAACTAGAAAATCTAGAGGAGTTGGTAAATCCCTGAAAATAAAACCCACCTAGATTAAATCAGGAAGAAACAGAAACTCTTAACAGATTAATAACAATACGATTGAAACAGTAATAAAAAAAATTGCCAACTAAGATGTCCATGACGTATTCACAGCTGAATTCTATCAGGCATCCAAAGAAAGGCTGGTGGCAATCTTATGGAAACTATTCCAAAAGATAAAGAGGGAATTCTCTGTAAATCATTCTATGAAGCCAGTTTCACCTTAAACCAGAAAAGGGCATAACAAAAAGAGAAAACTACAGACCAATATCCCTCATGAATATAGATGCAAAAATCCTCAACAAAATACTAGCTAACTGAATCAAACAGCGTATCAAAATGATAATACACCATCATCAAATGGGTTTCATACCAGATATGCAGGAATGGCTTAACATATGAAAGTCAATAAATGTGATACCTCAAACAAACAGAATTTTTAAAAAACCATAGATCATCTCAATAGATGCAGAAAAAGCATTTGACAAAATCTACCATCCCTTTATAAATAGAACACTCATCAAAATCAACACAGAAGGGACATACCTCAAGGTTATAAAAGCCCTCTATGACAAACCCACAGCCAACGTTATACTGAATGGGGAAAAGTCGAAAGCATTGCCCCTCACAACTGGAATAAGACAAGGATGCCCACTTTCACCACTTCTTTTTGACATGGAACTGGAAGGCCTAGCCAGAGCAATCAGACAAAAGAAAGAGCATCCAAATTAGAAAACAGGAAGTCAAACTGTCCCTGTTCACTGATGATATGGTCGTATACCTCGAAAACTCTAAAGACTCATCCAGAAAGCTCCTAAATCTAATAAATGAATTCAGTAAAATTTCAGGATACAAGATCAATGGACAAAAATCAGCAACACTGTTAAGTGACAACAATGAGCAAGTTGAGAATCAAATGAAGAAGTCAACCCCTTTTGCAACAGCTGAAAAAACAAAACAAAACAAAACAAACTTAGGAATATACCTAACCCAAAAAGTGAAAGATCTCGACAAGGAAACTACAAAAACCTGCTGAAAGAAATCATAGAAAATGCCAAATAAATGGAAACACATCCCAGGCTCGTGGATGGGTAGAATCAGTATTGTGAAAATGACCGTACTGCCAAAAGCGATCTACAAATTTAATGCAAGTCCCATCAAAATACAATCATCATTCTTCACAGAACTAGAAAAAACAATCCTAAAATTCATATGGAACCAAAAAAGACAACACAAAGACAAGCAAGACTAATCAAAAAGAACAAATCCCAAAGGACTTTAAACCCAGTCCTTTGGGAGGCTAAATCATTTGCTCTTTATGATTTTGGGAGGCATCGCATTACCTGAATTCAAACTATACTACAAAACTAGAGTTACCAAAACAGCATGGTACTAATATAGAAATAGGCACATATAGATCAATGGAACAGAATAGAGAACCCATAAATAAAGCCAAATATTTACTGCCAATTGATTTTCAGCAAACAAACAAAAAAATATCAAGTGGGGAAATGACACCCTATTCAATACATGGTGCTGGGATAATTCACAAGCCACATGTAGAAGAATGAAGCTGGATCCCCACCTCGCATCTTTTACAACATCAACTGAGGATGGATCAAAGACTTAAATCTGAGACCTGAAAGCATTCAAAAATCTACAAGATATCATCAGAAAAACTTTTCCAGGCATTGACTTAGGCAAAGAGCTCATGACTAAGAATCTAAAAGCAAATGCAGCAAGAACAAAGATAAATAGATGCAATTTATGTTAATTTTCTTTATTTTAAACTAAAAACCTTCAGCACAGCAAAAGAAACAATAAGCAGAGTAAACAAGACCCCAGAAAGGAAGAAAATATTCAGAATCTATACATCTGACAAGGGAATAATATCCAGAATCTAAAATGAACTCAAACAAATCCCCAAGAAAAAAACAAATCATCCAGTTGGGCATGGTGGCTCATGACTGTAAACCCAGTCCTTTGGGAGGCTAAGGAGAGTGGATCACTTGAAATCAAGAGTCCAAGACCAGCCTTGCCAATATGGCGAAACCCTGCCTCTACTAACAATAAGAAAATTAGCTGGGCGTGCTGGTGGGCGCCTGTAATCCCAGCTATTTGGGAGCCTGAGGCAGGAGAATCGCTTGAACCTGGGAGGTGGAGGCTTCAGTGAACCATGATCGTGCCACTGCACTCCAGCTTGGATGACAGAGTGAGACCATCTCAAAAAAAAAAAAAAAAAAATCATCCCATCAAAAAGTGGGCAAAGTTGAAGAGAAAATTCTCAAAAGAAGATATACAAATGGCCAACACATATGAAAAAATGCTCAACATCACTAATTATCAGGGAAATGCAAATAAAATCCACAATGCAATACCACTTTTTACTCCTGGAAGAATGGCCATAATTTTAAAAATAAAGAAATATCAGATGTTGGCATGGATGTGTTGAAAAGGGAACACTTTTACACTGCTGGTGGGAACGTAAACTATTACAACCAATATAAAAACCAGTATGGAGATTCTGTAAAGAACTAAAGGTAGAACTATCATTTGATCCAGCAATCCTACTACTGGCTATCTACCCATAAGAAAATAAGTTATCTTACGAAAAAGATACTAGCACGCACATGTTTATAGCAGTATAGTTTGCAATTGCAAAAACATGAAACCAGCCTAAAATAAATCAGTGGATAAAGAAAATGTGATCTATATTTGTGATCTCTATATATGTACATACCATGGAATACTACTCAGCCATAAAAAGGAATGAAATGTTGGCACTCACACAACCTGGATGGAGTTGCAGCCCATTATTCCTAGTGTAAGTAACTTAAGAATGAAAAGCCAAACATCATACTATCTCACTTACAAGAGGGAGCCAAGCTATGAGGATGCAAAGGCGTAAGAATGATTTAATGGGCTTTTGGAACTCAGGGGAAATGGTGGGAGGAGGGTGACAGATAAAAGACTACACCTCGGGTACAGTGTACACTGCTCGGGTGGTGGGTGCACCAAAATCTCAGAAATCAACACTGAAAATCTTTTCCATGCAACCAAACACCTTGTTCTCCAAAACTACTGCAATAAAATAAAAATAAAAATTATAACTACTTAAGAAAAGAATGTCTGAGGATATTTATATAACCTTAGAGTAATGAAGCTTTTTAAAGCAAGACAAAAGGAAATGTTAACAAATTTGGCATCAGAAAAGTTTACAACCTCTACATGGTGAAAGATCCCATAGGGTTCCTAATATGCAAAGAGCTATTACATTTGATAATCCAAACAATCCAACAGTTGAACATTAATTCACACAAGAAAAACTGTAAAATGGTCAAAACATGAAAAAATATTGTCTTAATGGTAGTAAAGAGATGCAATTGAAATATCACATTTTATTGGAATAAAACTAAACATACTCTTAGTATCTCAGGCTGATAGAGTGACGAGTTGAAGGAAGGGTGAACTGTACTAACCTTTTGAGACAGTCACCATACAGAGTCTGTGAAGATCGAAAATGCACATGACCTTTGACTTTGAGCCTCCAAAATAAAATGACCTACCCAGCACAACACTGGCTCAAAGACGCTTCTGGAAATCCTGTTTGCGAGGCCAACCAGATGAGTGTACAACTATGTTACCGATAGATAAAACATTCCCATTAAGCTTACGAACTTACCCAAGTGAAGATGGACTCGGTTCATCATCGGCTTCCTGTGGGAAAGTGAAGCAAAATGCACAGGATGAACAAAGACCTTGCTGACGTTGAGCTTACTCTTAAATTCAAGTTCATTACTACTCAGTTCGGAGTAACAGCACTTCAGGGATGCCAGGATCATGGAATAGGATCTCAGTGGTGGGACAGCACCCTTCCTCCCAATCCTTGTATTATGGGCTGAACTATATCCTCCTCCAAATTCATAGGCACATACTGACACCCAGTGATGTGACTGTATGTGGAGACAGGGTATTGAAAGAGGTAACTCATGTTAGACGAGGCTATTAGGGTGAGCCCTATCCAGAGTGACTGGTGTCCTTTTAAGAAGGGGAGATTGTGACAGACACACAAACAGAGGGAAGACTGTGGGAGGACACAGAGAACAGGTGGCCGTCTACAAGGCAAGGAGAGAGGCCTTGGGAGAAACCAACCCTGCAGACACTGTGCTCTGGGACTTCCAGCCTCCAGATATGTGAGAAAATACGTTTCTTGTTCCAACACCCATGCGTGGTTCCTCCCTGTGGAATCTCTAGCAAAGAAAAACACCTGCTACATGTGCACACATGTTGTTTTCCATGCTCCTGGGTAAGAACCTGGGAGTGGGAGTGCTGGGTCACATGATAATATGTGCTCCACATCTGAAGCTTTGCCAGAGTGCTTGCCGATGTGGCATCATCTTTCATCCCCATGAGCAATGGACGAGACTTCCAGTTCTCCGATGTCTTCACCAACACTTGGTATTGATCATCTTCTTTTTAATTATTATTTTTTTAAGAGACAGGATCTTGCTATGTTGCCCAGACTTGTCTCTATCTCCAGGCCTGAAGGCATCCTCCTGCCTCATGGGCCACCCAAAGCTCTGGGATTTCAGGTGTGAACCACCGTGCCTGGGTGGTATTGTTACTCGTTTTTCTTGTAGCCATTCTAATAGGGGCACAGCGGTATCTTATTGTGGTTTTAGCTTGCAATTCTCTGATGTCAAATGATGTTACACACTATTTTGTGTGCTTTATTTCTCGCGGATATTGTTGCCTTGGTGAAGAGTATGCTCAACTCTTTTGCCCACTTAAAAACTGAGCTGCTTTCTTGTTGTTGAGTTTTCACGATTCTTTAAATATTCTGGATACAAGTATATGACTTGCAAATATTTAATTTTGGTCTGTAGCTTATATTTTCATTCTCTTAATGGTACAATTGAAAAAATAATTTTAAATGTTTAAAGTCAAATTTATCTTTTTTTCTGAAATAGTGTTTTTGCTGTATATCAAAGAAAACATTGCCTAAAACATCATAAAGATAGTCTATGATTTTTATAGAAATGTTAAAGTTTTCCCCTCTTAATAGGAGGTCTGTGATGGAGTTTCCAGTTTGTTCCATTTATCTACTCAGGCTGTCTTCTTTGGACAACGCTGTCTGCAGCCGCAGGCCCACTCCGAGGGGAGGCGATGAACTGCAGGTCTGTGGAGCCCAGCACAGGGCTGTGCCACGGACGCGGGTGCCAGTGAAGTCACGCTCATTTTCAGACGGAATTCTCCTCCCCGACGTGAACAACGAACCAACAGTCGCTCTCATAGGATTGTCCTGTAGCCCACAGAGATGCGGGCTTGGGATTCAACCTCATGCTGAGCGGATCTTCTCTGGTTCAGACCAGGCGTCACGTGGCTTCACGCGAGAGTGACTGTAAATCATCATCTACAGCCAGACGCTGCGGAGAGACCGAGGGGACTCACGATTGCACCCGGGCAGCAGGTGTCCACGCGGACGATCGCAGGCAGAGAAAATCCCGTGAGCCCGTGTGCCACATGGAGTGAGGGAACTTTGGTGGCTGAGTCTGGGCGGGGGAGGGCTGGGGGCTCGATCGGTTTCCACTGAGTGTGTCTCCAAATCTTCGCTGGAAGTGCAGGCAAGGGGCAAGGCTTGGACGCAAGTGTTGCTATTTCTCCAGGCTGGGCTGATCCCCTTTCATTTCCAAGTCTCAAGAGCCTGTTCCCTGAAGTCCTGGGGAAGTGTGGTGAGGAGGCCCCGCCCCCACAGAGAAGGGGAAGTCACCTGTAACCTCCAGAAACTGGCCGCTTCACAAAGCCTGCTCAAAAGGACCCCCCTGCACCCTGGTGGGGTGGTTAACTCCTGTAATCCCTGTGCTATAGGAGGCTGAGGCCAGGGGCTCACTTGAGACTAGAAGTTCCAAACAAGCCTGGACAACATAGTGAGACCCCACCTCTTAAGAAACAAAAAATAAAAAATAAATTGGCTGGGTGTGGTGGCACACGCCTGGACTTTGAGCTACTCGGGAGGCTGAGGTGGGAAGATTGCTTGAGCCCAGGAAGTAGAGGCTGCAGTGAGCCCTGATCCCACCACTGCAATCCATGCTGGGTGACGGAGTAAGATCCCATCTCTAAAAAATAAATAATGAGCCAGCAGAAACCTCTGGAAGCCAGCCCCAGAGCAGGAACAGAAATACGTGGCCCTAAAGCCAGCAGCTGTGCTGGTCGTTTCCTGTGAAGGACAGACACAGAGTCCATGTAACACACACACACCATTCACACATATACACGTGACCACACACCACACACAAAACCACACGCTTTTGGCTAACAATTTCCCTCTATTGTTAGGGAATAGACACGGCTAACAATTTTCCTCCATCCTTTATCACAGCACTGTCCCTCGCTGTGTGTTCTGGGCACTTCAGAGACTGCCCTGGGCATCACCACAGCCTGACGGTGGTGCTCCAGTGCTCGGGGCTCCCGCTTTGGTACCCGTCTGTGTCTCTCACCCACAGCTGGGAAGCGTTCCTGCCTCTCACTCCATCTCTCTTCCGTGCTCCACCCACCATCATTCCCATGTGAGCAGCACCCATGGACACAGAGTGCTTCCATCTGAATACTGCCTTAACCTCAGCTTGGGGAACCTCAGACCACACATTCTGCACACGACCCCATCCTCAGGGTACATCGCCGGTGACTGTAACTTACCTGTTCCGATGAGCTCTTGTCCGAGGGTAAGGGAGTGGAGTGGTGATACAGGCACTTAAACGTCAGCAGAGAATTCTTGGCCTTGTCTCTGGTGGGACGGGCAGGAGGAGAGAAACTCATCTCAGTTTTGTGGGGGTCTCAGGGCGGCACTGGAGGCTGCAGCGTGTCCTGTAAGGACCACTGCTGTGGGGACCATGTGCCTCAGGACCAGGAGACCAGCAGCTCCTGGGAGGTTGCCTGAGTGCTCCCAGGTTACTGCACAGTGGGAAATACAAGGAGCTTCCTGTGTGAAGGACCAGGACTCCTTCCCACTTGGGACACTGCAAAGCAGGGCCCCCTCCCACTGTGCGGGCCCCGCCCTAGACCAGAGCCTCAGCCAGCGTGTGTCCTCAGTCGGTGCAGCCTGGCTCATTGGCAAATGGACAGAGTGGCACTTTGGAGTCCACAGTTTACCCATTCGTGGCCATCTCTTGCAGCAGACAGAGGACACTAAGACAGGAGGAGGGAACTGGATTATCCACACAGGCCCCATGTAATCACCTGAGCCTCAAAAAACAGAGAAATGAGGAAGAAGAATCCAGAGACTGAAAGCAGGGGGAGGATGCGACACCCAGTGCTGACAGGAAGTTCGAGGGGGCTACATGGAGCCCGAGAGAGCCATGATTCCCACTGGGTCCTGAATGAGCTTGGGGCAGATTCTTCCGCAGGAGCCTCAGAGAGGACTCTGGCCACCGACCGCGCCTCCTGCCCTGCAAGGCCCTCGGCACAGACCCGCTGGGCTAGCCAGGCCTGGACCCACGGAGCTGACTTGGAGTGCCTGCTGAATGCCTGGATTGCTAGTAATTTGCTGCGGTAAATGGGAAGCTAACACCAGCCACGTGGTGGACACGAGCTGATGGGAACCCCCTCAAGTTAGACGGGAAGCCTGTGGGGCCCTGCTGTGTCCACGTTTGCATCCTGTCTGCTCTGCTTCAGCACACCCCGCACTGAATCACCCGAAGCAGCGCAGAGGAAACACGGGCTGTGATGGACCATTTCGAAGAAATGCTCTCTGTGAACCGGCCTGATAGCTACCATTGCAGCAGACACTGTGTACCCTTCCCTAAACTCCCCCTAAACTCTGTGCTCCACATCTCTCTCCCCACAGGCATTTAGTGACAGGATTTTTTTGGTATTGGCACAGTGCCACGGGATGCAGATGTCTTTCCCGATACGGAGGAACTCTGTGATGGGCGACGCCAGGCTTGCAGTGAAGACCATGGCTGTGAGTGGTTAGCTGTCCATGTGGCAAGTGTTCCAAACTACCAGGTGGCCTGCAAACAGTTCCCGCAACAGAAGGTGTGCGATGGGTATCTTGGTGCCCATGGCATCTAGAGGACCTGTCAACTTGCACTGTCTTTATCCTACTTGCAACATCTTAACCCTTTCCGCATGAGGTTAGCTCATCAGTCTGTCAGAAAAGCACAGACTGGACTGAAAATCAAACACACTATTCCAGAAATGGGGACCGTAACAGATCCCAAAGACGGGATGATTTATACCCAAACAAGCCATTCTTTCTTCCTTTAAGAGAACAATGCTCATAGTATTTGAAGTTCAAAAGCAGGCTCCAAAACAGTTGTACAAGGTGACTAGAATTTATAAATCAGCACTTCATGCACATCGTACACAGAAAAATCATTCAAAAGGACGACCGGGAAGATACCACACCAGGTGCTCACAGTGGCTAAGGGTGAGTCAGGGACTCTACAGGACTTTCATTTCCACCTGGCAATCTTTGCCATTCCCAAATTTTCTACAATGTATATACGTTGACTTGGCAATCATTAAAATTTTTTGTTTTTCATTTTGTTTTGGTTTTCCAGTAGAAGTTTACAATTCTGGTTATACTTAGGTTTCTATTAATCTTGTCCAAAATGCATCACAGAGAAAGCATTCTTATATTTTACTTAAAGGACCACCGTTCCATGATAGTCCAAAGTGAAATTCAAACACTTTGCTGCTTCTCTGTGGGCACTGTGATGCAGGCCCCTCCCAAGGGCAGGCCTGTGGCTAATGCAACTCCAGTTTGAATTTCATGTTTCTTGAAACTGGACAAAGTGATTTTAAAGCTCATATTTAAAAACAAATGTGTAAGAATTGTTTAAAGTAAATGAAAAATGAAAAAAATTCTTTAGACAGAGGTTTGCCTGCCAGATATTAAAATACAGTAGCTAAATAAGGTTCTATAATTTAAACAGATGGTGCAGCTCCAGGACACAGACCCATGAGACAGAGACGAGCATCCAGACACAGACCTGGGCCTGCGTTCAGGGAATCACAGCGAGCCACGAAAGGGCCTTTCAGTATGAGGGGAAAGGAGCATTATCTAATACAAGAGGTGAAAACCAACAGTTACTTTGTTGGGATTAAATAACCTTAGCTCCTCTGTTAACAAATATAAAAATAAACACCATCTGGCCTGAAAAGTCAAAATGTTAAAGTAACAAACAAAAAATAGGACTATATTAGCAAAGAGTATTGGAGGATATTTGTATAACCTTAGAATAAAGAAGACTTTTTAAGGCAAGATAAAAGGCAATTTTCACAAATTTGGCTTCAGAAAAGTTTACAACCTCTACATGGTGAAAGATCCCATAGGGTTCCTAATATGCAAAGAGTCACTATGTTTGATAATCCAAATAACCCAACTGTTGAACGTTAATTCACACCAGAAAAATGGTAAAATGGTCAAAACATGAAGAAATCTTCAGTCCTAATGGTAGTAAGGAAATGCATATTAAAATATTAAATATTTTCTTTGAATAAAACTAAACATACTATTAGTATCTCATGCCGAAAAGAGTGACAGGGTTGAATGAAGTGTGAACTGCTCCACCCTTTTGGGGAAGTCATCAGAAAGAGTCTGTGAAGACGGAAAATGCACATGCCCTTTGACTCTTAGCCTCCAAAATAAAACGACCTGCACTGCACAACACTGGCTCAAAGACGCTTCCTGAAACCCTGTTTCTGAAGCCAACCCTGGCCCTGCTGGGTGGGGCTCCAGGGTCACGGCACCCCCAGGGCTCCCATTTACTTACCACCTTGACTCAGGAACGGGTTGGACTCTCAGAGCTTACAATTTATACGAAACACTATTAGAGATCATCAGAAATACATTCAGACTCACAACTACACACGTGTTCATGGAGAGATGTAGAAATAAATAAGGGGGTCTTATTCTTGTGCGTTAGTTTAGATGTTAGCTATGAAGAAGGGAGTGAAGAATGTAGTTTCTGCAAGTAAGACAAGCACATCGAGATAGATGATTTGGTATAATTTAACAAAGTTAAACAAAACTATTTTATCTTCTACTGCATCATCCCATGATGTCAAAATGTCTCATCATAGGTGAATTATTTTCCAGTCATTTGAGTTAAGAAAAGAATACAGCTATTCTTCAGTGACCAAGCAACTGCAGGAAGCTGGCAACTTACCCCTGTGCAGATGAGCCCAGGGCGCTGTCTCCTTGCTGTGGGGTAAACGAAAATTCGTAACATGAACAAAGAAGTTGTCAACATGCAGCTGATTCTTACATAAAAGTCAAGTCTATTATTAGTGGGTTTTGAAGAATGGTACCTGGAGTTCTCTTGGGCCCTGAGTTCAGATCTCAGAGCCACTTACGTGTGCACGCGTTTTCATTTCTCTGGTGAGAAACTGGGAGTGGGATTCCAGTCATAGACATTTATCTTTTGAAGAAATGCCAAACTGCCTTCCAAAGTGGTGGCACTTTACACCCTCATTTAACTCCCACTAGCAACGCAGGAGACTTGCAATTTCTCTACAACTTCACCAACCCTCGGTGGTGTCTGTCTTTTTGATGACAGGCATTCTCCTGGGTGTGTGGTAGTATCTGATTGTGGTTTTAATTTGCAGCTGCCTGATGTAGAACGACGTTGAGCATTTTTTCCCATGTGCTTATGTGGCACCCATATATCTATATATCTACCTTGGTAAGGAGTGTGTTCAAATCTTTTGCCCATTTTATGTATGTATGTATGTATTTTTATTTATTTTTGTAGAGATGCCCAGGCTGGTCTTGAGCTTCTGGCCTCAGGCAATCCTCTTGCTTGGCCTCCCAAAGCACTGAGATTATAGGTGCTTCCCATTGTGCCCTGCTCTCTTGCCCATTTGAAAAACTGGGTTTCTCGTTTGTTTGTGTGTTTTTGTTTTTTACAATTGCACTTTGAAAGCTCTTTGTGTCTTTGTGTATTCCGGACATCAGTCTAAGACTTGAAAATATTTTGTTTGCCTGTGACTTGCACAGGAACGAACACATTGCTTTATTGTGCTTTGCTTTACCGCACTTCACAGATGCTGTTTTTGTTTGTTTGTTTGTTTGTTTGTTTTACAAATTGAGGGTTTGTGGCAACCCTGGTCAAGCAAGTCTATCGGCGCCATTTTCCCCGCACCATGTGCTCACTTTGAGTGTCGGTGTAAGCAGCTTTCAGCAATAAAGCACTTTTAATTCAGACACATAGTTTTTAGACATAATGGTGTTGCACACGTGTCATGAAAACATAGCTTTTATACGCACTGGGAAACCAGAAGTTCACGTGACTTGTTTTACTGAGAAGTTCACTTTATTGTGGTTTTCTACAACCAAACCTGCGATCTCTCTCATGTGTGCCTGTATTTTTATTTTCTTAATGGTGACTTGAAGAACAAATATTTTCCAATTTGGTAAAGTCCAAACTATAGTTTTTTTCTTTAATAGCCAGTGATTTTGGTGTCATATCAAAGAAAAGCTTTGTCTCACTAAAGATCACAGAGATTTCATTCTATGCTTGCTTCTAGAAGTGCTCTACGTTCAGCTTTTAAGTTTAGGTGTCAGATGGATTTGGGGCTAATTTTTGTGTGGGGAATGAAGTGGTCCTGGGTAATCTTTGTACAGGTATGAAGAACTCAATCATTCTTTTTTCTTTTCCATGTGGATATCCAATTGTTATAGTACCACTTGTTGAACTATAATTTCTCCCCATTTAATTATTTTAGTACAATTATTTAAAGTCAATTGACCATAAATGAAAAGTTTAACTTTGGATCTTTCTTCTGGTCCATTTCTCCATATCTGTCTCTACGTCGGTGCCACACTGTTTTTATAACTGTAGCTTTATGTCTCTCTCTATGTCAGCACCACACTGTCTTTAGTGCTACAGCTTTATAGTAAAATTTAAAGTCTGGTTGCCTAAGTTCTCCAGTTTTATTTTTTCTCAAAATCGTTTTGGCTAGTATAGTTTAGGTCTTTTGAATTTGCATATGTATTTCAGGACCACCTTGTCATCTCTGCTAAAACAGAAGCTTGCTGGGGTTCAGCAGGGATTGTGGTAAATCTGTAGATCAGGTTTGGGGAAAATTGCTCTTTCAATAGTACTTTTTTCCAATCTATGCATGCTGTATACCTTTTCACTCAATAGAGCATCTCTGACTTCTCACAGTCATGGTGTGTAGCTTTCAGTGTATATATTTGCACAAGGTTTGTCGAATTTATTCTTTTTTATAAGATTGTGAAAGGAAGTTTTAAAAATATAACCCGGATTTTTCATTGCTGGTGGATAGAGATGTGTGAGGATGTATTTTAATACGTGCCCCACATCCTTGTTAAGCGATTTTATTATCTTAACTGGGTCTTAAAACATACTTTTAGGATTTTGTTGCCTGCAAATAAACGGTTTTACTTCGTATTCTGTGTGCCTTCATTTTCCCTGCTGCATTGGGCCGGCCGGGATGTTCCGGCAACGTCAGAAGGAGGAGGAGGGAGCGTCATCGCCTGTGCCCAGCCTCAAAGAGAGGGTCACCAGCCTTTCACCAGGAAATGTCATGTCAGGTACACGGGGTGCTCTCCTGTCATTCCTAGGTCACTGAGATTTGTTAAAAATCATGAATGGGAACTTGCTGGTAACAAACTCTTTTCCGCATTGACTGGCTCGATCACATGGTCACTGTTCTCTATTGGACGAACATGCTGAGCTGCAGTAATTGATTTCTAGGCCTTAAGCCACTGCTTACCCCTGGAGTGATATCATTTGGCCACAGTGCATGGTCCTGCCCGGTGCTGCTGGATTTGGTTTGCCAAGGTCTTATCAGTGGTCTCTGCCTGTGTCTCCTGAATGTATTGGCTTACGAACGCCTGGCTTTGGTGTCAGATTGATGGTGGCATTGCTGAATGAGCTGGGAAGTGTTTTTGGTGCCAGGTTGATGGTGGCATTGCTGAATGAGCTGGGAAGTGTTGCTTCCTTCTTTGTTTTCTGAAAGAGTCTGTGTGTAGTTGGTATTATATTTTTTCCTTAAAATATCTGCTAGAATTCATGCATGAAGATTTCAGGGCCTGGGATTTTTCTTTACTAGGAGATTTTAAGTTAGTAGTTCAGTCTCTCGGCAGCTCTATGACTATTGAGATTTTCTATGTCTTCTTGAGTTAGTTATAATAATTCATGTCACTTAACTGGAAAGGGAACTAACTTCCTTAAGTTAAAAAGTGTGTTTCAGGCCAGGTACAGAGGCTCATGCCTGTAATCCCAGCACATTCGGAGGCCAAGGCAGGCAGATCACCTGAGGCCAGAAGTTTGAGACCAGCTTGGCATGTCAAAACCACATTTCTACTAAAAGTACAAAAATAAAAATTTGCCGGGTGTAGTGGCACACATCTGCGATCCCAGGACTTGGGAGGCTGAGGCAAGCAAATTGTTTGAACCCAGGAGGTGGAGGCTGCAGTGAGCTGAGATCTCACCACTTCACTCCACCCTGGGCAACAGAGCGAGACTCTGTCTCAAAAAAACAGAAATGTTTAGGAGACTCACTTCCATTACTATCTTTGCACTAGGAAGTCATTGGTACATTTCTGGTATTTAAGTTCACAAAGACACACAGACACACCCATGCACATAGCCTCACACAGACACACACGCACTACACACACTCACAGCAGAGTTCACAGGCTGCACTACCCTGAAGCAAAGGAGTGTGCCAACCACAGAGCGACCTTAGACATTGTCCCAGGCCTGAGACATGGAACAGAGACACAAGCAGTACCTGGAGAAATCCATCCTCTATTTGCGCGCATGGATCTTTCCTCGCCACTTGGTGTTTTGAACTCTCTTCTTTGCGGGTCTTAATGAGATACTCAAAGGTGGTCATCTTCTTGGCCTCTGCAAAGCGGAAAGGAGGAACAGGACAAGTTACCAGCCCTGCAGCTTTGCGCAGCGCCCATAGGACAGTTCAGAAAGGCAGCCAGCGCCACTGACCCAGCTCCTGTGCAGGGAGCGGTGCTCTGCCCACCACGCAGGCCCTGTGAGGCCAGGATGGGTGCAGGCACCTCGTGGGTCCAGCTCCACAGCTAGCTGATGGTCAGCAACAGAGGTCTGCAGCTGTGACCTGGGGACCGGCACCGGCCCACGCCCCCCTGCCCACCAAGGCCTCACTGAGCTGCATCGTCAGTGGTGTCAGAGGAGAAGCTGCCTCTCACAGACCTGGGTCCCCCATACCATGCAGCCTGAGAGGTTGCTCCAGATCCCCTGGGAACACTGGCGGGGCTCAGAGGCCAGCTCAGGAGGAGCCGCTCTGTCTGAGGGTCCAGGTGGCCTGTGGGGTTCCTCACATCTGGACACGGGGTGGGGCACACCTTGGGGGATGCACAGAGACCCCAAAGGCAGAGGACCACACAGCGCAGCGGCCACCCCGAGGTGCTGGCTAGCGGGTCCTGGCACCACACACTCCTGCTGGCGCTCAGAGCCCCAGGCCCAGGAGGTGAACACGAGTGCGGTCAGTGCCACTCAGCACAGCCTCTGATGGGGCCGAGACAGGTCACATCCCTGCAGCCCTGCACAGAGCCCACCTCAGCAGGCCGGCCAGAGCCCCATCCACCCGGCCTGCACTGCAGGTAGCAAAGCAGCGCATCCAAGCAAAGGAAAACCTGAGACACCCGTTTATCTAAAAGACTCGTCTCAATAAACGTTAATAAAATGGGCTCTGCACCTACTTCAGCCACAAACTTCCGTGGAGGTGCCAAAATCTCCATGCTTCTTTCCCTAAACACCAACACCGTGAGAGGTGATGTCTCATGACTATTTCTGGAGACTGGGGCAGCTGTCCACATAGGCCTATTTGCAGTGAGGAGCAGATGGCGGTGGGTGCCCTATGGAGTTGCCTGCAGCCAGCCCAGCCCTGTCGCCTGCAGTGTTTTGGGTGTTCGGCCCTGGCCGGGCCCTGAACTGCTTCACATGGCTCTGGCTAGTCCTCCACGCCCCCCAGAACCTGTAGTGGTTTGAGCACACGAACTTGTGCTTGTTTATATTCAAGTTAAAATATATGTTCTTTTGCCCAGGTTTGCACAAATACCATCAAAACCAGATTTTCAGCGTGCCCTGTGGCTCCCAGAGGCCCACTTGGTGCGGGTGAGCTCTGTGGGAAACAGTTAACCTGAGCGTCATGGTGAGGTTGAGGGCAGGGAAGCCGCGAAACCTCCCAGGCGGGCCCAGGGTCTCCAGCATGGCCAGGGCTCCCCGGCCGGCCGCGCAATGTGGGGAAGGCTGTGCTTCCCTGACCTCATCAAGCAGGTTTTCTCTACGATCTACCGTGAATGTAGCTCCCATCCATCTCTGGAAGGCAGCCCCACATCACTCACCTGCTCAGGGAATTGTGCCCTCACCACGAGCCCTGAGGACTCTCCAAGGTCCATCCTTCAGCTTCAAAATGAAGTCTGAGTGGCCAGCTGCTTCTGACACAGCTCCCCATGGCCCCCCACCCGACACCTGCCCCCAGATGAACAGAACACACACGCAGGCCAGGCTGCACCTCCAGGAGCTGCACAGGAGACTGGCGACCTTGGCCCGAGGACCGCCCTCCCCAGCTGCCTCAGCCTCATGGAGTGGGAGGCCTCTCAGGCCTCTGGATAAGACACAGCCCAGAGCCCCAGTGGACACCTCTCCAGGGACCCTGGCAGAGACAGCGCAGAGGTGCTGGCCTCCTGACCACAGAGGTTAAGGTGATGACGTGCTGCACTGAGCAGCTACATTATGAGGCAGTTTTACTACAACTAACAATAACCAATCTACCCACTTTGTCCTGGAAATCTATTCTTTGATGTCTAAATACCCTACAATCAACACATTCAGCCCTGGCTCTGTCAAGGTCTGAGAGACCCGTGGCCCGTGTTCCGCTCACGGAAGCACTCATCACTCCAGTCGCCCAGGTTGGGACCCAGGGGCCCGCGGAGGCCCCGTCCTCACGTTGACCTCAGTGGGCCTTTAAGTGCTGCTGGTTTGGAGTCCCAGACAGCTCCCCAGGCCACCCTTCCTCGTGTTTACAAGCTCGCCATGATGCCCGCATGACCCTGAAGGCTGCCTGCCAGCTCCGTGTCCCTGGCTTCCCTCTGGGATGTCGGGCACAAGGTGGCCCGCGTTTCTCACTGCCTGCCCTGCCCACATTCAGATCCTCGGGAAACGCCTTGGTGACCAGGACCCCTGACATGGTTTCTGTGGCTTCTCTGGCTCAGCTGAGATATCTCCACACTAGACAAACTCACACGACCACAGCAGGCCACCCCGCACCACCTCCTCCTGGAGGCCACAGGCAGCCACAGGATGGGTGGGTGGGGACTGAGCCGCATTTTGGCGGGAGTCCAGGGTCTTCCTTGGAGCCTCAGCAGCTGTTTGGGAAAGGGAACTCTAGCCCATGCCCAGAGCCAGTCTCCCAGGTCCAGGGGCGGCTGACCAGCCAGGGGCAGGTGCCTAAGGTTGCCGGTAGGTACACCGGGGGCGAGGCCCTGCAGAGGGAGAAGGTCCCATCAGCTGCTCTGCACTGGCCTCTTCCACACCACACAAGCCCTGAGCCAGCAGGTGGGCTCGTGGCCACACCTCCCTGCTGTGTGCAAGTCCCCTCCTTGGCATGACTCCTCTGGGGGCCCTTCCCGAGCCCCTCGGGCCAACTGGGTGACCAGGAGAGGCTGTGGTGAGACACCTCCTGCATTGACGGTCTCAGAGACCAAAAGCAAGGGAGGCTGGGAGTCGCCTGGGGCTGTGGAGCCGGGAGCCCTGCCAGGTAGAGAAGCAGCTCCCAGCTGTCCTGGAGTCACTGCCCAGGGAGGCTCCGGGTCATGGGGGCGGGACTAGGCCAGGGCGTTGTGCCTCCAGGCACCATGCTGTCTGCTGTGGTTGTGTGAGTTTGTCTGCCCACAGCAGCCACCTGCCTGTCCTTTCATGTTTCCGACACACCTGGTTTGGGCTTTGTGTTCAAGGAGCCCGTTGCAAACGCAGTGCCCGGCTCGGAGGACAGATCAGGCCATCCCTCCCAGTCCTACATGGCTTCAGGCCCACTGCACTTCCCTGCTCTCCCCAGGCCTGACATAGCCTGGCGGGGACATCTCCTCGCTGGTCTCTGATGTGGGGACAGGTACCACTGCAGGAGACAGGAACAAATGGCTGATGACCCCAGATGGCAAAGGTTCGTCCTCTGGGACCTCACACCCTTCAGGAAGCAGTCTGTGTATGGGCCACGCCTCCCCAAATGCCAGCAGCATAGGCTTCCACAGCACCAACGGTGCCACATCCAGGGCCAGCGTGGGAGTCACGTGTGGGTCAGAAGCCTTGAGAAAGGAGAGGCACATGGTGTAGCCGTCAGCGGCGCCCCTGAGCTTGGTCCCAAATGCAGGGGCGAAGCAATAGGTGGTGTCTGCACCTATGGTCAAGCACACAGGTGACCACTTTGCCTCCAGGACTACAGTCGGGCACCCAGGAGCAACAGGATGCTGGTGTCAGCCCTCGGGGTGGGCCGTGTGCTGGGGGCCTGGCCTTCTGCCCCTCATATGCCCACTGAACAGTGCATGTGTGAGCGGCAGCCAGCTCCTGGCATGCTCTGCCCTGTGTGGCCGTGGCCGGGGCTGGCAGAGCCACTTGGGCACAGCGTGCACCAGGGGTGGATGGCCTCTCGGGCTCCAGCACCTTCCACGGGTCAAGCTTCCTCTGGGGGCTTCTGGATCCACCATAAGCAGGAGAGTCCCGGCGATGCCCAGGTCAGGCACAGTCTCCTCGGCCCCTGGGACCGCACCCCCGTGCCCGTCGCTGACCCTGCTCCTCTGCCGCCTGAGGCGAGGGCCAGCTTCTTCACAGCACAAGGGCCGTCCACACTTGTTCCTGTCTCATTCTTCATCCTCTCGCCCCAGCGTGCAGGTGACCATGCCTCGCCCACAGAAGCCTGCAGTCCCCCACAGGCTCAGCACACAGTGGGCATTGACTATTTTAACCCAAGGAAACATTTTGTGCACAAAGTTGGAAAAGAATGACAAGTGCAGACTTTGTATCACTGGGCAGTTTGGGCATCCGTTAATCTGCCGCATGTGTGGAAAAGACCATGTTGGCTTCGGCCCAAGCTTGGCCGATTCTCGTGTTGTGGGGGGACTTGCCCTGACTCTGAGCATCTGAGGGCGAGAGATTTCCTGATAAGGAGAGATGATGAATTCTGGGCGGAGTGAAACTCCAGGAAAGCCTTTGTGGTAAACCCCAAAATATTTAAATATAAGAAAGATTGCTAGATAATTCTAGAAAGTACTTTTAAAAATATTCCTGATTCTAAGAGGGGTGGAGAGTTTTGAAAGAGGCCCAAATGACTTCTCACGCTTAACGGTTTAGGCTTCAGGAACGGGCAGCCTGTGACATTCTACAAGGCAGAAGCGTGTCTCTGTGAAGTTACATCTGAGGTTTTAGTTCCATTCCATTCAGTAAACACATCCTAAGCACCTACTCTATACAGGCACTGGTCTTGACGTCCAAAATTAAAATTCTGAAAACACCACATTCAGCTCTGTGTCCGTAGGATTTCATCCAGTGATTTCACCGCACTTTTTTTTTTTTTTTTTGAGACGGAGTCTCACTCTGTCCCCCAGGCTGGAGTGCAGTGGCGCGATCTCGGCTCACTGCAAGCTCCGCCTCCCGGGTTCACGCCATTCTCCTGCCTCAGCCTCCTGAGTAGCTGGGACTACAGGCGCCCACCACAGCGCCCGGCTAATTTTTTGTAATTTTAGTAGAGACGGGGTTTCACCGTGGTCTCGATCTCCTGACCTTGTGATCCGCCCGCCTCAGCCTCCCAAAGTGCTGGGATTACAGGCGTGAGCCACTGCGCCCGGCCTTCACTGTACTTTCGTTAAAAAAAATTCAACCTTCAGGCAAGACAACAGTGACTGCAAGATGTGCGTTAGAGGTGTGTGTTATAAAACGTTCCCAGGGTTGTGTGGGGACGGTGGTTTGTGGGGTAACCTTTGGTTATGAACAACGAGCCTCTTGGTGGTGCACGTTCATTCTGAGCTGGGCATTCTCGCCACAGCTGCAGGCAAGGGCTGTTCTGCAGATGGAGGTGAACCCAGAGGCTGACCCACCGACTCCCTCCGCCCTGACCAGGGGTTGGCCAAGCTGTCAGGAGCAGGGCATTCTTGGGGGCTGGCCTGGACACATTCTGCTGCCCGTGTCCAAAGAAACCCCCTGAGAGGCCACAGCCTCAGGGCCACCACTGCTCAGAGAATGGAAGATGCTTTGCAGCTGGCCCACCATGACCAAAACGGCTGATGCCAGGAGCAGGGAGGTTGTTGCTACTTCCAACAACAGGTTTCCCTGGGGCTGGAGAGTTTACCCTCCCTGGTTCAGCAACATGACTGACCACCTACTGCTGTGCCCGCTGTGAGACTCAGCAAGACCACCAACTCTCGCTTCAGTTGTCTGGTTAGTGGGTGACCTACCTGCCTGTAATATTTTTCATTGTTAGAATTTCTACTTGCTGCTTTTCTAAGTCCACCTGTTCTTATTTCATAATGTCCTATTCTTATTTCATAATGTCCTGTTCTTTCCTAATAGATCCCATTCCATTGTCTCTGAACATTTTAAACTTGTTACTTCAAGCACCCGGCACTGCTCCTGCGGGTCTCTGTGTGAGTTTAGCTCCTTGCTGGGCCTGCTGGGCCCTCATGGCTTTAATTTCTTCCTGTGATTTGCCTTTTTTGCCCATGATCTCATTTCTGGGACAGGCTGACCCTGAACACATGCGAACACGGGGGGCAAAGACACCGGCCCCAGGCATGGGGGGCTCAGGGTGGGGAACATACTCAGGTAGATGTGGAAGATGAGCAGCTCTGACCACCTAGGCTTGGGAGAATCGGGGGGCTTAGGGTGGGGGACATACTCAGGTAGATGTGGAAGATGAGCAGCTGGCCCAGCTGTACCAAGCCAAGCAGGTCCAGCAGGAGCACGACCATCCCGATGATCACGACTATCAGGGTCTGCACCTGCACCGGGAACAGGGGAAGGAACAGCAGCCACGTGTTCGTATTCTTGACATCTGTCGAGACAAGGGAGAGACACTGTGTCCAGCACCTGTTGACGGGTGCCACATCAGGTGGACGTCGCAGACCAGAGCTTGCTGGGGATGGGGCAGCGTGGTGACAGCCAGCGCGAGGGAAGCCTCCCTGCCCAAGTGGACACCTCCCGTACCTGAAGGCCCCGCAGGTCCTGCTGCCTGCGGTTGGTTTTTATGATCCCTGCTTTATGGATCTGGGAGGTGAGGCTCCGACAGGGTCACTAAGTGCCAGGGCCCCAGCACTCACCCCTTCCTCACTACGTGCAGGGGTCACAGCGCCTGCTGGCTCTGCCGGGCCCCAGCACCCATCCCTTCCTCATGGCCCACGCTATGTCCCTGGGCCCTCTGCACCCTAAAACAGCCGCCTTCGAATAGAACAGGAGGCCACAGCTCTCGCCTGGGGTCATTTCTAAGATACGGTCCTCTGAGACACTGGGCTGCCAACACTCAAAACCACAACACTTCCAAAAATCAGGCGTAATGCAGAATGGCAGAGGGTCAGACAAGGTAGAATGGGAGAGGGTCGGGTAAGGCAGAATGGCAGAAGGTTGGATTCAGCGTGGATGTCTTTGGGTGACTCAGCTTGAATGTCTTTGGGTGACGGACCCTCTCTGGAACTGGTGGCCTCGGGGGCCATCCTAGTAAGGAAAACACCACAGGCGGCCAGACGGGACTGCAGTTCAATGTGCCTGGGCCAGGCTGGACCCCACACTGCCCCCTTAGCTGTGACATCACGATGAGTCCAGCCCGTGGTAACAAGGAGCTGCTTTGCTCAGGGCCCTGCTGGTTTCAAAGTCCTGCAGAATCATCTGGAACAGCAAACCCAGGAAATCATCAGTCCACAGTCAATGAACTCACACCGAGTCACTGGCACTACCGTGTGGAAGCAGCATGTTCCGGGCAGAAGCCAGCACACGCCATCCGGCCACCTCTTGCCTCTCACTCTCTCCTGGCATCCCCCATGGTGATGGCCCAGACAATGTGGAGGCTGCTGGGGAAGGTGATTTGCTACGGGGGGAAGAAGAATACAACAGGCATCGTTTGGGGCTTGGGTCCGCTGAGGTCAGGGCCTTGCCAGGGTGGAGCTGGCTTTCAGGAAGTGCTTCAGAAGCGGCTGTGAGGCCCTGGTGGCATCGGTCACGCTTCAAAGTGGAAGGAGGAGCTTTAGGGCCTTCCACATGGAGCTGGCAAAGCTCATCCTTGAAAAAAAAGTCACACCGTGTTGGCTCTGGAATGTTCTGGAACAAGGGGCAGGCAAGTCCTGCCTCTCTTGCCACCTGGGCCGTGTGCAGTGTGGGCGCAGCCACACCTGGGGCCAAGACTGGCAGTCTTGACCCACACCCCAAGGGGCTGCTCTGGCCCAGGTCCTCCAGGTCAGGGTCCCGGTGCTGCTGCAATAAATACAACAAGTGGTGGCGGGTGCGGGCAGCTCCCACGGCAGACTTTTGCGCTCCGAGGCAGGGCTCTGACATCCAGCTACAGGACAAGAGGGCACACGGCCTCCGCATTCCACGGCAGACTCCTGCGCTCCGAGGCAGGGCTCTGACATCCAGCTGGAGGACAGGCGGGCACGCTGCCTCTGCATTCCACAGCAGACTCTTGCAGTCGGAGGCAGGGCTCTGACGTCCAGCTTCAGGACAGGTGGACACACTGCCTCCACAGGGTCCAGGGAGGTCCTCCCACCTCTGCCAGCTCCTGGGGCGCCAGGCGACCCTGGGCTGTGGCCGTGTGACTCCAACCCTGCCTCCATCTTAATGGGGCTGCCTCCCCTCTACGTCTCTCCTTTCTCTTATAAGCACCCTCATGGCTGGATTTGGGCCTCCTGGGACCACCCAGCATGAGACTCCCATCTCAGATCTTAAGTCACAGCGGCAGACCCATTTCCTGAGGATACTGGCATCACAGACTCCGAGGACACTGGCATCACGGGGTCCGGGTTTGGCGTGGACTTGCCGCTGGAGCCCACAGTCCTCACCGCCACGTCTCTCCTGTGGCTCAGTGCGGGCATTCCAGGCTCTGGGACCACTTGGCCAAGAGCCTCAGCACTCTGCAGACTACAGCCCAGCACCCTCAGCGCTGCCTCTGCTCTCCCTCCCCGTGGGCTGCTCCTGCTGGACAGACACCCACACTGTCCCACAGCCACGTGGCCCCACAGGACGGCGTGACAGGTGCTGCAGGGCTGACTGTGGAGGGCGGGGGCAGAGCCAGACCCCACTGTCTCTCACCTGTCGAGACCTGCAGCATTCACAGAGCAGTGCGGCCAGTGCCTTCCCCAAGCCTGCCTCCTGCACGCTGGGGGCTGCTGGGCTGTGTGGACCCTGGGCTACTGCCTTCGGCCCAGGTCAGAGCCTGCCTGGTGCTGCCCACCCTGCCCTCTCCCTGGGGCAAGAGGGGCCGACCACCTCCAGATCCGATACTACTGCCCGGAAAGATGGCTGGAGGTGAGGCTGAGGCCTCCCAAGAGTGGCAGCCACGTACCTTCATAGTTGGGGTCCGTGCGGAGCACCCCGGGGTCCACAAAGTACTGGACGAGGATGTACAGCAGGATGGTGATCAGGCAAAGCATGCCGGCTGTGGCTGAGGCCACGGTGCTGAAGAAAAACCTGCCAGGAGACACACACGCAGGCATGGGGGGTGGGGACATGAGAGCAGTGGGGCATGGGGGCAGGTGTGGGGGGCACGGCAGCAGGGGGTGTGCAGGGGCAGGCTGGGGCAGGTGTGAGGGCACAGGGGCGTGGGGGCAGGTGTGGGGGGCACAAGGGTGGGGGGGTGTGCAGGGCAGGCAGGGGTGGGTGTGGGGGTGCAGGGGCAGATGGGGATGCATGGGGGCAGAGGCAGGGACATGCAGGGCATCGGGGGCAGGGGCGGGAGCATGCAGGGCAGGTGGGGGGGCACGGGGGCAGGGGTGGGTGTGGGCACGGGCATGGCGGCACGGATGCGCAGGGCAGCAGGGGCAGGTGGGAGGGTGCGGGGGCAGAGGCAGGGACGCGCAGGGCTTCTGGAGCCCACAGGGTGGAGGCGACAGCTCAGCGTGGGCATCCACTAAGAGAGGGCCGCTGGCCACCACCCGACACTAGCCTTGAATCCCGCTCCCGACCATGTCTGGAAGCTCAGGCTCCTGTCTCTGTCCCATCCTGTGACGGCCCCCCAGGTCTCCAGGCCTCTCACTGGAGAGGGGTGGCCATGGGACATTCCCACCATCTCACACTGCCCGACAATTCAGGCAGCACTTCTTGCAAACTTGGTTTCATTTACTCCCCACAAGGAACAAGGAGGTTGTGAGGAGGGGAACTAGCCCTTCTCACGAGTGGGGAAACTGAAGTCAGAGACGCGATGCGACTCGCCCAAGCCCACCGGGCCAGTGGAGCGTGAGGGTCACACCGCGTCTCCAGTGTCACAGCTCCGGGGCCTCTGCCCGCACCTCCAACTCCACCTCATTCAGATAGGGCTCCCTCCCAGCCACGGAGCACGCGGGGTCCACTCAGGGCGCCCTGAGCATGGTCTGTGTTGGGGTCTCCATGGCACCATGCTAGGCAAAGGCACTGAAGCCAGGGAAAGAGAGAGCCATGATCGCACCGTGGTACCCAGGAGGGCCTGCAGGCTCAGGGACCTGGATCTCTGCACCCAAAGGGAACTCGGGCTGAGGAGGCCCTGGAGGAGCCCGGCGGCTCCTCGGCTGTAGTGCCCCCTTCTCCGAGGCTCTCGTGCACAATTGAGCCAAAAGTGACATGCATACTGTAGACGTGAGACCAAAACCACTCCCAGCCTCTCGTTTTTGCTCAAAAGATGGAGAGAATAATCCATCCAGAAAAACCAATTCTGGAGAGCGGTCCCTGGAACCTACTTTGACTAAACCGTCTTCCTTGGTCTTTCTGCCATTATGACTTTTTAAAAAAAGGATCCTTTAACCTCCTTTAACCTTTTCCAGTGTATTCTGTTCACCTAAGTTCATTGAAATCCCTTTTTGTATTTTCAACTGGAGGCCAGAGCATGAATGCCGCAGTCTTCCGAGGAGGTGGTGCAGGGACAGCTGCCTTCCGGGCGCTCCTCTCCCTCCAAGAGTCTTCTGGATAATCCAGGGGTGAGGGGTGGCTCCGGCGTGAGGGCCTCCCTGACTGCTGCTCCCGTGTGCTGGCTTCCCTCTCACAGCGACGACCAGGCGGGTGGTCCCAGCCCTCCTTCCTGGTGTCCTGGTTCCTGACACCACCAGTGCGCTCTCCTGCCAGCGCTGAGCCTGGGAGCCTGGCCTGGATGTGGCCGCGTAGCGCAGAGGACGTGGCCAGCCCTTCCATGCCCAGCCTGGGTTTCCAAAGAAGCAGCCCCTCCAGGCGGCGGACATGCCTACCCGGCCCCCAGTCCTCCTGGGCTTGAGCCCACTTGTAGGGAGTAAAGACCCCTCATCTTCATCCCAGTGTCTGGACAGGACTCCCCTCTTCATCCAGGAAGGAAGGCAGGTCTCTAAGACCACAGAGACCAAAGCCCATAGGATGGGGCAGAGCCATTCATGTGGGGCCTCCTCTGCCGGCAGCCACCCAGGGCCGCTCTCCTCCTGGTTAGCACAGCCTCCTGGCCCTGCTGCCCATGTTCAGCCTGCAGTCTGAGGCCAGCGTGCACGGTCTTCCTGGGACACCAGGGCCGCCTGCTTCTTTCCATCCCCTTCCTCTTATCACGATGAAGTAGGCAGCCTCCCTCGTGGGGCTCTGCCATCAGCTCCTCCACTTTCCTCATCTTGCTCTCAATGCCGTTGTTCTCTCCGCCTCTGGCGGATGAAGGGACAGAATTGAGGTTGGCACAGATGCCGGCGTTGGCTGCTGCTCAGAGCCGAGGGCGCCCATGACCCCAGCCCTGCTCTCCTGACGCCCTTTCTCACTCACAGGCGGCGTCTACACTTGGTGCCCACACGGTGCCTCTCCAGCGCCCCTCCTGAGGACGGCAAACCCTCTCCTTGCCACCTGCCTGTGGGCCCTCACCCCCCTCACCTTCCCCGCCAGGCCCCGCCGGATTGAGCCAGCTCGAGGCACCAGAGCATAATGAGTCCAGAAGGAAGTGGCACCCGGGGCTAGCGTGACCCAGAGGAGCCGGCCACACCTCGGCCGTCCTGGAGCTGCTCCTCTCCCGGGGAGGCGGCGGGTGGGTCTCCCCGGCCCCTACCATCTCGTGCGGCCTCGGGACTCGCTCTGCAGTGACGCAGCCTCTCTGTCCCTGCCGGGCTGCTCAGCCACTCTGGACACACACTGTGCTCAAGGCGGGATGGCAGGGAGGCAGGGCAGGGACCCCACGGCACGTCCTGTGACACCAGATGACGTTGGTCCCCACTCCCACCCACACCAAGGCCTCTTTCAGGTCAGCACAGAGTAGCTGGGGGCAGACGTGGTTCTTTTCCCTGGTGATCTTCACAACTCAGGGCTGCTGACAGCCGGGGCTCAGAACGCCGGGCCTTGAGAGTCCCCGGATCCTCCACCGCACTCAGGGGAAACACCTCCCACCCCTGCGCCTCCACCGCACTCAGGGGACACACCTCTCGTCAGTCCCCGCTGGGTGCCCACTGCCCTTCCGTGGCCCCACCCCTGTGCTGGATGAGCCTCAGCCCGGGTGGAGAGAAGGCAGCCCAGCTCAGGACAGTGCGGTCAGGAGGCCTCAGTCAGGGCGGCCCAGCAAATGCCCACGCTGGGCCTCCAGGGACTTGCTCTGTGCGGATGACCTTGTCCAGGGACGGCCGCACCACAGCCCCAGAGCCAGACAGGAGGCCGGGGCACGCACGCACCAAGCGTCACCACATCAGGACAGGGACGCAGCCCCAAGACGACCCTCCACCCTTTCACCACGAGGACCCCTGCCCACAGACTCCTCCCTTCCGAATTCCCCCAAGCCTGGCTCGTGCCGGCCATCCCCGCTGTGCCCCTCACCAGTAATTCCGGCTTCCCACGCAGTTGTTGATCCACTTGCAGTGGTGGTCGAAGCCGGATACACACTTATTGCAGGAAATGCAGTGTTTGGTTTTCTTGTTCCTGGATGGATGGATCGGGGAACGGCTGTCAGGCCCCAAGTGCGCAGGCTGGGCCAGGGCCGGAGCCCCATCACCGGGAGCCAGGTGCCTCGGGGGAACCGGCCCTGTGTGGCCTGGGGAGTGGGCGTTCAGCGGGGAATGGGAGGCTGGGGGAGGGAGCCGAGGCCTGTGGGGAGGAGGAGAAGCAGGGCAGCTCTGGGCAGAGGTAGCCGAAGAGCAGGAGGAGCCCATGTCTGTGGTGGGTGCGGATGCCGGACTGTAGACCACCCCCCAGCCTTCCTGCACCAGCCTCACTCTGAGCAATGGCCCTGGAGAAGGCTGCACCTGCCCTATGGTTCCAGGACTTGAGGCTGGGGGCTTGGATCCCACCTGTGCCTACAGGACCTCCCTTGCAGCCGACAGCAGCCCTGTAGCCACCCCCTAGGCCATCATGGATGCCCCCAGGGCCCCTGGAGACACTGGAACCCTTCCCTCCCTCTTTTTCTGGGGCTTGCCTCGAAAACCCCCAAGACAGACAGCGCTCTCTCGCCCTGGGATCACAGGGGAGGGACCTCATGCACGAAATCCACTGAGGATCAAACATGCCTGAGTGCCACCGCGTTCCGTTCCAGGGGAGCAGCGGGTCACCTGCAGGTGACAGACACAGCCCTCCAGCCTCAGCCCTGCCTACAGAGGAGTTGGGGCAGCCTGGCCCTGTGTCCCCTTCACAGCGCGATGAGGGGCTATCCACCCGCAGCCACAGGGCCGGTCCCTGGAAGCTCCATTAGCGTCAGCTGTGGCCATGGCAGGGGCCCTGTGGGGCCAGCAGTGACCTGAGCCCCTGGGCCCCTGGAGGTGACCCTGACAGTGCGGGGCCTCGGCGAGGGTGGGCACTCACACGGTGACCTTGCACAGGTGGCAGGACTGGTTCTGGATCACGTGTGCGTGTTTCGATCTGTCGAAGATCGGCATGGGCTGAGAGTAGTTCTTCATGAGTCTGACATTGAAGTCAGCCGGGTCGATGCAGGAGGCAATCAGGTGGACGACGAGGTGGAAGAAGAAGATCCCCCCGGTCACCTGGCACGTCAAGGAAGAACCTGGCCCAGGGCCTCGTTGGCCTGGTCAGCCTGGCACGAGGTGTCCCCATGAGGCCCAAGGGCCCAGGGGAGGTGAGGCCACCAGTCAGCCCTACTCACCCAGCCCTACACACCCAGCCCTGCACGCTGGATCCCAGTTCAACCAGGCTTGGCTCTGCTCACCCAGCCCTGCTCACATGGCCCTGCTTACCCAGCCCTGCACACCCGGCCCTGCAAACCCAGTGGTGCACACACAGCCCTGCTCACCCAGGCCCAGAGGATACAAGGCCACCCATCAGCCCTGCTCACCCGGCCCTGCACACATGGCCCTGCTCACCCAGTCCTGCCCACTTGGCCCTGTTTACCCAGCGGTGCACACACAGCCCTGCTTACCAGGCCCAGAGGAGACAAGGCCACCCATCAGCCCTGCACACACAGCCCTGTGCCAGGCGGGGACCGGGATGGCTGCCCCCATGCCCTTTTTGTTCATCCCTGTTGGACACAGGGCAAATCCCCCACAGAATGCACCGCACCCCCAGAGGCTCAGCCAGCCCAGCCAAGCACAGTCACCCCAAAGCCCTTTACACTGTGAGGGACAAAGCAGGGCCGCAGGAGGGATGCCCAGATGTAAACACAGCCAGACGCAGCCCCAAAGGCCGTGGGGAGCCTGGTTCTTTCATACCAGAGACCCACGAGCACTGGGAGAGAAGCACAGCCTCAGACAGCAGGAGGGGGGAGGAGGAAGGGAGCTACACAATCTACTCACTCCCTCTAGACCCCAGACGGCTCGCTCAGGGACCCTCTCCCCGAGACTCGCTCAGGGAAGTCCCCCCTAGACTCGCTCATGGACCCCAGACTCACTCAGGGCCCTTCTGGACCCTCTCAGGGACTCCAGACTCTCTCAAGGACCCCAGACTCACCTGGGCCTCTGTCTCGGAGCCTGGCTGCGGGGATACTGGGGAGAGGGTTCTTGTCCCCTGGAGCCAGGAGAAGCTGGGCTCCCCATGACCGGGACATCAGCTCCCGCCCTCAGATCCTGGCTCCCTCCTCCTTTCACCCTGGGACCAACACAGACTCCCCATGGCAACCAAACAGAAGGGGTGGAGCGCGGGGCCCTCCCGTCACCCTGCCTGGCCCCTGGACCACCTTCTGGCCAGGAGTTCAGGGTTGACAGCCATCTCCGCGGGGCGGCCCAGAGGCCCTCACCGTGTGGTCTAAGCTTGGCATGGAAACTTAGGCTGCCGACCTGCGGGGCACACCGCTGTCCTCCTTGGCACAGGGGCGAGGAAGGAGGTGCTGGCCATGTGCAAAAGGCTGCACAGGGATTTTAGCAGAAGGCTGCCAGCAGGGTGCGTCCTGTGCCAGGCCAGGGGGCTGCTGTCCCTCCTGACAGAGTCCCTCTCCAGAGCCCTCTCAGGCAATGCTGTCCCGCCCATCCTGATCCTGAGCAGGGGCTACACAGAGCACCAGTAGCCACTGGGCCCACCTGCAGGCTCGGGGGACATAGTCTGGCCCAGGACAGGTGACTGGTGCCACCAGGCAGCCATGGACCAGATCCCAGAGCCAGGTCCACTGCAGGGTCCTCCAGGAGCCCCTCCCGCTCAGACCGTGCCACGGTGAAAAGGATACCATGTAGGCGATATATTTCCACACATGAGGCAGGAGGGGAATGAAGATCCCGAAGGTGGCCGAGGAAAGGCCCAGGAAGACAGCCCAGGTCACCACCTGGAAGTAGTGCAGGGGTAACGACCAGCCGTTCACTCTGGAGATGCGGGGCGGCAAGACCAGATCTCCGTTGTTGAGCACGGCTTCTGGGGCGACGGAACACTGGCTCCTGGCGCGGGTGTCCATCTGCAGGATACAGAAGGGGAGACCAGCCCCGTCAGCCCCAGGGAGGGCTGGCCCCGCCCACTGTCAGGGAGACCTCAGGGACTGGGAACATCAACCCTGAGGACCAGCACTGACAGCCAATGGCCCAGCACTGCCTGGGGCCGCGTCCCTGGAGGAGGGAGCGGGGCTGGGATGGAGCCGGTGCTGGGCCCTGCCCAGGGGAATGAACAGACATGCTGTAGAATCTGACCCCGGCCACAGCCGAGCGGCTACAGAAAACGGCTCTCCAGGCTGTGGGGGCTGCTGGGCGGAGGACCTGGCCAGGCACCCGGTGCTGGTGCTACCGCCCCTCAGTTCCCCCGAGGATTTAAGTTCTGGGGAGCCCTCGACAGCCCCCACACAGTGATAGGTCCCAGAACCCGTTCACGAATACACAGGCTCACCCAAGACTCCCCAGGTGCCAGAGGAAAATCCACATCAGAAAGAGGCCACACGGAGCAGAGGGGTGCGCCTGAGAGAAACTGAGGCAAAGCCGGAAGAGCTCGTGAGCCGTTACTAACTGCTGCAACGCTGAAATCTGCCAGATCCTCCCCGAGAAGCCTCCCTGAGCTTCCCAGAGGAGCAGGACCTGAGAGCTCACTTCATAGGGTCCTGTGTGTCTCCCCTTCCACAGGACAGGGTAGCCCGTCCAGCCACGCGGGGCTGGGGCCTGTACAGGTAGGCAGTGGCTGCAAGGTCCTGAACACACACTGCAGCGGCTCCTGGCCAGTGGGGAGGGAGGCAGGGGAGGGAGGGACGTGGTGTCAGGGCAGGGAGGGAGGGACGTGGTGTGGAGGGAGGGGCAGTGAAAGGCACTGAACAGCCACTGCTGGGTGGGGGATCTGGAGGGGCTGGGCAGTCTCGACAGGAGTGTTAGGAAGCTTCCCCCCGTTATGCCTCGTGCAAAGCCCTTGTCGTCTCTTTGGGAAAAAACCTTCAGAAAATGAAGTTGGTATTACACGTACTACTTTGGGAAGAGAGACACTGAGAACTAGTTCACAATTCTTCTTCCTTGCAGTCGTGAACGTCCACGATTCAGTGGCTCTGCGCTGCCTTTGGGGCTCCTCCCTGGTCCTCCAAATGTGACGCCAGGCGGATGCGGGGCCGTAGGGCCCTGGGGCTTGAGTCACACAAGAATGGCTCAGGGAGACCCGAGAGACTCACAGCTGTGAAACAAGACCATGGCGCCTTGGCCGGGCGCGGGGGCTCACGCCTGTAATCCCAGCACTGTGGGAGGCCGAGGCGTGCGGATCACCTGAGGTCAGGAGTTCGAGACCAGCCTGGGCAACATGGTGAAACCCCGTCTCTACTAAAAATACGAAGATTAGCAGGGCATGGTGGCACATGCCTCTAATCCCAGCTACTCGGGAGGCTGAGGCATGAGAATCGTTTGAACCTGGGAGGTCGAGGCTGCAGTGAGTCAAGATTGTGCCACTGCATTCCAGCCTGGGCAACAGAGGGAGACTCCATCACAAAAGAAAAGAAAAGGAGGGGAGGGGAGGGGAAGGGAGGGGGAAAGAAAAGTCCAAGGTGCCAAGGACGGAAATAGAAACACAGAAAGACAATCTTGCACATTAAAAACACAATTCCCAATTAAAAACAAAACCCAAATGAAAGTGCCAACAAACAGAAATGATGTTGCCAAAAATCACATTGGTAAAACCTGGACGACCAAATCCAGGAAGGACCACAGATCTCAGAGAGGAGGAGAGAGGAATCGCTCAGCGGCCTGGAGCCTGGAGCCTGGAGCCTGACCCTGTTCATCCATCAGGCCTTCAGAAGAGGAAGGTAGAGCGTCTGTGAGAGAAGAAAACACTGAAGAACTTTGAGAAGTTTGAAGGCTTCAGGTCCACACTGTGCACAAGGGCCAAAAAGGATGATTGGAAAAAGAAATACATCCACACCGGTGAAAATGTGAGCCTCAAGGATGTAGAAAAAAATCCTGCAGTATTCTCAGAAGAAAACATGAGGGAGATTCATTATAATATATGGATACCTGCAAATTGTACTGCATCCGTTTTTATAAAAATACAACATAGAGCAATTCTCCAAGTTCTGAGAGTATTTTCATCTTAAAATGCATCTGGCCAAAGAATAATCAAAGTTTGAGAGAAAACAGATTCTTTCGGAATGTGTGAATATTCAAAGTATACCAACCATTAATCATCTCCAAAAAGATTTAAAGATTTACTCCATCAAATTATCACAGATAAAACATGGTGAGCAAATTAATCTAAAATTATATCTAAATTAAATCCAAAACAAAACCAAATCTAAGTGACAGACGACAGAACCACGAACCTGCACCACCGGCCGCAGGCGCGGAGCGTTGGGGTCGCGCTGTTCCACAGAGCCACGCGCAGGGGCGTGGGAACTCCATGCTGGCCAGCACACAGCCATCTCCTCCCAGGATCTCGGTACAGCCCAGGACAGTGGAGCAGCCCAGCAGCAGGGGCCGCACCTGCCCCACGGAGGACAGCGAGCCGGGGAGAGATACCCCATGGAGGACAGCAAGCGAGTGGGACAGACCCCACGGGGGACAGCGAGTGAGTGGGACAGACCCCACGGAGGACAGTGAGCCAGGGGACAGACCTCACAGAGGACAGCAAGAGGAGGACACAGATCCCACGGAGGACAGCGAGCCAGGGAGAGATATCCCAGAGGACAGTGAGCGAGTGGGACAGACCCCACGGGGGACAGCAAGTGAGTGGGACAGACCCCACGGGGGACAGCGAGTGAGTGGGACAGACCCCACGGGGGACAGCGAGTGAGTGGGACAGAACCCATGGAGGACAGCGAGAGGAGGACACAGATCCCACGGAGGACAGCGAGTAGGGGAGAGACACCCCACGGAGGACAGCAAGCCGGGGAGAGATACCCCATGGAGGACAGCGAGCCGGGGACAGACCTCACGGAGGACAGCAAGAGGAGGACACAGATCCCATGGAGGACAGTGAGTTGAGGGGACAGACCCCACGGAGGACAGCGAGCAGCAGGGGCACAGACCCCACGGAGGACAGCGAGCCAGGGAGAGATACCCCATGGAGGACAGCGAGCCGGGGGCACAGACCCAACGGAGGACAGCGAGTCAGGGGCACAGACCCCACACAGGACAGCGAGCCGAGGGGACAGACCCCACAGAGGACAGCGAGCCGGGGGACAGACCCCACGGAGGACAGCAAGTTGGGGAGAGATACCTCACGGAGGGCAGCGAGCTGGGGAGAGATACCCCACAGAGGACAGCGAGTCAGGGGCACAGACCCCACAGAGGACAGCGAGCCGGGGAGAGAAACCCCACGGGGGACAGCGAGTCGGGGGCACGGACCCCATGGGGGACAGCGAGCTGGGGAGAGATACCCCACGGGGGACTGCAAGTCGGGGGCACGGACCCCACGGGGGACAGCGAGTCAGGGGCACAGACCCCACGGGGGACAGCCAGTCGGGGGCACGGACCCCACGGGGGACAGCAAGTCGGGGGCACGGACCCCACAGGGGACAGCGAGTCGGGAGAGACAGACCCCACGGAGGACAGTGAGCCAGGGGGACAGACCCCATGGAGGACAGCAAGCTGGGGGCATGGACCTCACAACAGCCAGGGAGGACTCCAGGACAGCTCCTTCCCCTCAGGCCCACGCTCAGCCTCGATACCACCGTGGCCTGTGAGCACATTCACAACCCACACACCACACACCACACACCCCACACCCCACACCACACAACCCACACATCACACCATACACAACACACCCCACACCCCACACCCCACACCACATACCACAGGCCACACACCACACAACCCACACCACAGGCCACACAACCCACACCACACAAACCACACCACACACCACACAACACAAACCACACAAAACACAATACACACCATACATACACGACACACAACAGAGACCACACACAACACACACGACACACACACCACACAACACACTACACACTACATACAACATACCATGCAATACACACCACATACATCATACAACAGATCACACACACGACATACAACACAAACCACACAACAGACCATGCACACACCACACATCATACAGATTACACACCACACACACAAAACACACCAGAGACTACACAATCCACAACACACACCACACAAAACAGAGCACACACACCAAACTCCACGCACCACACACCACCCAAACCACACGCACACACCTGCCACACTGCACACGCATATGTAACACAAGGAAAACACACACCACACAACCCACCACACACTGCACATGCACCACATGACATGTATCAAACACCAACCACAAACGCATCACACTCCACACGCCACACATGCACACGCCACACACGAACCACACACTACACAGGGACCACACAATATACACAACACAGAGCAAACACAGAATACACCACACACACACACACACCAAACCACACACCACACACACCACTTACTGCACACATACCACCCCCACAAAATACTCCATACACACCACACAATGCTCACACTCCCACACACACCACACAGTGCACACACACACCATACAATGCACACACACTCCCACACACACCACACAGTGCACACACACACCATACAATGCACACACACTCCCACACACACCACACAGTGCACACACACTCCCCCACACACCATACAATGCACACACACTCCCACACACACCACACAGTGCACACACACACTCCCACACACAATTCAAGCGAAAGGAGCATCTGTGAGTCGTGACACTGAAGGCTTGTGATGTTGTGTTCAGGAAGTGAGCACGGCTGAGAATGGATGGGCCCCCGTGTTATGACAACTGGACTGAAGCCCGGGGAACTGGCTGCCGTGCACCGGGGCCGGCAGCACAATCCTGTGTGGCGGACTCCAGGCGCCTCCTGTCTGCCCCCATCTGTGCGTGTGGACACGGCCCCCTTCTCAGACTGGGCCTCCATCCTTCTCTGCACCACCACACGAGAACCAGCCCCTGACACGCACCCCAGAGACCACAGGTGCCCATCCCACCCTATCAGGTCTTTAAGATGCCATGGCCTCCTGAGTCTTTCCTGTTCCCATCTGTGTATATGTCACCAGGCCCCGAGAGTCTGTCCCGGCCCTGTCCCTACGTTTATGACTCCATGTTCCCCCGAGTCTGTCCTGTACCCCGGCCTGTCTTGATGACACCAGGCCCCGAGGGTCTGTCCCGGCCCTGTCCCTACGTTTATGACACCATGGTCCCCCGAGTCTGTCCTGGTCCTGTCCCAGCTTTATGACACCATGGTCCCCCAAGTCTGTCCTGTTACCTGTCCTGTCTTGATGACACTGTGGTCCCCCGAGTCTGTCCTGGTCCCTGTCCCAGCTTTATGACACCATGGTCCCCCAAGTCTGTCCTCTTCGTCCCTGTCCCTGTCTTTATGACACTGTGGTCCCTGAGTCGGCCCTCACCCTGTCCCTGCCCTTATGACAGTCCGGCCCCCCTGAGCATGTCCTTGCTCTCCTCCAGCCCCCCAAATGTGTCCTCGTCCCCCTCTGGGCCTGCTCGGCCATGCTTTTTCCACAGGGACCCTCTGGAAGCCACTCCACCCTGGTGAAACCTTCCATTCCTGTACTCCACACAGTGGGAACGGCCTTTTCTGAGGCCCCTTAGGAGACAAATCCTCATTGCCTGAGTCCCCGACAGTCTTGCTGTGTCGCCTTTACTGCTTGACTCCTTCAGGGTGCAGGGATTGCATCTGCCTTTTGGGAACACGGGAAAGTAAGCCCCCACTTTCCTTACCGCCAGAATCCACAGTTCCTTCTCACGCCAGTCACATCACAGGTCCAGGCTGAAGAGCAAGAGAAAAGCAGCGTCGCTCTCGCTCACTCCAGACCAAAGTGAGAGGTGGGTGGGCTGCCCTGGTCGACATGGTAGCCACGGAACCCAGGGCGCGTCATAAAGCCATGGCAGTTGGGAGGTTGAGGGGACAAAGGGGCATGAGGAGGGGGGAAAGCGTGAAATGGACTCGGGCGTTGGTGAAATAATGCATGCAGTGGTCTATTTCCAAGACAAGGTGCTTTGAACCGGTTTAGGTCAGCAAACTACAGAAAAATAGGATGTACTAGTCCCCTGCTTGGATTGCCGATGCCTGCTTGTTGGCCTCTCCTTCCCCACCTTAACACCTGCTTAGTTGCCCTCGCCTGAACCAAAGAAGTTTAGTCTAAAATGAAAGTTTATTAACCTGCAAAAGAGCTCGCTTTGTCTGTTATCAGTCTGCCCAGCTACTCAGCTCCAAAGTCAAATACCTGAAAGCCCCTGAGCTGACTAGGATTGCAATGCACTCTGGTCCGCAACAAAATGCAGCAAGACAACCCTAAAAAAAAAGACCACCTAAAACCCCTACCCAACAACCAACAGGCAACGTCCAGGAAGACTGTGACCCCAGAGCACTCAGCCTCGGAGGAGCCCAGGGAGGGGCCTCTGCAGCTGGTTCTGAGCAAAGACGTCAGCCACCGTGGCTCTGACTGAATTCGACGCGTTTCTTCCCAGTCTCACAAGTGGAGGGAATTCTCTAGCAAGTTGTTTCATTGGCTGTCCTGTGAGCTCAGGAATTCGGTCACTGGCTTAACTCAGGGCACAGTTTCACCATGACCCACACCAAGGAAGGGTTTCTCCTGAGAAGGGCCAGCAAGTGTGTTGAAGGGCATCCTCCCTCCCGTCCCTGCAGCCCTCCTCCCTCAGCACTCAAGGCATTTCCAGTTCCTGTCAGCTGGGGGTCTCCACTGACTCCTATCTGAAGGCCTCCGATGTGGGTCAGCTGCTGATGCTGCCTTTGGGGGTGAGGATGGGAAGGTGGATAGGCATGCACCCCTTTCTGTTAGCAGGGGCCCCTCCAGGACCCCCACCGTGAGGAAGTTGCCCACAGTCAGGGGCCCTCTTGCCGGCTGAAGCTTGCTGGGTCTCACTCTGGTGCCTGGAACCTGCAGTGGCCAGAGGTCTGCTGCCCATGGACATCCTGTCAGGGGCACACACGAGGTACGCAAGTACGCAGGTGCCCAGGACAACACGGGGAAGGGGCAGGAAAGCCTGCCTGACAGTTCTCCAGCCCTCGGGGCCTCTGCAGGGCAGCCTGTTATGGCCAGAGAGGCCGAGACGGTGTTGCTGGACCACTAAGGGTGAGAGCAGGTCCCCCAGGACAAACGCCCCGTCTTGTAGCCTGGAGTGGTGGCAAGGGCCTCTTCCAAAGGTTTTCTTGCCCAACTCAGGACAACTGGCTTTTATTCACCAAGATCTACAGTTAATGTCCCCTGACACCTGCAGGTACTGTGACCCCAATGCCGTCTAAAGATTGAGGCAAACACCCTCAAACACACCTGCACACCCTCCCCCCACCACCTGCACACCCACTTAGTCCCCATGTGCTGCTGTAACAAAATACCTGAGACGCAGTCATTTTAAAGAACAGAAACTTATTTCTCCCTGTTCTGGACGCTGGAAGTCCAAGATTCAGGAGCCAGCAGGTCTGGTGACTGGTGAGGGGGGCGCTCAACTTCCAAGGTGGTACCTTTCTGCTGCATCCTGCAGAGGGGACAGACACCGTGTCCTCACGTGGAGGTGCTGGGAGGGCGAGAGGTCTCTGCTGACTGAGGCCTGGTCTGCAAGGCCCTTCATTCCCTCATGGCCTAACCACTCCTAACACCATCACACTGGCCATTGGGTTACCACGTCTAAATTTTAGTGGAGACAAAACCCACAGCACACCCACACCCCCCAACCCCCCATAGCACATACACCACGCACTCGTACACCCACACACCCCAGACCCGCACCCCATACACACCCACACACCCCAAACCCGCACCCCACACGCACCCACACACCCCAGACCCGCACCCCACACGCACCCTCACACCCCAGACCCGCACCCCACACGCACCCACACCCGCACCCCACACGCACCCACACACCCCACACCCGCACCCCACACGCACCCTCACACCCCACACCCGCACCCCACACGCACCCACACACCCCACACCCGCACCCCACACGCACCCACACCCCAGACCCGCACCCCACACGCACCCACACACCCCACACCCGCACCCCACACGCACCCACACCCCACACCCGCACCCCACACGCACCCACACACCCCAGACCCGCACCCCACACGCACCCACACACCCCAGACCCGCACCCCACACGCACCCACACACCCCACACCCGCACCCCACACGCACCCACACACCCCAGACCCGCACCCCACACGCACCCACACACCCCACACCCGCACCCCACACGCACCCACACACCCCACACCCGCACCCCACACGCACCCTCACACCCCACACCCGCACCCCACACGCACCCACACACCCCACACCCGCACCCCACACGCACCCACACCCCACACCCGCACCCCACACGCACCCACACACCCGCACCCCACACGCACCCTCACACCCCACACCCGCACCCCACACGCACCCACACACCCCACACCCGCACCCCACACGCACCCACACCCCACACCCGCACCCCACACGCACCCACACACCCGCACCCCACACGCACCCACACACCCGCACCCCACACGCACCCACACACCCCACACCCGCACCCCATACGCACCCACACACCCCACACCCGCACCCCATACACACCTGCACCCCGTACGCACCCACACACCCCCATACCTGCCGCCCATGCACAAGTGCACTCCCTGCCCACAGACTGAGACCTTGGATGAGACCCCTTTGCCCCTCTCTGCCTCCTGATTCAGAAGAGGAGACTGAGCTCGGGGAGGGGTCAGGCAACTAAAAGTTGACAAGTGCCCAAGATTAACAGCTGGTGGGGAAGGCTCAGCCACAGTCAGAGGACCTAGGGTAGTTCTGGAGGACGGGGCATCTGCCTCAGTATCCCCATCCGCAACAAAGCCCTGAGGGCACCACGGGGTGAGCAGATCATGGATTCTGCAGGCCCTAGAGCAGCCAAAGGGTGGGAGGGGCTGGACAGAGGTTGGAAGTGTGGCAAGCCAAGCCCAGAGGATGCCGCCTCACACACAGCAGGTCCCACCACCCTCCTGCTTCCTGGCTCAGACAAGCACGGGCTTGCAGGGCCCCGGCTGGGGATGAACAGCTGCTGGCCCTCACGCCCCACAGTCTGCAAGTGGCCCCTGTCACTGCCGGCCTCTGTTCCCAGCCGCCTCCCCCTCCCCTGCCCAGGTTCTGCCCACATCAGCTGGGGAGCAGGGTGTGGGGGGTGGGGGCAGTGGCTGTCCCCGCCTGCACTGGGAGAGCTGGAGCTGCACCCCGAGCCACTCCCCAGGCTGACACAAGCCATGTCTGTGGGGCCTCCGGAGAGCTCGTGTCCTATCAGACACAGACGTGGCAGCCTGTTCCCCTCTGGCCCTCCTCCAGCCTCGATGTGAGATGGCTGGCACAGTAGCAGTCACTGTGTGACCACAAGGGAAGGGCCCAGGGACCAGAGAGATGCTGAGCTCAGGGAAGGCCCCAGCCCCTACTCCCTTCACCATGGCTGCTCTGTGCCCTGGCATGCAGGCTTGGGGACACCCAAAGGTGATGTACCCACAAAAGAGGGTAGAGTCCCACAGGCTGCCAGCAAGAGCAGAGGCTGCCGGAATCCCGGGAGGCCACGCACGACTTCCCTGGACAGTTCCGGCCACCACCAGGGCCCTCTAAGTCCTGCAGGTTCAGCTGGCCTGGGTGGCCCTGTATCTCTGCAGCCCAAGGGGCAGTGGGAAGAGCCCTGGCCCCTCCACCCCACTGCCATCTCCTGACCTGAAGGGAGCCTCTCAGCCTGTAGGCCACCCGTAGGCCTCTTCAAGACGTCCCCTCACTGCACACTAAGACTGAAGCCACGTGGCGGCTGCTGCCCAGTGCCCCCCTCTGCTGGGACCCCATGGACCAACAACGCCGCCCACAGGGACAGCCAGTTTCAGGGGCTCAGGGAGCGAGGGGTGCAGGAACAAGGGCCACCAGGAAGCGGGGCAGGGTGGCCGCCTCCCGCAGCTCAGCACTGCCTGTGGGCTGCACCTGACCTCCACCCAGAAACTGCTTCAGAGAGGGCTAAGAGTCCGGAAGGATGGCCGCCCACGCGTCCCCACCATGAGGGCACAGCTGTGTCATCTCGATAAAGGTTACTTTGCGCTGCTCTAACACAACGCCTGAGACTGGCTCACCTGGAAGACATGAGGCTTATTTGGCTCATGGTCCTGGGGCTGGAAAGTTTAAGACGGGCCCCAGCATGTGGCGAGGGCTCCTCCACTCACAGTGGATACGGAGGGAGGTGTTCAGAGCTTGGATGGTGGGAGGAAGCCCGACTCCACAGCAACCTGCTCCCAGGAGCCACGCTGTTCCCGAGAGCCCAAGCTCTCCAAGGCCGTACCCTGAGGACCCGGCTGTGGGAAGTGTCTGTCAAGGGAATCCTGGCCTCTGGAGCCCCAGTGGAAGCGGGGTGCAGTACACAGCCCCACTGAGCTTGGGACTCCAGATGCTGCCTTTGCCAGCCTCCCTGTAGCCAGGGCAGCCTCCCAGAGTCAGGGGTGGGGAGCAGAGCCTGCAGGCAGCCATGGAACGGGCGCACGTGGCGGTATCCAGCACCAGGATGGCAGGTGCAGCTCTACGGACACCTGTGGAGTCTGCTTCCCAGCCAGCACGGAGGGTGCAGCCCAGGCTCTGACTCTCGTCTGAGCCCTGTTCACAGACTCTTCCTGTGAATCAGAGGCTGTGGCTTTCTCATGCTCTGTCCAGAGGAAATGGTTTTGCTCCTACTTCCACCAGGGCCCAGAAAGGACCTGAGAATGCTCACCCACGCCACGCAGAGCACCGGCCACCCTGCTCACCCGGCGTCAATGGCCTGCGAGGGTCAGCCCTGTGGTCCCATGGTGTGGGGGCCCAGGCACTGCATACTGCCCCCGGGGCCTCTTCAGAGTCACAAATGCCTCTGCCTGCAGGACGACTGAGCTTCCATCTGTGCCTGGCCTCTGGAAGGTGTGGCTTCTTCACTTTCAAGCTTCCATGGTCACAGAGCAGGGCACCCTGCAGGAGGTGCGCTGGGCACACAGGCGCACCCAACATCACTGTGGGTACGACAGTTGGGCCAGAGGACCACCACCAGCTGGCAGGCCACAGCACACTTGCGTGTGGGGAGCAGTCGGGTGCGCTTTGGCGCTCTGTGTCCTGTGATTGGGAGCTGTGTTTATGGCATTTTGCAAAGACTGATATGAACGGGCACCCAGTAAACACATCCAGTTAGAAAATGTTTTATGGACACGGAACGCTCCACTGTAACGGGCAGGCAGAAGCACTCCTTTCTCAGGCTCATCAAATGAACAGAAAACGGGGGACTCTCCTCACCCCAGCCTGGCCCTGCGCTCTCCACTGGCCCCTGCGAGGCCCCTACCACGGCCTGCCTGGGAAACACAAATGATGAGAGGAACACACAGGACTGATAAGAGAAGGAGGCCAGACACACCCACGCCTGTGCCTCCCAAGAGCGACCCCAGGACAGTGGGGCAGACAGAGGTGTCTACACTGGCAGAAACAAGGGCTGGAGTCACACGTGATATTTGGACACAGATTGCACACGGTTCTGCGGCCCGGCCATACGCCCTTCACGCATGACTCCACTCCCCTGGGTTCACGGGGCTGTGCACAGAGACTCTCTCGCTGACATGATACCACAGATAATTCATTACCTCCCCAGGGTTGCTTCCCGCATGCCAAAGGGGGAAGATCAAAGTCCTTGTCCGATGACAAAAACTCTACACATGCAAAATAAAACTAAAAAAATGAAACAAAAGAGCTGCAGGTGGTCCAGAGTTAGGTCTTGGTGGAGGCCGCAGGCTCTGGAGACTGAAGAAACTCATAGGGGTCGTGGGTGACATCTGGCTGCTCCCCAACACTCAGGCGAGAAGGGCTTCCTGCAATTTTCAGAACACAGGACTTAACATACAGGACAGACCCGCACCACACGTGGGGCTCCTGGAGCCCAATGTCTGCTTCATGACCCACCGCCAGGGCTCAGGGACCCCCGGGACACAGGGGCACCTCTCACTCCCTGCCAGGGAGGGCTGTGTGTGGAGACCCTAGAGCGAGGGGTCGGCCCTGACCCGGCACACAGCACGGATGCCGCTCCTGAAGGAGAGAAAGCTCCTCGGCCAGGAGTACCTCAGACACAGCCCAGATCCCAGGGCAGTTCCTCAAAGTCACACTGGGATATCGGGGGCCTCAGACTTTGACCCACAGCCCTCCAGAGCTTGCTCCATGCACTGTTTAGTTAACACCCTGATCGTAAGGTTAATGGGATCGAAATACTGGTCCTTTTCCAGATGGTTGTAGCTAAACTTCTGCAGCTGAAAAACTGTCAAGATTCACTCTGTCGACGGAGTGATTCAGTGTTTACACGTGAGAACAAACCCCCCACCCACCACCACCAAAACCCCTACAGGACACACGGCCAAGGAAGCCATGCTCTCTCTCCAGCAGAAACACTGGAACCAGGGTCCACAGAGGGCACAGGGGTGGACACAACTGGGGACAGAATCTGGCAGAAAGCCTGTAATCCAGCGTGCAGCCAGGCCAGCATCCCAGCTCCTGGTCCGGCTCTGCACCCTGAGGCTGGGACCTGAGGAGTCTGTGGAAACCGACTTCCACAACAGCACAGCTGCCTCTGCAGCCTCCAGCCTTTCCACAACGAAAATGCTGCCCACTACCTTGTCTAGATGTCACAATGACCGTGCTGGGGTCTCTGGGGATGCGGCATGGGTGGGGGCGTCTCACCCAGGTGGTGCTGGTCCCTCTCGGAGGCGTTGGACAGGGAGCTGAGGTTGGACGACGGCCGAGAGCCGCCGCGCTCTGCCTGTGCTTCATGCAGGTCCTGCAGGAGCTTGGCTGTCTCATCCAAGTTCAAATGGCTGTCGTCGGGATCCAGCTCCTTCTTCACCTTCCCTGTATAAATAGGACAAGACCCGACGTCAGCTAAGCTCAGCCGGCCCATCCACCCTAAGGGCAGGAGTGCACTGCCCATCCAGATCTGACCTCTCTGCTCAGGACAATAATTGCTCTGGAAGCTGAGTGGATGAGCTCACAGCAGAAACAGAGTCCCCACTGGGGGACTGCCCAGTGCAGCTGTGAGAAAAGGGCGACTGGCCCCCAGACTCCAGAATGGTACATCTGGCAGCTTGCACCATGTCATCTGGAAAAGCTGCAAGCACTCAACACCAGCCCGGGAAAGCAGCCACAGGGGCTGTACCCTGCAGAGCCACAAGGACAGGGCTGCCCAAGGCCGTGGGAGCCCATCCCTCGCATCAGTGTGGCCTGGATGTGAGACAAGGAATCAAAGATTATTTGGGGGCCTCAAGATGTAATGACTGCCCTGCTGGGTTTCAGATTTGCAGCCTGCAGCCCCTTTGTTTTGGCTGATTTCTCCCTCTTGGGATGGGTCTATTTACCCAATGCCTGTACCCGATTTGTATCTTGGAATTAACTAACTTGGTTTTGATTTTACAGGCTCACAGGCAGAAGGAACTTGCCTTGTGTCAGAGAAGACTTTGGACTCTGGACTTCTGAGTTAATGCTGGAATGAGTTAAGACTTTGGGGCACCCTTGGGAAGGCATGATTGTGTTTTGCAATGTCAGAAAGACAAGAGATTTGAGAAGAGTCAGGGGCAGAATGATCTAGTTTGGCTCTGTACTCCCGCCCGCATCTCACATTGAATTGTAATTCCCAATGTTAGGGGAGGGTCCTGGTGGAAGGATCATGGCGATGGATTTCCCCCTTGCTGTTCTCCGTTCTCACGATAGCGAGTGACTTCTCATGAGATCTGGTTTTTTTTTTTTTTTTTTTTTTTTTGAGACGGAGTCTCGCTCTGTCGCCCAGGCTGGAGTGCAGTGGCCAGATCTCAGCTCACTGCAAGCTCCGCCTCCTGGGTTCCCGCCATTCTCCTGCCTCAGCCTCCCTACAGGCGCCCGCCACCTCGCCCGGCTAGATTTTTGTATTTTTTAGTAGAGATGGGGTTTCACCGTGTTAGCCAGGATGGTCTTGATCTCCTGACCTTGTGATCCGCCTGTCTCGGCCTCCCAAAGTGCTGGGATTACAGGCTTGAGCCACCACGCCCGGCCGAGATCTGGTTGTTTAAAGCACTTCCCCTTTTGCGCTCTCTCCTGCTCTGCCATGTGAAGACACGCATTCTTCTCCTCCATCTTCCGCCATGATTGTAAGTTTTCTTACACCCACGCTCTTGTCCCTCTGCTGCTGTTGGCGCCCATCCCCTATAATAAATCATGGCCATAAGTGCCTGAACAGAGCCAGTGGCTGGGAGCCAGGCCTCCCAGCCAGCCTGAGGAACTGTGAGTCAATTAAACCTCTTTTCTTCACCAATGACCAGTCTCAGGTGGTTCTTTACAACAGTGTGAGGACAGACTAACACACCACAGCACTTCAGCACCAAGCTGCTGAAAAGTAGTAATAAGGTCAAAATCTTAAAAGTGCTGAGAAAAATAGCCGCTGTGCAGAAAAGTGCTGTCACAGCAGCCTGGGGCCAGGGTCCCCTGGAAGGCGAGGCCAGTCACGGCTGGCGTCTGGGGTCCCCCCTGTGCTAGGGGTTGTTCACAGCTCCAATGACAGGAACAGAGCAGTTTATGCTAAAGCTCACCTTCCCTCCGGGTCTGGATTTTGGTACCTGCCTGGCAAGGGGGTGCCCTGTGACCAGACCCCAGTGACCCTGGGCACCAAGCCTCTGATGAGTTTCCCTGGTAGGCATTTCACATGTGTTCTCACAGCTCACTCCTGGGAATTAAGCACATCCCATGTGTCTCTGCTGGGAGTGGATCTTGGCCTCACGCTGGATTCCCTCAGACGTCACCCACGCTCTTGTCCCTCTGCTGCTGTTGGCGCCCATCCCCTATAATAAATCATGGCCATAAGTGCCTGAACAGAGCCAGTGGAGACAGGTGGAATGTCCCCACGGGAACCCACGGATCCAGGCTCAACAAATGCTGCTGGAGGTCAGAACAGCTGGGAGGCGCTGCACAGGCAGCCTCCCAGGTGAGGGCTCAGTCTCCAGGACTGCCCCACCGGCTGATGCCAACTGAAAGCCCCAGGCTGTGGTCTGTGCTTCCGACTAACCAGCTACCAAATGGCGCTGCCACAAGTCCTTACTTGAGTTCTATGAATTTGCTAGAGTGACTCACAGAAGTCAGCGAAACATCTGTAAACGAAAAATAAAATGCTAAGCCCCACGGACTGAACGGACTCCACTCTAGGCTACAGGCACTCCAAAGTCAACCCGGAACATGAGTTCCGGCCATGCTGTGAAGCAGGATTGGACCTGCCTCATTATCCCCCTTTTGGAATTCAGGCACAGCTGACCAGCATTAACATTAAAACAGAAATCTTAAGGCTGACAAAGCAGACTCTGTGGTAATAAGACACCACATTCCGATCCAACTCCAGTACAGCATCACGTGATGGATGGCAGGCCCTGAAAGAAACTGAGTACTGTAACTCAAAATGTATGTGTTTGACATAGTTTGAAATGGCCCTGCAAAGCTGTCTCTTATGGGGAAAATCGACATTCTGTAGAGAATCTCCTTCCCCTTCCAAGTCTCCTCCTGACCCAGGAGAGATTGAACTAAGAATCTGGTACCTTTCAGGGCCTGATAAGCGACGTTTGCCATCTACTCTATTTCTTTTTGAAGCCTGCTACCTGAAGGCTTCATCTATGTGACAAGAACCTTGGCTTCTACAAACCCTTATCTTAAGCACGCACATTTCTTTCTGACTTCAGCTCTTCAGAGCTTAACCCTTTCAGCCAAATGCCAATCAGGAAATCTCTGAATCCACCGACGACCCGAAGTTCCTCACTTCAAGTTGTCCCGCCTTTCCAAAACGAACCAATGTAACACCTGACATGTACTGACCGATGTCCTCTGTCTCCCTAAAACACATCAAAATAAGCTGCAGCCCAGCCCTCCTGGGCAAATGTTCTTGAGACTTCCTGGGACCATGTCACAGCCACGGTCTTCATATTTCACTCAGAAATAATCTCTCTAAATACTCTGCAGAATTCGACTCTTCTGTTGAAACACTCGGCTTACATTTACCCATTTATTATGTGGGGTGGCACCCAGGATACGGATCAGCCCCAGGTGGGAGCAATGCAAAGGGGGACCCGTGAGAAGGGGCTGCCTTCTTCCCAGGGCCTCCAGGTGTCCGGCACTGAGGAGCAATGCAAAGGGGGACCCATGGGAAGGGGCTGCCTTCTTCCCAGGGACTCCAGGCGTCCGGCACTGAGGAGCAATGCAAAGGGGGACCCATGGGAAGGGGCTGCCTTCTTCCCAGAGCCTCCAGGCATCCGGCACTGAGGAGGCTCCCAAGGGAACCCCAGCTTTTGGGATTTCACGGAGGCGGTAGGCAACACTGATGAAATCCACAGCCACTGGGGATCGGCCAGACCCTATCCTGAGGTTACCCAGGGGCTGCAACACTACTCATTAGCTTAAAAAAGACACTTAACACTCAGGAGATTCCAAAGGTTTTAGGAGCTATGGGCCAAAAACCTGGGACAACCACCAAATACTGTAACAAAACATTTTCCTTGCATCCTGTCTAGTCAGGAAGGGAGAAGAGGTGGAGGCCAAGTGTTTTCTTCCTCTCTCACACTTTCACCAGGTCCCGTGGGAAAGCCCCTGCTACAACTCACCCAGAGAGCTGAGCATGGAGATATCCACAGAGACGTCGGGATACGACTTCATCGACATGAAATCCAGAACAGAGCCACTGCTGTCTCCTAGGGCGTCCCCAACCTGTGGGGACAGACACGCATCAGGTGCAAATGAAACATCAAACGAAAAACGAAATGTTAGTTAATACTCGCTACTGAAATCACCCTATTTGCTAAATGTGAATCCACTCCTCAGTAAGTGACAAGAACCACCCTGTTCACTGCAGCTGCTGTTCAAGGGACTGTCAGGATTGAGCTCATGACGCAAATCCACATCAAAGGAAAACCTACTCAGACCAACAATGCGAACTAATAATCCTTTACTAACTTTTTGGGGCTCAAGAAATTGGGGAGGGACATTATGCAACAGGAAGACACACGGAATTTAAGGCACTATTTTTCAGGCGCTTCACAGAGCACACCACGTTCCCTTTCCTTTCCCAGCAAGGCGGGTCCTCAGGGCCAGACTACAGCCACGCTAACACACACTCTCTCATCGGCTCCCGGCAGCCCGGCCTCTGCCCTCGGTCAGATGCTAAGGGGTCTCTCCAGGTTTCCAGGGACCTCAGACCAAAGCCCATGCCTGCTGACTCCCAGAGACATACGCCTGCCAATTGGCAGGCACAGCAGTCTGGGCTCACAGCACTACCCTGCTAACACTGGCCCCAGAGCCCACTGTGCTTGGGACAACACCTGCTACTCACCAAGCAGGTCCCGGGCAGGCCCATCCTGCCCACCCCTTGCAAGGGTGTCCCATGAGGACAGCACCCAGCGGGGCCAACCGCTCTGAAACCACCATTTCTGAATTTGGAAGAACGTACTGCGCTTCACACCACTCACCTCAAGTCATGAAAAGAGCAGGAGAAACACCTGGTCTCACTGATCAGAAACGGACTCCGTTTCTAAAGGCCATCATACCACAGTCCTTCCCACCTCAAAGGCTGGACACAACTTTCCCTACAGGAGTCCTAACATTAGGCTCGCCCTTCCACGTTCAAAAACTCACCTTGGCTTCATCTGGAGGTTTCATGGGAACGTTTCTTCTCTGCAAAGCAAATGAGGAGAGAAACTAGTTTTTCCAGAGCGACTGTATAGAAACGGACAATTCACTGACATTACACACACGTAAAAACGGTTGGCGCACTTCTGCCAATTCTGCTCCCCAGTCACGCCATCGTCATGGATTCAGGCTGGGGGTCCTGCAAGGCTTCTTCATCACCAGCCACTGACCCAACCACGGCCAGCCCACTCCTCAGCGCCAGGACCGTGTGCCAGGGAGAGCACTTCACGGGGTGAGATGGAGAGGACAGAGAGAGAGGACGCCGACGCTGTTTCAGCAGCCTCAGGTGGCTTGAAACAAAAGAAAAAAGATGTGCCTAGATCCTGTGGGCAGCTTAGGGTAAAAGGGGCCTGGTGGGCTCCACCTGGAACGTGGCCAGGTGCCTGAGACCAGCTCGAGTCCTGCAGCGGTGGATTTACCCACGAGCCTCCTGGCCCTCCTTGCTTGGCGCCCTGCAAATACACGTCTCCTTTCTACCACAACAAAACCTCGGCATGGGTGCCTGGGATTCCTGCACCAGGCATGCGGACCCCAGTTCACCTGTAACAAGCACAGATGAAACCGTGCGGTCAAGGCACTGACCACTCCTCGGGAGCCACGAGCCAAACGTTCTCAGAGCCTGCGCGGGACAGAGACTCATCCGAACTCCACCCACAGCAGAGACTACGCTGAAAAGTCAGGGCCCAAGAGCTCCCCAAAGGGCCATCCTGAGCATTAAGCCCACATGAACCCTAGAATAAGGCTGCCCTGGACCTACCCCAGACAAGCCCAGCATGATCAGGACACCCACAAGTAACAACTGCCAAAATGATCCTCAATATTCTCTGGAAGAGAGCAAGAACCCAGATCAGCCTTGCCCAGCAGACATAACGCGAGCACACACCTCATTCTCAATGCTTTCTTTACCTTTTTTTTTGAGACAAGGTCTTGCTCTATTGCCTGGAGTGCAGAGGTGCCTCCACCTCCCGGCCTCAAGTGATCCTCCCACCTCAGCCTCCTGAGGAGCTGATCACAGGTGCACGCCACTGTACCCAGCTCTTAAAATTCTAGCTGCCACATTAAAATTACTCTTAACATTCAATTAACTAATGCATTTTGCTTAGACAAATTTATTGAAAATGTGTTTATTACAACATGTAGGCCCTAAGAAATCGTTACTCATATTTGTACTTTTTTTTGTATTAGTTTTTTAAGATCTAATTTGTAGCTCACACATCACATCTAAATTCAGACTGGCCACATTCCAATTTCCCATCGGCATGGGAACAGTGCTTTTTTATCAGACAGCGAGGGTCTGGACTGTCCACCAGGCGCGCGCACAAACGCCCACGGCTCCAGGTGCAACAAAGTGGCAAACAGAAACAGAACTGGAAACGGCAGAGGTGACAGAGTCAGTGACTGAGGACTTCAAAAGCATCTGCAATTAATATGATGAACATTGCTCAAGGATGTAAGGGAAAACATACACATAACACGAGAGAAGATTAGATACACAAAAGCAGCAAACAGAGCCCCAGCGGTGAGCAGCGAGGGGCAGCATCATCACTGAAAACTGAGCTGGGATAACAGGTTCAGGTGTGGCAAGAGAACACATTAGTGAACTTAGCCCACAGCATCAGAAACTAATCTGCACCTGCCTGGTGCAGCAGCAGTGTCCATGCCATGTGAGATAACACGAGCTGTCCTCAGCGTGCCACAGTCCAGCAGGAGGAGGAAGAGGCAGTGGTGGAAAATGACATTTGAGTAATGGCTAAAAATCCTCCAAATATGATGAAAACTACAGACAGATCCAAGAAACAACAAATGCTAAGGAGAACACAAAGAACCTGGAAAATATAATGCTGAAAATCACTGATAAACAAAGATAAAGGTTTAAAAGCTCCTAGAGCACCGGTCAGCGCCCCGTCCTGCTGAGGGCCCAGGAGTGAGCAGCCGAGGCTCTGCGAGGCGCACGCTGCCTGCAGCATCTTCTTCCTTTTCTTTCCTTTAAACAGCCTTTTAAAGATGTAAAAGATATTCTTGGTTTGTGGCCTGTACAAAAGCAGACTGCAGGTCAGATCTGGCCTATGGGCTGCAGTTTGCCAAAAAGACACATCACATGTGGAAAACAAAGATGAGAATGACTTCAGATGCTTTTTTATAGCAAAGATGCAAGTCAAATGTATTTTACAGTAGACGGGAAAAAAGATCATCTAAAATTCCATACCCAGGGAACATGAAGGTGAAATAAAGACTCTCAGACAAGCCAATGCTGAGGGTTCACTGTCAGTAAGCCTGAACTACATGAAGTATTCTTTTAAATTCTTCAAGATAAAGGAAAGTGACAGAGATGTGAGATGAAGATGGGAATAGAGAGTTACGAAGTGCGCTGGGAGTGGTGAGCACACAGTCACAGTCTCTGGGGCACGCCCGCCCATGCAGAGCAGCACACAGATGCTGACAAGGAGCTAGTCTCTGAAGGACGGACGCCCGCCCGTGCAGAGCAGCGCGCAGATCCTGATGAGGAGCCGGCAGCAGAGTCCCTGCGACAGCTCCTCATCCCTGAGAGCCTGGTCAGACCGCAAGCTCTTCCCACCAGCAGCACCCCAAGGGCACCTGCCCCTTCCCAGTGTGAGTGCAGCCCACCTGCTTCAGCTGGAAGAGCGTCCTGGAGTGGTCTCCACCTGTGATCTGGTCCAGGAGGTCATCCACCACTTTCTTGCTGTAGCTCCCAGCATCCTTCACAAACTCCTGCAGGCTAGAGGGGCCGCGGGAGAAGCATGCTGAACGGCAGGCTGTGTGCTCCACGCCAAGCCCTCGCTGCCTGGCCCTCGTGGCGGCCCTGATCACAGAAGCCTGCCGTGCCAGCGCAGCTCCTCAGTCCCTTGTGACCCTCCCAGAGTGGGTATTTTTGGGGGAGTGGCTGATAGTTCTCATTAGATTTTCAAAGTGGTCCATGACCCAAAAAAGTTAAAAAGATCTCTGGGGGGGAGGGGGAGAACAGCATGAATACACACACACACAGCCTAGAAACACGCGTGCTGTGCTATCATTTGTAAAAGCACACTCCTATCTTTCCACTAGTTATGCGTTTAAATACACAAGTGGGTGTGGACAGAAGCACGGTGGCGGGCAGCGTCTGCCGGGGAGGAAGGGGCGCGTGGGGCAGGGGTGGGCCGAGACTTCCAAGGCTCTACTTTTAGTATCATCCTGACTCTTGGCCATATAAATGAAACAGCTTAAAAAGTAAAATATAACACAATTTAAAAAGCAGGCCAGGAACAAAAATGCGTAGTCTTAGAATCAAAGCAACAAGCAAGGGCCTCAGAAGGGCTCCCCAGACTCCAAAGACCTTCGCAGAGAGGAACAGGGACAGCTGCCAGTCAGAAGCTGAACCACGGTCAGAGGAGGCAACAAGGAGACTCCACGTCTTTGTTAAAACACCCATAGCCCAGGTCAGGCCAAGCTCAGCACTCGCAGTGTGCTCGGGAGAAGTGCTTGGGGGCAGAGGATCTGGGTGTCTATGCACCGAGGCTGGCGAGGGACCACGCAGCCCCACACCAGGCCCTGGAAGATGTGCTTCTGAGTGTTGTCCCTGCAGCCGCGAGGCAGGGGGGTTGGAATGATGTTTTTTCACAGAACATGGAACCTGACACGTTCTAGGAGTGCACAGCCGGGGAAGGCAGGGGGAGCGCACAGCCGGGGAAGGCAGGGGGAGCGCACAGCCCGCTGATGACACACCACATGGACAACAGGTGACTGATGTCCTGAAAGAGCCAGGATCCGCGGACGGGGAGCCAACTGCGGACAGGATGGCACCAGGGGAGCTGCGGCCTTGGCCCAGGCTGGGCAGAGGCCCCACAGCAGGGGTGAGGTGAGGGCTGGCAGAAGGGCAGGGGGGGCGACCAACTCTTTAATTTCTGAGTTATGACGCCATCGTCTCCTACTAGAATTTCCTCTTCATTTTCCACGTTTACTTCCTTTTTTGACACAAATATCGGGGTCAAGTTTTCACTTATTTTATGAAGCACTAACTGGATTATATATTTTTCAAATATATTCTGCATTCTTGTTGGAATAAAATGAAGACCTGATGTCAAGATTCCATTTCTTAGAGGCTAGCAAAATTAAGTTGCTTTCCCTATAACAAACTGCCAAAATTTTACAAGAGTGACCCACATTTATTTTGCCACAGAAAACAAAAAATACACATGACAACATTCTATGGAAAAGCAGCTACTACATTTGTGATTTTTGTATTATACTTTAGTCTGCCACAGCCTGAACTAGGTCTCCCGCTCAAAGTTTGTAAGTTGAAATCCTGACCCCAGTGCCTCCAAATATGACTATACTTGAGGCTGCGGCCTTTATGGCCTTCAGAGGTAACTGCAGTGACATGAGGCCATTAGGGTGGCCCTGATCCAATATGACCAGGGTCCTTGCACAATGGTTGGGGACTCCAGGAGAGCTGAGGACACAGGACGGCTCTGGGAAGGCACAGGGAGAAGATGGCACCTGCAGGCCCAGGAGAAAGGGTGCAGGAGGAACCAGCCCTGCCCACACCTTCATGGAAGACAGCAGCCACCAGGACTACGACCCCAGTCTGTGGCGCTTTGTCACTACAGCCTGAGCTGGCACAGCCACTTAAGAAACACAATTCAATACCATCCAGTGCGCTGAACACACCCCCAACCCCTTCACAAGCTACATCCTGATCACTGCCTTCTTGCAATTCTGAGTTACCCAAATTTCAGGACTGGCCTGTGGCAGACCTGGATGGGTGACGGAAAGCAACAGGAAGACCTGAGCTGCCATCTGGATGGCTGTGGGATGGCTCTCCCCCCGCCCGCACACATGTGGGGCTCTGGGTCCCACACCAGGATGCAGCTCAAGCCGCACAGCAGCCAAGGGCTCCCCAGGGCCAACACTTGCCTCAGCGCACACTGCACGCCTGTCTCATCTCCGTAGGCTGAATACAGCAGCTCCATCTCGTCCGACTTCAAGTCACCAAATACCGAATTATTCTGCATCGAAAGCGCAGTAGTGGCACTGGAGAGAAAGGTGACTGGGAGGAAGAGGAGAAAGACAGCATCACTGGGCTCACTGGAAGGACTCGGTGTGCAGGCCCCATCCCACTTCTGCAGGGGCTGAGGGACCGCCTGGCTGGCAGTCAGCACCCCAGTCTCGCCTCACTTGCTCTCCACAAAATTCTCGCTCCTGAGTGTAAGTTTTCCATGTCTTAGTAACCAGCAGGGGTGTAATTCACCCTTGTTTTACTTCTGCAGGCCAAAGACCGCAGGGAAATGAGCTCTCTGCAAAGAGGTGAGTTCCACAAGTAAAAGAGCTGCGTGGAGACGTGGGCAGAGGGCACCATCCGTCAGTGTGGAGGATCCCAACCAACACACACCGCAGGGAGCACGCCTGCCCAGGGCCAGCTCTCTCTGCAGGGCACACGTGCCAGGTGTGCTGTGCGGAGTCCCATAGGGCGTGAAGCAGCACCCCTGGCGTCTCCCCACCAGATGCCAGCAGCACGCCCTACCCCACCGGGACCATCAACACGTCTCCGGACACTGCCAAATGTCCCCAGGGACAAAAGTGCTGCGGTTGACAACTGTGTTAGAGGATGAGAACAAGGAGTGTGTCAAACACAACGAAAAAAGTATCAACAACCGTAAGAGCCCCAAAAGGAAGCGGGGAGCAGGGGCTGATGAACACAAGTGGTCAAGGCGAGAGGATCCTTCCCTGTGGAGGGACCGGGTCCTTTAACAGGAGACCCAGACCAGGCAGAATTCCAGCACCTGGAGCTGGAGGAAAGAACATTCCAGAAAGAAGGAAGCTCTTGGGCCAAGGCCATAGTTTGAGGGAGCTGTCCCATTAGCAGATGGTGTGAGTGGCTGAAGGAGAAAGGGCCGGCAGGAACAGTGTCCACGCAGCTGTCTGCACAGAAGGGACCCAGCAGAGGCGGAGAAGTGGAGGGTGGGGCCGTACGGGAGGTCCCAGCAGCAGCGCAGCCAGGAGACAGCCGTGCAGAAGGAGAACAGAACACACAGGCCAGACCCGAGGCCTAGGGGCCACACATTCTGATTCCGGAAAGGATGTTCAGTAAACGCGACAGGGACAGAAACACAAGGACGGCACAGCACTGACCAACGTGAAGTCCAGTGATGCAACCAAGGTGCCCGCTGTGTGTGTCCCCAGCAAACCATCCAACACAAGTTTTGTTCCTGTCACTGTAACTGATCTCAATCCTACCCATGTGAAAATAGGAATCCAGGCAAGTGAGGAAACCCTGAAGCAGGAATCAGCAGTATTTGCCATCACTCCCCTAAACCCCTGCTCCAGCCGGCTCCTGGGACAGGACTATGGATTTACCTTTGTTTCTTCTCTCATCTTTGAAGCCCAGCGTGGTGAAGCCTGGGAGCAGCTTACTGGAGAGCGAGCTCAAGTCCACCGGGTGGGTCTCCTCCTCTGCAACACGGACATGGCGGGCCGTGAGCGGCAGGCGTGACCCCAACGCGGTGCCCCGTGCAGTGCCACGAGCCCGTTCTTCCACATCACAGTGGATGTGATTGGTGGGAGTGGAGGGATTTTAGAATGATCACCTGAAAATGAATTTGCAAAAGCCAACTACCATTCTCAAAACTAACTGCATTTCAATTTCATTTCTTTATCACCCCAAAGTCGACACAATAAAAAATATCGCATCTTAGGCCACCACACCAGCAATACTTTGAGAACATCTTCAAATAGATCACTCAACAACTCCAAGAAGAAATCTTGTCCTATGTGCTCTAACAGCGAAATGGTGGCGTGTGCAACCGGAGCGCATGAATCTGACAGCACGTCTGCCACGCTCAAGTCACCATCCACACACCACTCGTGGCATCAGAGCAGGAGTTCCTCAGTTTCCAACTGGTACCTCGGTCTCAACACTGTCTTAAGCTAAATATGGATCAACAGTCTATCCTCTTTATGAAAATAGATCAGCCAGTTTATATTCTTCACACACTGGCATGTTGGAGCTGGGTGAAAGACCACCAGCAGGCATGCGGGTGAGAGTGAGGGAAGCGGAAAATCTAAAGGCAACCCTTGCCGGGCTGCGTGTTCCTCATGTGAGCCTGTGTGTGGTTTCAAACTCAAGTGCGTCACACTTTTATTCAAAGGACAAGCCTCCTCATTACTTCCAGGCCAAGAAAGCACCCCTGACGGGCTGGACAGGCCTAGGGCGCGCCATCCTTCAACACTGTCCTGGACATAATCATCCAACAGCTCTTTGTTTCCTAAGACTGCTTTCCAGATTCAAGCAGCAAGGTGGGCCGGCACCCTGGTCTTTGCTGAAGACAAAGCTCGGGGTGTGAACCCTTCCTGATGCTAGTGAGGTTCGGCCTTAAGGGCCTCTCACCAGCTTTTCAGGAACGAGGTTCGAGTCCCCCTGCTCCCAAGGAGCCCTGACCGAGGTCTGACCAGCACCCCAGCCCTGCGAGACGGCCGTCCACGCCTCCACTCAGAGAACGTGTCACGTCGGGGTGTGCACAGGGACGGGAAGCTGGGCAGCTTCTCATGCTGCCCCCTGGCCAATGGCTCAGCTTTTCATCACAGAACATGAATAGAGGCCCGAAAAACAGTGTACAGACAGCAGAAAGCCAGCCCCGAGCGGGCACCCACCATCAGCGTCCGGCTCAGCCGTGTTGACCACGCTGTAGAGCAGGCTCCCGTCCCCGTTCCTCTTCAGATAGCCCATCTGGAAGGAAGCACGGCCTGAGCATCTGTCCCTCAGGAGGGGCAGCGCAGCTCACATGAAACGAAGGCCAGCAAGCAGGGCTTAATGGGGGTAAAACCAAGTGTGTCCAAGAACAAACACCAGAGGGCCCCTCATGGTATTCCCTGGAATTTGACTCACCGGCAACAGCAGAGTACACACAGGCATGAGGAGAACTCTTAGGCTCCCCATGGCCCTGCTAAAGGGGGAACAGCTGAAACGAAAACCTTCACCCACAAGCATTTAAAATTGCTCAGGAGCCTTGACAAATGGAATGGTCGGCAGGTCAGCATGGCACTGCCCTGACGGCAGGCAGCTCCGGCTCTCAAGCATGTGCGGTACTGGTTTTCATTTAAAAACCCGCCACCCCCACCCCAGTTCTGTGTACAGGCCATCAGGAGGATCCAGGCAGAGGAGGCACTGGTGTGTGCAGATGTGGGGGTCCAGGGGGAAGATAGCTGTCACGCAGGGCTCCAGTGCAAGGGTCATGTCCATGCTGTGGGCAGGGCAGCCACCTGGCCTGAAAGGAGCCAGAGGTTTGTGTGGGGGCAGCTTCCCACCGCCGATCCAGGCAAAGTATCAGAGCCCACAGGGTGGCCAGGGCCCTGGGGGAGAGGTGGAAGATCAGGTATAATGGGACACGGATTTGATACACAGATGAGGGAGTCAGGTCCTCACGGTGCAGATACAAAACTGAAAGGGAAGAAGTGGGGTGGACCCACAGTGCAGGATGGAATTGGAAGTGTCACTGTAAAAAGTTTTCAACACATGTAAACACAGGTGCCAACAGAATCTGTCTGCACAGTGTTCACATATGTGGTGCAGACACGTGCACAGGCATTTCCCAGCTCTATCTGCAGAGAGGGCTTCACCCAGCACCCAGGTCTTGGCTTCTAAACAAGGCTCTCTAGTAAAGAAACCAGGGCTCCTTGGAGAATGTAGCAATTCCAGGGCTGAAGCAGAGTGCAGAACAAGGCTGTCCAAAAGAACTACAGTGCAAGCCACGCAGACCACAATCTCCAACAGGCAAGCCATGCAAACAATTTCCCAACATGAGCCACACAAACCATAACTTCCCAACACAAGCCACGCAGGCCACAGCAACTTTTCAACACGCGTGCCACATAAACCACAACCTCCCGACACACAAGCCACGCAGACTGCAACCTCCCGACACACGAGCCACGCATACCACAACCTCCCGACACACAAGCCACGCAGACCACAACCTCCCGACACGCAAGCCACGCAGACCACAACCTCCCGACACACAAACCACACATACCACAACCTCCCGACACGCAAGCCACGCATACTACAACCTCCTGACACACAAACCACACATACCACAACCTCCTGACACACAAGCCACGCAGACCACAACCTCCCGACACGCAAGCCACGCATACTACAACCTCCTGACACACAAACCACACATACCACAACCTCCTGACACACAAGCCACGCAGACCACAACCTCCCGACACGCAAGCCACGCATACTACAACCTCCTGACACACAAACCACACATACCACAACCTCCTGACACACAAGCCACGCAGACCACAACCTCCCGACACGCAAGCCACGCATACAACCTCCTGACACACAAACCACACATACCACAACCTCCTGACACACAAGCCACGCAGACCACAACCTCCCGACACACAAACCACACATACCACAACCTCCCGACACGCAAGCCACGCAGACTGCAACCTCCCGACACACGAGCCACGCAGCCCACAACCTCCCGACACGCAAGCCACGCATACTACAACCTCCTGACACACAAACCACACATACCACAACCTCCTGACACACAAGCCACGCAGACCACAACCTCCCGACACGCAAGCCACGCATACTACAACCTCCTGACACACAAACCACACATACCACAACCTCCTGACACACAAGCCACGCAGACCACAACCTCCCGACACGCAAGCCACGCATACTACAACCTCCTGACACACAAACCACACATACCACAACCTCCTGACACACAAGCCACGCAGACCACAACCTCCCGACACACGAGCCACGCAGACCACAACCTCCCAGCACACGAGCCACGCAGACCACAACCTCCCGACACGTGAGCCACGCAGACCACAACCTCCCAGCAAACAAGCCACGCAGACCACTGCAACTTCCCACCAGGCACAGGCAAACAGAAGCAGACGCCTCTGAAATGCCCCCACTTCAGCATTCTTTACATCCCACCCCATGTGCATTTTGAAGACTCACTATGAAAAAAAATCATAGTTCAAGTTAACGTTTTTTACGGACTACATGTTGAAACAAAACGTTGGATATAGAGGTGAAATAAAACCTGCTGGGATGAATGTCACCTGCATTGTTCTACTTCTCTTATCAGGGCTAGTAGGAAGCCTGAGACTGCAGACAGCCTGTGCTGTTTCCATTGGAGACACTGGGTCTAGAACGTCTCCTGCCAGAAAGGAGAGCGCAGTCAGCTGAGTGGGCTCCACCACCACACAGACCATTTGTGGCAGGAGCCACGGGAACAGGGTCGGTGGCCTATCATGGACCATCTGTGGATCCAACACCAGTCCCCGCTGGAATAACAAGGGCGGTGCCGCACGTCAACACCCAGTGACAGAGACACAGAAGTCAGCATTCACTCCAAGAGAAAGGATGAGCCTGCAGCAGGGCCTCCATCAAGGAAATGAGGTCAGTGACCACGAGGCCTCCATGATGCGTGAAACACCAGTGGCGGCCCTGCCAGAGGCACCCGGACCCCGACTGAAGAGACCAGCCTTGTGTGTGTCTGACCCAGACCTCCTGTCGGGGCCCCACGCTGACCTCTGGATCCTGGTGGCTGTGCTGGATCACACAGCACCAACCCAGAGGGCGAGGCACACGGAGAGTCGGGGGCCACGCAGCACCCTCTCTCAGTGGCCAGAGAGCACTACCTTGCCGCCTGGGAGGAACCGGTTGATCCTGTCCCGAGCCTCGTCAGCCGCGTGCTCCACCAGCGCCAGCACGTGCTCCTCTGCGGTACTATCCGTCAAGCTGCAGGCGTTCCCTTCAGGCTCAAACATGCAGCTGTGAGGTGGGGACAACCAAGTCACCTGGATGCAGCGTCCCCACTGCGCACCTGCGCCCCACGCATCAGCACCTAACCCAGCCTCTACGACCCTGCCCTCAGACACAGAGCCGGCAGAGCACACCTATCTCCTTTCAGGTCTCAAAGCATCCCTTTCACCCTAACCAAGTAACAAAATAAGACACTTGTATTAAAATACAGAGTAAGTGTAAGCCAACTAGACACACTCCCTGTTTTCCAATGCGGTGAAAACTCAGTTAAAGTGCAGTCACTTTAACAACAAAAGCAACAAAATAACTGATGCACGCACTGGTTAGTCCTTAAAGCCCGCATCAGAAAAGCTACCGGAAAAGCGCCCGTGACTACGCAGGGCTCACAGCAAGGCCTGCAGGATAGGCGGGGCCGCTCGCCTGAGGTCTGATGCTGCTGGGCTGGGTGGACAGCAGCCCCCTCTGCTGTGGCCGCTGGGTGGCAAGAAGAACACACAAGGACGTCAGCAAGTGGCCCCAGGTTCCACCTGAAGCAGTTCTCAAACAGCTGAGGGGCACAGGCTGCAGCACCCAAGGAGTGTGGAAGGTTCTAGAAGCAAGCGAGGAGGCTCCTTTCCACCCTGGGCACTTGCCTGGGTGTGGGTCTGAATGGCCTAGGGACAGGTATAGACCGAGGGCAAGCCCTGCCCATGACAGCAGCCCTGGCCCTGCCTGACCTACAGCGCCAACCTGGCAACCCAACACAGGAGGCAGAGCCCCGTGAGCTCCACGGGAGGGCTCCACTTAGGCAGCTGCGTGAGCCCATGGCCGATGCACACTCTGCGACACCAGGTGAAGGTGAGGGCCGGAGCTCGGCACGCTCTGCCGACTGCAGACTGACAGCTGGGGATCCATCTAACAGGCCTGGATCCCACAGGCAAGGGTGGAGCCACAGCACCAGAAACACCCAAACCCAACCTGGGGCGGGTCCGCCAGGACACGAGCCCCCACGGCTGAGCATGCTGGCCGACACCAGCTTCAACTCCCCTCAATGCTCAGCCACCATGAGGCGGCAAAGGGCGGCCATGAATCCCTAACCCTGAAGGCCAGCAGCGCACTCGAGTTGGGGGCTGAGGTCGGACACAGCCACCAGCCAACCACGCAGCGAGTGTTCGCATGGCAGCAGGGTGGGAAACACACTGCACGTGGGGAGACCACCTGAGGAGACTGTTGGCTGTTGCCAGGCAACACACTCTGGCCACAGAGCACCCTCCGTCTCCTCAGCCAAGGCTGCAGGACCTAAGGGGCTGGTCTCAAGACGGCTCTCCCTTTTGACTGTTGGAGGGAGCTGCTCAGAGCAGAAGCACTGAGCCCAGCACCGCTGCTGCCCCACCTGTTAAATCCACGCGAGTCCCACATACACTGTCAGAAGGAAACAAACAATGGAGGGCCGTGACCATCAGAATTGCCTCAAGGACATTCAGCACCAACTCCAGACGGTCCCTGACTTTCCACAAGACGGCACAAAAGCAGTACGCTTCAGTAGAAACCATCCTTCAAACCTGATCTGTCCCAGGCTGGCAACAGGCCACCGTCCTCTCAGGACACTGGCAAGTCAGTAAGCCACAGCGCTGTCAGACACACGGCCACGAGGGCGGATGTCCCGAGACCGCACTCCCTGAGGCCTGCATTCAACAAGTGACATGTGACAAAGCAGGCTCTGTGCCAGGCGCCTCTGCCCACTGCAGGCTATGGGAAGTGCTCTCGGTGCCTCTAAGGCCCCTGGAGATACTCTCGCTTTGTTTGGTCCGATCAGACGGCCACCTCACGCAGGTGGAGGAGCATCTACAGGAATGACATGCGACAGACTTTGACAGATCTCAATGCTCAGCCACTGTGAGACAGAGAGGCCCCATGAAAACCACTGTGGGGTTTAGAGAAAAAGGAAGAAGGTTCCCTGATGGACCACCCAAGTCAGCTGCTCCCTGTGGGAGGGAGCAGAGCTACAGGGAGCTGCGGCCTGCAGTCCTCACCTGCTTCCCCTGCAGCATCCACACCTTCCTGACCACCGGGCTGCACCTGCTCCACTCCAGCATCCACACAGACACGGAAGCGAGCGGTTCTGGGGTGAGCGTCTGCCCCATGGCAAGAAAGAAGCCCCCCGCCAATGCTGGCTGCCCAAAGTGGGCCTGCTTGTGCGGCACAGTCTGGGACAAGGGCACAGCCTTGGCTGCCAGCCGGTGGTGTGCAGGAGAGGGAGGGGCCGATGATCTTAACAAACGGCGTGTGGAGACAGAGACCACCAGTCAGTAGCAGACAGGGGCAGCGGTGAGAAGACGGGCTAGGGTACCACACCTGGGTCAGAGTGCATGTGGCCGGTGGGCGGGAGGGGCCATCTGACCACACTCCTGCTAGAATAAGCCCCTTCAAGGATGTCTAAGTGACATGACATCCGTTCTCCCACTCACTCTCTCTCCCCCACAAAGCACCTGCTTTCCTGGTTGTGGTGCTCAACTCCAAAAGCAAACGCGGTTTCCACACAGCCTTTACCTGATCACTTCTCTACTCGGCTTTTTGGATTTCTTGGCAGTTTCTACTTGTACGGGTACAACTTCAGGGACAGGTTCCTCAACAGCTGTATCCTCATTGCCCAGAAGAGCTGCCTGCTGAGAAAAATCCATGTCCTGCATAAACGACATGCTGCGCTTCAAAGCTAACAGCCGCTCCTAGAATCAGAAAGGACAGAGCAGCAGGGATTTACCTCTCCCTCACAGCCAGGGCGCCGTGACGATGGGATGGGATGGGGATGGTCACAGCCTCACCTGGCCTAAGAGCTAACTTTCGACGCAGAGCAGAGGGAGGTGGTTGCTGGGGCTGGACCCACTGCCAGAGTGCAGCAGGCACCGCGCCTTCCCTTTACCTTCACCTACGTGGGACGCATGCAGCCTGGCTCACGGCACAGATCTGGGAAGCCACTCAGGATGGCCAAGGAAGACAAGGATGTCCCATCTGGATTCAGTGAGGTAGCCACGAAAAACAAGCCCGCAATGCTGGCTGCCATCCAGCAAGACTGACACCCAGGCTTAAGAACAAGAGATGCGGAACTTTCCACCAACCCTAAAGGAGACGTTACAACTAGGTCATGAGCAGAGAGTGCGGCCGGGGACATCTACCCTAAAGCAAAGGGGGCAACACCATGAGGGTGGCGGGTGGATGGAGCATGTGTTCACTGTGAGGCTCCCCTCGGGCAATAAGCGACGGGGGGCAGAGCCCCTGCTTTCCGTAGCTCGCTGCTGCCACTGAGTTTCTTACTTTGCTCATCATCTTAAAGCCTGCGTGAAGTATCTTCTTCGCCAACTTGTAGTACACGGTATCTGGCCTATTGTATGTCATTGCATTATCACACATCAGTTTGAAATCTGCCTGAAAAGAAAACAGGAAAGACTTACCAAGTTTGAAATGCCACAGACAACAGCAAAGCCCTAGATGACTGTCAAGAGACCAAAAGGAAAAAGCTACAATTGAGTAGGAAACAATTCAACTGGGCTCTCTGTTCTAAAAATAATGTTTAAGAACTTAGAGAAATTTTCTTAGTTGCACGTCAGTCTTGCATGAAAAATGTTACAATGAAGAGTTGGCCAAGCCTGTAACTTCTAAGCATCACATACAAACGCCGTGCGAGGAAAAAGGAGCATTTACTGCGCTTCCTGCATTTCTCCAGAACAGAAATAGGAACAAGAAGCAACAATCCGATTCTTTCAAGTCAAAGTCGAGGGATAAAGGCAAGCACGGGGCACAGTGATATCCTCTATCTCTAGAATTTCTCCACAGAATAGAATTTAAAATTCTGTCACCAAATAGTTCCCTCAAACTATCAGAAAAAGACTTTGCCCCTCAAAAGGAGAGCCTTATTTCGTAATTTATGGTAAAAATACGAAACATCAGTATTTTATTATCATAATCAGTTTCCTCAGCACAGGCCTCTCACAGGTGAGTACCAACTTCAGGCTGGAGCATGGCCCTACAGGCCGGCCACCCTAACTGAGAATGTGCCATCTGAACCCTCCCCAAGCCCCGGTTCCGGAGCCAGCGGCCCCAGGGCCAAGACTCTACTGCGGACACTCCACAGAGTGAGTGCTGCTCCCCTTCTCACTTTGTTGCTAGGAATGGCCAGACTGGGGCCCAGAGCAGGGAATACCAGGGCTTTAGCGCATAGAGTGCTCTGAACATCTGCCCTCAGGCGATGCCTGATCCTCTCATCAAGTTTCCTTTTCTCCTTTAAGTCTGTTCTGTTGTGTTTCTGGGAGTCAGCAAACCCTTCAGTAAATGTAAAATAAATGAAAATAGAAAAGTCAAGCTTTCCCAAGCAGAATGGAACCTAAGAGAGAAACCTAACGCCTTTCTAAACTACACTAATGCCAATTTATCAAGCATCTATTTTACTTTCTTCCCCTGGGTTGCAAAAACAATGCGCAGTTGCTAATTCTCATAGCCAGTAGCAAGAAACAGAGTTAAGAGCAAAGTACTCAGGAGACAAAAAAACTTACTATGCTAAAAAGACTACCTGCCCAATTAGTATAAGACAAAATTAAGAATTAAAAATAAGCATGTTTTAAAAAATGTCTAGTCTCAAACCATGCCACACCGGACACCTCATTGCTTGAAACAACACGTCCTATTTACGCCAGTGCAGTAACTTAGAAAAGAAACAGCGTGCAACCTGGCCTAGTTTCTAGACCAAAGCACAGAGAAAATGTTTATGACCAATCATTTCCTTAATGCTGTGTCTGTAAATAACACCCAAACACAGAAACACTGTGAAAGCTCAAAAACTAGAAATGACCTAAGTTGAATGAAGTTTTCACGAGACATAAATACACAGAACTATGCCACAATTACTTCGGGCAATGAAAGTAACTTACCTTAAATTCCGTAACTGATTTGTATTCATTAGCTACAATTTTGTCTTTCATAGTGCCAAAATCCATGGGATGTTTTATTATCATTGAATATCCGGGAGCAATTGCATCCGTGACAGGAAAAGCAAAAAATCCATGGGGATCCTTTCTGAAAGCAAAGACATCTTAAAGTGGAAAAATCTAGATTTCTAAATGATACAAAATCTTCTACAATCCAAAAATTGGATACAAGTGACCAAATTTTGTTTCTTAAAAATAAAAAAATTACCAGGGTCTTTTAATTTATTGTGATAGGTATTTCACACATAATAAAAATTTCCCCCAAAGCATCCTGGCAGCTCAGTGTCCCAGCTCTAGCCTTGACTTCCCTCACCCTATTCTGACTTCAGAGTGAGCCACTACCGAGTCCATGAGCTCCTCCTGCCCACCCCGAAGTGGAGTGGGAGTCACCAAGAGAAGGTGCAGGGTCTGTTTCACAGCTGACAGGGCTGGGGTGGGGAACAAGGCCTCAGAAAAGATGACACCACACACTCCCAGACGCATGCTCTTCAGAAATGCCCAGGTTTACCTCTGGAGCTGGCGGAGGAAGTGTTCCAGGAGTTGCTGAATAGGTGTGCTCTCATTTTCGGCTGACAATTTAAGGAAAAAAAAAAATTGAATACAAAGACTTTGGTATCCCTTCATTAGAGAGCTCCAAGTTCACAGTATCTGTCTGTATGGTGTCTCACAGCATTTTAAGTTCCAGCAAGAACTAGGGATATAAAGATACACCCAACTCAGCCTTGGCTCCCACAAAGCTCAGCTGGGTGGGAAAGGGCACCCCCCTCCCTGCAGCAGGAGTCATAAAAACCCCTTATAATAACCGGTAGCCCTGACATCAACAATGTGTGGTGATCACTTATCAATGTTTTCAGCTCATACCACTATTCTAGACAAGGAATGAAGGACGGAACAAAGGCTCTGGACATCAGGGTTGATCCTATATTCACCGATTATTATTTCACTTGAGGTCCCTTAAAATTCAACAAAAAGTAAATAAATGGCTGGTGTGGTGGTGCATGCCTATAGTCCCAAGAGGCTGAGGTGGGACGATCGCTTGAGCCCAGGGTTATCTGAGCCCAGGAGTGAATCACGACACTGCACTCCAGCCTAGGGGACACAGCAAGACCATGTTTCAAAAATAAATTAAAAAAAGAAAGTGCCTGAAGAGCCAAATGACCACAGAAGCTCAGAAGACCACTAGCTTTCCAGAACTTTCCTTCAGTGGAGTCAGCAGGGCTCAGATGGTTTCTGATGGCCTGAATGATTGCAGCACTAGCCTCCTCACTCCCTGATGTCCCATGTCCCAAAGCCCAGCTGTCTAAGTTTCCCTATAATCCAGGAACCACTAGATGCCGAGAGGTGCCGGGAAGAGACACCCCTTGTCTTAAGTACAAACGCCTCATCACGGTGAGTTGTGCACAGGAAGGCTGGGGACAAGGAGAACCCAGAGGGCAAGTCCTTGTCAGCTGGAAATTCCAGCCCAAAGCCATCCTTGGCAGACGGTGCCCATGACAGAAATTCTACTGAAGGCCTTCAGCTTCCTTTGTCTCAGCCTATGGTCACTTTCAGCAACTTCAGACCCATCATTTGGGCTTTCAGGTCCCCTCTTCCCAAGAGGAATTACCTGTGTTTTCATTGACATGCATCTCTCTTTACCAGTCTGACCCATGTGGGGCTACTCTTCTGATGCTGCTCTCTTTGGGTGCTAAGTGCAGACAAAACCAAACTTATAGACCCAGGGCTGGCAAACTTTTTACATAAGGGCCAGACAAAAAATAGTCTAGGCTTTGTGGGTCACATATGATTGCTCTCTGCAGATATGCCTTTTTTTTTTTAATGAACCCTTGAAAAACATATAAACCATCCTTAGGTAACAATAAGTTACAAAACAAAACTTAACGGCACCAGTGGTAACTGGCCAAGCCTTGCTCTAGACATTCAGAGACACTGGAGGAAACCTCAGATCCAGAGGACATCCGGGATGAGGCCCTGGAAATACCAGCTCTCCTCCCTCCCATGTTTTTCCCCAAAGCAAGAGGACATGGTGCCGACCCTCATTTACAAGGACGAGCTGTGAATACCAGGAGAGTCTCTAAAAGTCCACCCTTGCCTGGCTGTGTCCGGCACGCTCGGACTGGCCGATCTGGGGGCGGCTCCACCTCCACCTTCTTCCCAGGATCAAAGTCGTCAGCCTCTCCCTCCGTGTCACAGTGCTCCCTCTCTCGCTTCCGCTTCTTCTCTTCCTGGGCCGCAGAGTCAAGGGAGTGAGAAGGGCACGAGTAGGTGGGATCCAGACACGTCTGCCCAATCCCCTCGCAGTTCTCAGGGGAGGGACAGAGCTACAGGAAACCCCCTCCGAGACCCTCCTCAAGCCGGGCTCCCTCCTCACGGAGACCCTCGCAGGGTCCGCTGAGGAACAGCACACCCAGGATCCTGGAACTGAGTCTGCTGGCCTCAGCGGTTTGCGTTTTGCTACCAACGGAACGCCCCCTCCCCTCCTCCAGCCACGCAGGCGCACTCTGCCTGGGTCCTGTGACCCGGCTCCCCATGGGGTCCTCGTGGGGGGCGTCCGGGCCAACGCCGCTGCCTCTGCTCCTTTACCTTTCGCTTCCTCCTTTCCTCATCGTCCAGATGCTTCTCCTTCTCGGATTTCTTCTTCTTCTTCTTTTTCTTTTCTTTGTGCCTCTCTCGCTCATGGTCTGACCTGTCATCATAGTAACTGGAGTCGTGGCCGGATCCTGAGAGTTCAGTCACTTCACTTCCTCCGACTTTGAGGACTAGCTTCAGGGGCTTCTCCAGGGGCTTGTCAGCATAATCTGCACAGACACAGACCGAGTTCCACCCGCGTGCTCAGGTGCAAACGCCACGCAGCCAGGTGAGACATGAAGGTGCTAAGAGCTAAAGGCCTCCCTGAGGAGTACAGCGGGGCTGCCAACCACCAGGGAAAGACGGAAGGGAAGACCACAGTGGCGGCATGTCACTGCCTCCTTGTTCTCCCTTCCCCTCCACAGGGAGCTTCAGGTCCCTTTCAAGTCACGGTGTCCTCACCAGAGGAGGCCCTGTGGGATGTTCACATCACTCGTTCAAGAAGATGGATTAAGAGGGAACTGGAACCCCGGAGCCCAATCTCCCTCCTAGAAACCCCCAGCACTTCGGTTCACCCTCGCCCGACTTCCTGCAGGCGCCCGTGCTGCCCGCTGACACCCATGGAGCTGCTGCGGGAGTAAGGAAGAGGGAGGGAAAGACGGGAGAAAGGGCAGCCTAGCTTCTCCCTTAGCTCCACACAAAAGCCAGCACAGACGCTTCCCTGGTCTCCAGGACCGGGGTGAGTGGGTTTGCAGCCTCGAGCCCAGAACCCTCTACCAGGACCCCTCGCGCGTGCCCGGTTCCCTGCCCGAAATCTCAGGGCCACCTCCCGCGTGCCCGGAACCCCTCCCCCGTGGCCGGGACCTCGCCCGGTGCCCAGGACCCCCGTCCGCGTGCCCGGAACTCCTCCCCCGCGCCCGGGACCCCGCCCGCCGCGCGTCACAAAGCGCCGCCGCCTCACCCTCGTAGGACGAGCGCCACTCGGCCTTGTGCTTCTTGTGCTTCTTGCCCATAGCAGCGCCGGCGGCAGGCCCGGAGCGGGGGCCGGGAGCAGCGGGAACCCGGCCGGACAGTAGCCGCCACCGCCCCCTGGCCCTGGTTGGCCGCCCGCGCTCACTGCGCCGAGGTTGCCCAGCCCGCGGGGCCGCGCCGGAAGCAGGGCGGGGCGGGGCAGCGGCAGGAAGTGGCCCTACCGGGCCCGAGCGCTTCCGGGTCAGAGGGTGGTGTGCCTCGCGCGGCAGATTCGAAGCTAGGGAGGGGCCCGCGGGCTGAGGCGGCGGCTGTGGCGGCGACGCTGGGCGTGAGGTGGCGGCGGCCACGCTCCAGTCGGGTCCCCACTGCTCTCGGGGGCGCCATGGACGAGGCCGTGGGCGACCTGAAGCAGGCGCTTCCCTGCGTGGCCGAGTCGCCGACGGTCCACGTGGAGGTGCATCAGCGCGGCGGCAGGTGAGCCGGTCCAGCCCGACACACCCTCTGGGCACCCACCAGCCCCGACCCCAGCTCGTGCACCGAGCCCGGACCCAGGGGCACTGACCCGCCCCGACCCCAGCGCACTGACTCCTTTGCGACTGAACCCCGGCAGGCCTCCGGGCCACGACCCGATCCTAGCGCAATGACCCAACCCCCCCCAGGGCACTGACCCTGCCGACCCGAGCCCTGCGCGCAGGATCCCAGCTCGCAGATTGAGCCCCGACCCGACCTCAGCCCACGGACCTGGCGCTGACCGTGCCCGGCTGTTCTCCAGTGCCCCGATCTGACCCTGAGTCACACGTTGGAGAATAGGATGGCTGCGCATTACGGAGAGCTCTAAAGTCGCAGCCGAAATTGGGTTGTTCTTTGAGCCGTTGTTTCTCAGACCCTTTAACTGTTCCCGTTCCTCACAGACTTGATGTTAAATTTTTAGGGTTCAAAGCAAATCCCACTCATTTGTGACCAAGTCAGTTCATGGGATGGTGGGGCCTATGGGCTGTGCTGCTCCCTGGAGTTGGGGGAGCTCAGCAGCGGGGCCAGACCTTCACAGACCCTCATCATGACCATGTAGGGTGGATTGAGGTCTAGTGAGACCACCAGCCTCAGAGGGGATGCAGAGGAAGAGACCTTTCCTTTAATAGAACAGTTGTTGACTGGTCACTTTCTAGGTGCTGGAGTTGAGACACGCCAGCATAATTGCACCAGGGCCCAGAGACATCTGCACAAAGCCCCACCACAGCCTTGTGACCCTGTGTAAACACCTTAGAGCTCAGAGACACCTGTACACAGTGTCACCGCAGCCTGGAGACACCCCATGTACAACCACACCTGGGCCCAGAGACGCTAGGCATAATCACATCAGAGCACAGCTGCACCTAGAGGACAGACACCTACGCACAACTGCACCAGAGTTCATAGACACCTGCACACAACCACACTATCTATGCATGGTGGTCGCTGCCTTGTAGGGTGCTGGGATGATTGCAGAGGGGCCACAGATCACCTGCCTGGCTCTGAGGAGCCTGTCCAGGAGGGAGGGGAGCCTGTCAGAGGAAGGCAGACATTAAATAGAACCTAAAGGGTGACTGCAGTTGATCAACCCAGTAAGCTGGGACAGTGCACAGCAGGGCACTGTTGTAGAAAGGGGAGGTGTCAGGAGGAGTGCAGCAAGGTGGGCCGAGGGAAGCCCTGGATGCCAAGCATAAAGCATTAGATTTTCTCAGCACGAATCACAGCTATTGGAGACTTGTTACAATGCAGACCCCAGGCCTGACCCCACAGCTGTGGAACTTCCTTAATAATAGTGGAAGCCACAATTATTGACTCCTTACTTTGTGCCAGGTATCGTCCTAAACACTTTGAATGTATTAATGACTTCACAGTAGCCCAGCATAGCAAGGACTCTTACTGTTATCCCCTTTTTCTAACTGGGAGCTGGGGCACAGCTTCTTCAGGGCACAGCTGGTAGAGGACCCATAGGCAAGGGGTGGCTCTAGATTTGGTCTCCAGGCAGGCCAGCTCCAGTCTGTCCTCTTAACTACTGCACTTTCTTATGTATTGTCTGAGTTTTTGAAAACACTTAATTTTAACATTTTGTTTTTGAACTAAAATCATTTACGTGTGTTTTGGTGCGTTTTTGTTTTTGTTTTTGTGGTTTTTTTTTTTTTTGGTTTGTTTTTGTTTTTGTTTTTGTTTTTGTTTTAGCACTGCAAAGAAAGAAGACATAAACCTGAGTGTTAGAAAGCTACTCAACAGACATAATATTGTGTTTGGTGATTACACATGGACTGAGTTTGATGAACCTTTTTTGACCAGAAATGTGCAGTCTGTATCTATTGTTGACACAGAATTAAAGGTTAAAGACTCACAGGTAAGTTACTAATTTGCTGGGCCGAGAACAGTTAGCTGAATACAAAGGCTGTATCATGAATGTCTTGCCGTTTTCATAGCTTGTTTTCAGAAACGGGTTCACTTCTCTGTTGGTTTGGGTGGCTAGACAAGTTCTTCTCACTAGCTGTCAGGAGCCAGGTGCTGGGAGCAGGAAGTGGCCCTGATGTCAGGGTGCTGTCAGTATAGCAGGGGACTGATCGGAAACCAGGAATGAGAATTCAGTGTTGTCGAATAGTGGACTGCGCTGGTAAGGCCTGTGTACAGTGTCTCATTCTTACAGTCAGCAAATGTTTATGAAGTGCTCAGTGTGTGCTAGGGCCATAGGAGGCGTGGGGGCCACAGAGATGAGGACATGGGCTTGCCTGGTAGAAGTCCTTCATCTCATCCCAGGCGTGGCCACCTCACCCACCTTGGAGTTCATGTGTATGTGTTAGAGGAGCTTTGTGTGGGGCAATTCTGGCACCAGTATAAAAACAACCTGAAGCATATTTCTAGGGAAGACATATCACAGCAGTACAATTCCTGTCCTGTAAAAACCAGCTGTGAAGGACAGGCTTGGTACTAAGTTCTGCTCATGAGGTGGACCTCCCCATTCATACGTTAGGACTCATGTTTGTGCATGCTCAGAGCTTTGTGCACACTGAGATCTGATACTGCCATGGTTTTGGCCAGTCTGAGGGAAGGAAGAGCTTCCCACACTGTTGTGGAGGGATGGACACCCTAACTGGAGGGCAGCGGGGCTGCCCAGGGAAAGTTCTAATGTTCTCTATCTGATTGCCGATTCACCTGTAGGAATTTATCTTAGCCGATAATTCTGCAATTTTGTAGATCTTTCTGAACAGATGTTTGTTAGATGCTGTTAATAATAGCCAACAATTTGAAGTATTTTAACTGTCCACCAAAGATCACTTAATGAATGTATGAATTCCATATATCTACACTATGTACAATGCAGCCATTAAAAAGAATGAAATAGATTTCTGTCTACCGATGTAAACATTTCTCTGAGCTATAACAACTGTCAAAAGACACAGTTAGGAAGCCGGCCGGGCAAGGTGGCTCATGCCTGTAGTCCCAGCACTGTGGGAGACAGATGGAAGGATCACTTGAGGCCAGGAATTGGAGACTGGCCGGGGGATCATAGCAAGACCCCATCACTAAAAAGAGTTTTAAAAAATTAGCCAGCATGGTGGCGCACACTTGTAGTGCCAGCTACTCAGGAGGCTGGAGGTGGGAGGATCACTTGAGTCCAGGAATTTAATGTTGCTGTAAGCTGTGATCGTGCAGCTGCACTATAGCCTGGGCTCAAGATCTTGTCTCAAAAAATAAGTTAATTAAAAAAACAAACAAACAAACAAAACCCTATGTGGTAAAACTCAATTTTTGGTCAAATCTCTGTGAGTGTATTTATAGACTATGATAACATCCCAGAGGTTGGATTTAGGGCACTTTTTCGTTCTATAGGTAAATGTGGGGCCCAGAGGGCAAGGGGTGGGTATTAGCTTTCAGAAGAGCTAATCCTCAATCTGAAATAAAATAACAGCCTTCTCATCTAATCTGAGAACTAGTTTTTATTGTACTATACATTCAGTTTTTATTTGTGGACCTTAACATCTAATTTGTGTGGTTGGAATTAAGTGAGAGATTGTAAATGTGTGTGGATTTATTTGGCTTTTCCCTCATTTTAGCCCATCGATTTGAGTGCATGCACTGTTGCACTTCACATCTTCCAGCTGAATGAAGATGGCCCCAGCAGTGAAAATCTGGAGGAGGAGACAGAAAACATAATTGCAGCAAATCACTGGGTTCTGCCTGCAGGTATGGGGTGTGATGGAAGATGAAGGGGAGGCTGAGGTCAGAGGACTGCATACTCCATGCCATGTCAGTTCACGGGGGATTCTGTTTGTCCGTTTGTTTTGTAGGATTTTAGGATGTTTTCTCTCTTATGAAATGGAAAGTATATCACAAAAGAGGAAAGTAGAGATTTCTAGTGTGGGACCATACTGTTCCTTTGGGCTGGTACCTCAGAGTTCACGGCTAATGGAGAGTGCCCCATGTGCTCTTCTCACATGCCTGGTTGGTCTTTTCTGCTGAGTGGCTCCTTGCTGTCTGCTTGATGCTTCTCCGTGGGTGTTGCTGGTTGGCTGTAGCAGGCCGAGCCCAGGGCTTCGTTCAGTCAGCATGTGAAGAAACGGGTGGATTTAGTGTCTGAACTTGTGTTGAAGCATGGGTAAAAGACAATTGAAAATGGTTATGATCATAAATTTTATAATGTGTTTACCACCAAAAAAATGATAGTTTAATGAAAACATATTGTGGGGATTATGATATACATAAATGTAAAATAAATGACAACAATATTATAAAGATGGGTGGGAAGTTTAAAGTTTTTTAAAAAGACCATTGCACATGGTAACGAGACATAAAGTGTAATTCTTTGACTCCAATTATCTGCCAAAAGTTATATGTGACTGACATTTATTTTACATCTTTGATTTTAATAAAAACTAAAATTTGAAGAAAACTTTGCAGAATTTGTACTTTCCTGTAATCAGAATCGTAGTCTTACGCTGTGCAGCACAGTGGGAAGCTCAGGCTTAGGCTCGGGGGAGACTGGGGTGGCTGCAATTGCATTCCTGAAATCAGGTCTTTGTTTAATTCTGTCACAGCTGAATTCCATGGGCTTTGGGACAGCTTGGTGTATGATGTGGAAGTCAAATCCCACGTAAGTTGCTGTGCCTTCTCCCAGAATGCCCTGTTATTTGAAGAGGAACCGTTACTGTTTTGCTCTCCAGCACCCCCAAGCAACTTGATGCAGATGGATTTTTGGGAGCCCCTGTCTGCTGGCAGCCCTTGTCCTGGACATCTGTCCTCTAGGATTGCTCCAGAGTAGAGCTGGTCTCTGGGGAGCTCCCTGAGGGAGAAGAGGGAAAGGGAGAATGTGAAGGCAACTTAGAGAATTGAACCCTCTGGAGATGGGAGGAGGGAACGTGAGCAGACCTGGTCCGCACAAAGGAAAGGCTAGTGTGTCTTAACCCCTGCACCCTCTGCAATGGGAAGGGTCCTTCCCACACAGGCAGCTTGATAGAATACCATCACTGAGCAGCTGCCCCAGGCTGCTTCTCCACATTGTGGCTGTTGATATTTTGCGAATAATAACTGCTGTATCATTCTAGAGGAAGGAGCTTACTCATTACTTGATAAACAAACCCCTTAGTGGTTTTGTTTAATGTTGGCACTTTAAATAAAAGTGATCATTTTGTTTCTCTTCTTATAAAAGTAATAGCCAGTGTTTTTCCTTTTCCCTTTCTGAAGCACCTTCTCTTCTGAAATGAAAGCGTTTGGAGGTGATGATCTCTTAGGAGGTGGCCTTGCTTCCTTTGCTCCCTCTTCTCATGTAGGATCAAGCCCTGGGGGGTCATATTTCTTGGGGACCTTTGCCTTGTTGGTACCTTTATCTAGCTCTTTTTCTTCTATCAGCTTCTTGATTACGTGATGACAACTCTACTGTTTTCAGACAAGAACGTCAACAGCAACCTCATCGCCTGGAACCGGGTGGTGCTGCTCCACGGTAAAGCATCAGGCTTTTGTTTGACCAGATGAGTGGCATGAAATTCAGCCTTTACTTTTACCTTTGTTCTTCTGCAAGGAGTTCCAGCTTTTTGTTTTCTGAAGGAGCCACAGCTGTCCTAGAATGTCCCCTCTCTGTGAAGCAGATCCAGCTCATGACACTTGGGACATTTATTTTTTTTGAGACAGAGTCTCGCTGTCATCTAGGCTGGAGTGCAGTGGCGATCTCAGCTCACTGCAACCTCCACTTCCCGGGTTCCTCCAAGGTTCCAGCGACTCTCCTGCCTCAGCCTCCTGAGTAGCTAGGATTACAGGCATGCGCCACCACACCCGGCTAAGTTTTGTATTTTTAGTAGAGATGGGGTTTCGCCATGTTGACCAGGCTTGTCTCAAACTCCTGACCTCAGGTGATCCACCCGCCTCAGCCTCCCAAAGTGCTGGGATTATAGGCGTGAGCCACTGCTCCCGGCCCTTGGGGTATTTATTACTTGGTACTTCATCAAGTCTTCCTGTGGGGTGCCGCATTCCAAGATATCCTCAGATGCCCCAAATGTGGGTAGTACTGAACTCTGTGTAGACTGTTTTTTCCTATACAGACTTTCCTATGATAAACCTTAACTTATAAATTAGGCACAATAAGAGATTAACAATAATAACCAATAGGAAAAGGGAACAGTTATAATAACTTACAAAAGTTATTTTAAACTTGTGAATTGTTTATTTTTAGAGTGTTCCATATAATATTTTTGGACTGTGGGTGACTGCAGGTAACTGAAACCTTGGAAAGTAAAATCTTGGATAAGGGGGGACTATTGTGTTATTAAACTTTTCCAAAAATTCTGCCTTGTTTCCCCAGCTGATTGTAATTCTTTAGAATTCTGCCTGTTTCCCGGCTGATTGTAACTCTTTAGAATTCTCCATTGTAGGCCAGGCACAGTGGCTCGCACCTTTAATCCTAGCACTTCGGGATGCTGAGGCAGGCGGATCACAAGGTCAGGAGATGGAGACCATCCTGGCTAACATGGTGAAATCCCATCTCTACTAAAAATACAAAAAAAAATTAGCCGGGCGTGGTGGCGGGCGCCTGTAGTCCCAGCTACTTGGGAGGCTGAGGCAGGAGAATAGCATGAACCCAGGAGGCGGAGCTTGCAGTGAGTGAAGATCACACCACTGCACTCCAGTGCAAGACAGAGCAAGACTCTGTCTCAAAAAATAAATAAATAAATAGATAGAATTCTGCCTTGTTTCCCAGCTGATTGTAACTCTTCTTTAGGATGGAAACTTCCTCATATTTCTTTGTAGTACTCAGCTTTACTTTGTGAGGAGTAAACTGAAAAAGCCATATTTTAAAGAAATTCTGTCTGGTTCTTAGGAGAAAATATTGATGATTTGTTGTTTTGTTTTGTTTTGTTTTCAATATCACCGGGTAGAATGGGGACACGGGAATTGAGTAGACTCAAGAGTATGAAACTGTAGCAAAGTGTTAAATAGAAACTTGAAGAGTACTTAACTTCTTTGCGTCAGTTAAGATTGCGTGACGACGTGCCCTTAAAACACAATGTTCTTTTAAATAGCAGATATGCCCCACATACTGTCCTCACAGCACGATCAGAGTAAGCAGCAGGTGTTTTAATTAGTGAATAAGTTGTTTCTGTTTGGAACCAGTTACATATTTCCTTTTTAATTCTTGAAAATGCTTGCAGAAAATGAGAGTTGCATGTCTCCATTTTCTGTTAGATGCTTTCCTTTTTTCATATTGGTCACCTCACAGCTTCTGGGAGGCATCGTGCTAGGGGACGCTTGGCAGGCAGGCGTGCAAGAAGAGCACTGGCCTCTGCCACTCTTCGAATTTAGTGTGGGGTACTAGCCCACTGAGAATCGTCTTAGGAAAGAGGGTGGTTCTGGGGGCAGCAGGAACAACACATGTCAGTGCCTGAGGAGGGTAGGACCCTCTACCTCCATTTATCAAGAAAGGTGTGTTTGGCCTCTGAAAGGTGCCCTGATGAGTGGCTTTCATAGAGGAAGTGTGGGGACAAGGACAGGTGTCAGCAAAGATGTAGGCTAGAAAATGCAATGCTCACTCCCAGTGCTAAGCGGGACTGCAGGCGAGTGCTGGGGGGGGAGGCGATGGAGGCTGAGACTAATTTAGTACAAATTAGTAAGAAAGGGGGAGACGTAAGTGTGTTGGTAATATTTCACAGCATTTAAGCTTCTAAGCAGACTTCATTGTAGTAATAACATCGATAGCTTTTAACTTTTCCTTATATTTTATGGAAAATGGAAGTTACTGTGGTTTTAAGAAATTTGTTGCAGCACTGACTAAAAAGTATATTTGCGCTGATCTTTGTCACAGGTCCTCCTGGCACTGGAAAGACATCCCTGTGTAAAGCGTTAGCCCAGAAATTGACGATTAGACTTTCAAGCAGGTAACTTTTGGTAATTTGTGAGAGGAGAGCCGAATGGGATTTATTGTTTTTTTCCTAAATCATTTTACACAAGTAATAGATTCCTTCTTTCCTTCACTGTAAGTCACTTGATTCCTCTGTATTCAGCATAGTTTTGAGTTATGATTTCAGTCTTTTAAGATTTGAGACTTATTTTATTGCCAGCATAAAATATTGCTGGTGAATTGCATTTCAGAAGACTATACTTTCTCCCCTTGCTGGACGGAGTGTTCTGCAGATTTCAGGTCAGGATACTCGGTAGCTTTGCTGATTATCTGTTCTCTCATTTTATCCATTACTGAGAGAAGAATGTTAAGTCTCTAATTATGGATTTGTCTGTTCCTCGAGTTCTGTTTGGGGCTTACGGTTTTCGTCACACTTGGAAAATATCTGGTCACTGTTTCCTCACCGAATTTCCTTGACCCTCCCCTTTATCTGGGACTCTATTTTCATGTTAGACTGATGTTGTTCCACAGGCCACTCATGTGCTTTTTTGTTTTTTTCAGTTCTTTAGAAATATCTGTTTTATTCTAAAGTTTGTTGCTGAATTTTCAGGTTGACTGATTTTCTACATCGTCTAATCTGCTTTTAATTCCATTCAGTGAAGTTTTTATGTCTGATAGTGTATTTTTCTGCTCTGAATGTTCTGATTCTTTTTATACTTTTCTTTCATTATGTTCTTGTTCACATCTTGAACAACTTTATAATAGCCGTTTTAATGTTCTGTCTGCTAATTCCATCATGATTGTCATTTCTGATTCTGTTTGTATTGACTGGTTTTTCTTCTCGTTATGGGTCACATGGTTTTGCTTTGTTGGCATGTTAGGTAGTGTTGGATTAGATGCTGAACGTTGTAGTTTGAAGTGTGTGGATTGTGTCTTCTTTAGTGAGTGTTGGCTTTTGTTCTGTTAGGCCTTTCCATTACTTGTGATTTGGTGTGATCCTTTGAGGTTTGGTTTTTTTTAAGTTTTGATTGGGAGGAGTTTAGGTTTAGTGTTAACACTAAATTGTGGTCCTCTGGGGTCTACACTGAGTGTTCTGAAGGATCGGTGAGCACTCTCCACCCCAACGGTTGGAGTATGCACTCCTCCCAGCCTGTGTGAGGTCCAGGAGCCCTTCAGCTCACAGATCACAGGCACCCTTTACGTAGCTGCATGGAATGTCCCCGGCTTATACACACCTGAGTATTCATCCAGGACACCGGGGGTGCCATGAGGATTCCTGGGCACTCCTATTTCTTCATATTTCCTTCCCCTCTGGAATTCTGTTCTGCAGCCTTCAGTCACCTCAGACTCCCTGAACTCCATTCTCTGTCTCCTTGACTCAGCGAGTGGCCATACTCCACTTGGGTTCCCTCTTGTGCCTGTCGTTGGAAGACACCTGCCGGCAGACAGCGCATTTGTAGTGGGTCCCTGGTCTTCCGACTCAGGAGTCCCAGCCCTCACTCCCTGTGTCCAGCAACCTTACCAGATGGTGTTTCATCCATTTTGCCTTAAATGAGATTTTCTCATTAAGATTAGATGGTAAATCTGCTTCCTGTTACTCCAGTATGACTAAAGGAAATCCTGTGAGGTTTAATTTCATATACATAATTTTAGTTCTTCAAAAATGTCTTGTAAATGTTTTTACATAGGGAAATTGCTTTATTTTGACCCCTTAGGTTATGTTTAGCAACTTGCCCTTTGCTTTGAGATATTGAAATACATGTGTGTTTTCAAGATCTCTAGGGGCATGCCGGCATGGCGGCTCATGCGTGTAATCCCAGCACGTTGGGAGGCAGAAGCAGGTGAATTGCTTGAAACCAGGAGTTTGAGACAAGCCTGGACAACATGGAGAAACCCTATCCCTACAAAAAAGTACAAAAAATTAGCTGGGCATGGTAGCACATGCCTGTGGTCCCAGCTGCTCGTGAGGCTGAGGCGGGAGGATCACCTTAGCCCAGTAGGTCCAGGCTGTGGTGAGCCTGGGTGATGAGAGTGAGACCCTGCCTCCAAAGAATAACCAAAAAATATCTCTAGGGGCAGAGAGGGAAACACAAGAGAAGGAAAATGTTATTATTAGGAATATAACTTTTTCCAGTACAAAGATCTGGAAATATGCTTTGGTTTTATGACTTAGAAGTGGCAAAAAGAAGTCTTGGCAAGCCTTTGTTCCTCACTCTATTAAAGAACCAAAATGTTTTATAATTAATTCTGTTTAATATTCAACCTAGTTTGTATTTTGTTAGATTGTCTGTATCCCTCCACTGTTTTATAAACAGTATCAGTAAATGGTCTCTCTCTTTTTTACGTGGAATGCCAGTGATGCTTTTTGAACGTAATTCTTTTTCTTTTGTGGACTTTTGATGTGAGGGAAACTGAAAAGAGGACTTGGAAGTCAGCTTTTCTCTGGCCTCAGTCTTGTTCTCTGGTGATTTAGTCAGCAGCTAAGCACGCCCAGATCTGTCTGCAGGCTTCTGAATGGACAGGGGAGTGTTCTGGGTTCCAATCCGTCTGTGTGTGTTAAGGTTAACTGTGGGCCACCTGAGCATTCCTGGGCTCTGGGGTCTGTGCTGGAAGGCAGATTATCGTGCTCTTTAGGGTTCTGTGGAAGGAGGGGAAAATGCTCAGCTTCTGCCAAAAGCTTTTGATGCTTCTGTTTTGTTTTCTATATTATATTAGTACTGCTAATAATTTTAAACATAGAAATATAATTTGTAAATAGATTTAAAATAGGAATTTTTACTCTTTAACTCAGTTGGTACAGTCTAGAACTACTGATTGAATCTTGTTAGACTTTTTCATAATTATTTAGTACACGGAGGGCTGGATTCCTCATTTCTTTGTCAGTAGCTGTAGTTCCCCCGATGCTGGACACTCGAGATGTTGCATTCAAGATGCATGAATGGCTGTCACGGAGGATCCGCAGGACCGATTAGTAATTCTCTCAACTCCTTTTTTCTATCTCAGGTACCGGTATGGCCAATTAATTGAAATAAACAGCCACAGCCTCTTTTCTAAGTGGTTTTCGGAAGTAAGTTAAATATTCTAATTATCTGGATTGTGTAGCTGAAAAAATGTCTTTTTTTTTTTTTTTTTTTTTGAGACGGAGTCTCGCCCTGTCGCCCAGGCTGGAGTACAGTGGCCGGATCTCAGCTCACTGCAAGCTCCGCCTCCCGGGTTTACGCCATTCTCCTGCCTCAGCCTCCCGAGTAGCTGGGACTACAGGCGCCCGCCACCTTGCCCAGCTAGTTTTTTGTATTTTTTAGTAGAGACGGGGTTTCACCGTGTTAGCCAGGATGGTCTCGATCTCCTGACCTCGTGATCCGCCCGTCTCGGCCTCCCAAAGTGCTGGGATTACAGGCTTGAGCCACCGCGCCCGGCCTGAAAAAATGTCTTGTATATTAGGCAAATCCTCCTCCAGAAGCTTCAGGAGAGAACTGGGTGGGAAAGGTGTGTGAGGATCAGGGCTGACTGTGATCAGAGAAGGTTCCAGAGCTGGGCCCCGCGGGGACCCTCTCTTGGTTCTCCCCAGACCTCTGACTGGGTGGGATAGGGCATTTGATGGACTCTCAGGAGGGCAGGACTGGCACTCAGGGGACTGCAGCCCTGCCACACATGTCCTCGGTGCTCATGCACCCTAGCGCTGTGAGCTGAGGGGTCAGACAAGGTGATGTCACAGGTGATTCTTAACGTCTGAGGAGCTGTGCCCAAGTGACCTGGCATCCGTACATCCCTCTGGTGAGGTGAGGTTGGACCAGGCACACCGGGCACAGGAGAGCCTGTGAGGTGGGACCAGGCACACCGGGCACAGGAGAGCCTGTGAGGTGGGACCAGGCACACCGGGCACAGGAGAGCCTGTGAGGTGGGACCAGGCACACCGGGCACAGGAGAGCCTGTGAGGTGGGACCAGGCACACCGGGCACAGGAGAGCCTGTGAGGTGGGACCAGGCACACTGGGCACAGGAGAGCCTGTGAGGAATGCGTCCCAGCCCGTTTGCATCTGTGGTCTGTCTCTTTTCCTCATCAGAGAGGACACACAGGTAAAGCAGAGGTACAGGTCACCCTCACTGTGCCGCCCCGGGCAGGGCAGGTATGGTCTCGGGTCTCAGCACCCTGGCATTCAAAGCAGAGGGCAAGAGGATTAGGCTGGCCTCCTCGCATGCTGCCCTGGCTTCTCTGATTTAGGGAGCTTTCTGAGGGGCCGTCAGGAGACAGTGGGCTTGTGGGGACAACCGGGGCAGCAGGCCACGTCAGGATCCCCTGTGCACCTGGCGGTGTGGTCCCTGCACGTTGACACTAAAAGGGTGTTTGGGTTCCAGAGTGGCAAGCTGGTAACCAAGATGTTTCAGAAGATTCAGGATTTGATTGATGATAAAGACGCTCTGGTGTTTGTGCTGATTGATGAGGTAGGCATTTCCAGATAAGGACATTCATGACAATCGCCTTTTGCTGTTGTGGGGACACAGCCTGTTGCTGATGCTCCTGGCTTTCCCCTCCTACGGCCGGTCCGCCCCCTAGCCCTCCCTGCACTGTGCGCCTTTCCGCCTTCCCGCAGCATCTGCAGGCCAGGTATGGGAACACCCGTTCATTCAACTTTTTCATGTGCTCAGGGGGATGTCTCCCCATAGCTGCCTGTGAGGTGCCAGGCCCGTCCTTTTTGACCCCATTGCTCCCTCCCAACAGGTGGAGAGTCTCACAGCCGCCCGAAATGCCTGCAGGGCGGGCACTGAGCCATCAGATGCCATCCGCGTGGTCAATGCCGTCTTGACCCAAATTGATCAGATTAAAAGGTAACCAGGACATGCAGCGATTTTCTCTGAGAAGTGATGAGAAGTTTGTTGCAAAGAAATGCGTGATACTTGTACAACTCTAGATCTTAGTGCCCAGTTCTTTTACCTAAAAGTGCATTTAGCATTGAGTATTGACTCCTTTTCCACATTGGAGGCAGCATATCGTAAATGCTTTTTAAATAAATTGTTTTTAGTTTATTAAAAATGTAAAAGAAGGCTGGGCATGGTGGCTCACCCTGTAATCCCAGCACTTTGGGAGGCCCAGGCGGGCAGATCACGAGGTCAGGAGATCGAGACCATCCTGGCTAACACGGTGAAACCCATCTCTAGTAAAAACACAAAAAATCAGCCGGGCATGGTGGCGGGCGCCTGTAGTCCCAGCTACTTGGGAGGCTGAGGCAGGAGAATGGCGTGAACCCAGGAGGCAGAACTTGCAGGGAGCTGAGATGGCACCGCTGCACTCCAGCCTGGGCGACAGAGCAAGACTCCATCTCAAAAAAAAAATGTAAAGGAAAACTCAGGCATGCTAAGAATTTTATGTAGCACAGAAAAGCATGAAATGAAGAACTGCTACATTCAGGCCTTATACCGCCCTCTTCTCTCCTATCCCACCCAGTGTCAGCACCAACCAGTGCTGCTCGTAGATGAATGGCTGTCCCCTGCTCGCCCTGCTGGCCCAGGACAGAAAGCTTCATGGGCGGATGGTCCACATCTCCACAGTCCAGCCTCACAGGACCAGGGCCTGTTGTCAGTGTAGCCCAAGTTGATCAAGCTTAAGGAGGGACGGCTGCCGGCCAAATGCCCAAGGAAGTGGTGGGCAAGCCAGAACTGTCTGTCCCCGTGTGGTGCTCAGCCAGGACTCGGGTTCCTTCTCCGAAACGCTCTTTCTGCCCTCAGGGTGCCTGGGGAGTCCCGGGCATTCTCAGAAGCTGGATTGTTGAGTGTGGGGTGACAGCAAACTGAACTGTGCAGAGGAACATTTTGTCCAGGCAATGACCACTGTCTCACCACAGAGAACGTGTCTGGCTTCCTGAGAAGCGCTCGTCTTGGGGTCAGCTGCAGGAGTGTGCAGGTCCTGGAGGGGGGCCTCCCCTGCCTCTGACTTCCTTCTCCTTGTGTCCACTTCCTTCCCTACCTGGCATGTCCCTCAGTCTGCTGCAGTCTGGCTCCTACCCCCACCACAGCCCCACAGCCCCGCATTCACTCGAGTGCTCACTTTTCTCTTTCTGGACCTTTGCACAGCGCTGATACCCTGATGGCCCCTTCCCTGAGTCTCTTTGTGCCTCCCTCCCTGGCCTCCATTCTCCTGTCTCCCTGGTTTATGCTGCTAGTATCTGTCCGCAGGGAGGAGTCTACACAGCCTGGCTGAGGCCTTCTCTCCTGGCGTGTGTGTGTTCCTGGTGTGTGCCCCTTCAGCGTAGCTCAGGGTTCTGTGGGGGGAATCCCAGACCTGCACATCCACCTGTAACCAGACATCACGGCTTAGATGCCCAGGATGTCAGGCACAGTCCCGCACTGCTCATTGGCCCCATCCCTCACTTCCTGGGATCCTGCATGACACTGACAGCCTCACTGTGCACCTACCACTCCAGCCAGAGGATGGAGGTCACCGTGACTTCCCTGTCAGTCACAAGGACGTGTGGCTCAGGAGGAAACAAGGGGACACCCTTGCCTCTCTTGCCTTCACTCCCTCGTGCTCCTGGTTCCAGCCCCTCTCTAGAGGACTCTTCCTTTCCCCCGCCAGTCCTGTCTACTCCTGCGTCTCTGGATTGTCAGCCCCTGGGTCGTGATCACCAGGCCTAGGCCTCCCTCTGGCGCTTCCTGCAGCCGCACCCTCCTGGTGCTGGACGGAGCAGCTGTGAGCTCACCTGGCCTCTGTACCTTGTTCTCTCTACCGGGGATCCATATGCTCCCTGCCCTGCCTCTCTTTAACTCACCCTGGCTCACAGGCACAGGGCCTGCCCTCCCTCGTCCAGGGTCTAGGTAAAGCTAACCTTCCCCAGGCAGCAAGGGCAGCACTGCCACACATGCAGCCAAGCCCCACCAGGCCTGCACAGCATGCTCCCTGGGGACACCTTGTGCCTGCTCTGTGCTGGCTCATGCTGGGCCCTTGGGGGACATCGGTCAACAGACCAGACAACGGGCTGTTTCTGTGGAGTTTAGACACTAGAGGGAAAGCAGATCATGAACACGGGAAGTAACCCAGCTCTACGGTGTGTCCAGGGATGATGGATGGCCATGCCCGGGTGGATGGTGGGCACCAGAGCCTACAGTAGGTGGCATAGGAACGCTGTGCGAAAGTGAGATCTTTGCCAAGGTTGAAGGCAGTGAGGGAATGAGCCAAGTGGGGCTGTAGGAGAATTCCCGGAAGGCCAAGTGGCAGCAAGAGTAAAGGCTGGGGGTGTCTGTGTGACCTATGTTGGCACAAGGCCCCTTTCCTTCCTGTTGACAACCTGCTGGTCATCGTCCTGCCAACCCCCTTGCCAGACAGGGCAGGATAGAATTGGGTCACTGACAGCCATGATGACTGTGGTGCTTGCTTCTCGGCCACAACAGGCATTCCAATGTCGTGATTCTGACCACTTCCAACATCACCGAGAAGATCGACGTGGCCTTCGTGGACAGGGCTGACATTAAGCAGTACATTGGGCCGCCCTCTGTGGCAGCCATCTTCAAAATCTACCTCTCTTGTTTAGAAGAGCTGATGAAGGTACGTTTATCTTTTTTTTCTGTTGATACAAATGGATTTCTTATGTGTTCTTAATTAAGATAGCTTAAAATAAGCTTGTTCCAGTATGGAGGATTTCAACATACGTGTTAACTTCCTTCTTAAATTGAAAACTAGTTTTGTATGTGACAGGTTGAGCTGATAGTTGAAACTGGGGCCACCGACTCAATATTTTTGTTCTTTTGGCACAATACAGTCATCGTTCATTATTTGAGGTATCAGTCAATGTAGGGCACATCAGTGACCGGCTGTGCTCACCCGGCTGGCTGCACAAATCCTTGTTCTCAGCTTACTCTGGGCTTTTCCAGTGCCCTGCCTCTTGCGGGCCTGGATCCTCACCTGAAAGAGCAAGTAAGGGCATAGTACGAACTGGCAGTTGTGGTCACGGGGTCCATGTGATGTCATGTTCTTGAGTCGCCTGTTGTAATGATAGGCAGGAACGCCATCACCCTGGGCACAGTGATGCGTGCGGTGAATGTGTGTGAGTCAGGGACATCATCACCATGGGCACAGGGAAGCCATTGCCATGGGCACAGTGACACGTGCAGGGAGTGTGTGTGAGTCAGGGAAGCCATCGCCATGGGCACGGTGGCACATGCAGTGTGTGTGTGTCGGGCACCGTCGCCCTGGGCACAGCAATGCGTGCGGGGAGTGTGTGTGAGTCAGGGACGCCGTCGCCCTGGGCACAGTGACGCGTGCGGGGAGTGTGTGTGAGTCAGGGACGCCGTTGCCCTGGGCACAGCGACGTGTGCGGGAGTGTGTGTGAGTCAGGAACGCCGTCGCCCTGGGCACAGCGATGCGTGCGGGGAGTGTGTGTGTGTCAGGGACGCCGTCACCATGGGCACAGGGAAGCCATTGCCATGGGCACAGTGACACGTGCAGGGAGTGTGTGTGAGTCAGGGAAGCCATTGCCATGGGCACGGTGGCACATGCAGTGTGTGTGTGTCGGGCACCGTCGCCCTGGGCACAGTGACGTGTGCGGGGAGTGTGTGTGAGTCAGGAACGCCGTCGCCCTGGGCACAGCGACGTGTGCAGGAGTGTGTGTGAGTCAGGAACGCCGTCGCCCTGGGCACAGTGGCGCGTGTGGTGTGTGTGAGTCAGGAACGCCGTCGCCCTGGGCACAGCGACGTGTGCGGGGAGTGTATGTCAGTCAGGGTTGCTGTCACCATGGGCACCGTGGTGCGTGTGGTGAGTGTGAGTCTGAAACACTTTTGCCATGGGCACAGTGACGCGTGTGGTGTGTATGAGTCAGGCTAGCAGAGAACTGCCCCATGCTTGTGTTTCTGCTGCTCTAGCCCCTGTGGGAACAGGCCTGTCCCAGACAAATCATCCTGCGGGAGCGTACCTGGACCCTTCGTTTAGGGGAGTTGGACAGTAACCAAGCAAACCAGTGAATGGGGATTTAAACAGTGATGAGTTTAATGCCCTTGTTTCCACCTGCGGGTACCACAGAGCAGGGTCCTTAACAAGGACGGCACTGCCTGCTTGGACTGGGAACTGGTCTCAGCCAGGGACCCACGGGGCCTGCCCGGGTCAGCACTGTCCGGGCATGGTTTTCTCGGGGGTTGGGGAAAGGAGACGGAGCTCTGTGGAGCTTTGGCTGGAGAACGCCAGTGATCTGAAGACTGATTTTACAGCAGTTTTGCTGCCAAGGAGCCCACGTGATAGCAGATCCTGTGAGGAAGTCGTGTGTGTTGGAGGTCCTCACACACCTTCAGTGTGGGTTCCAGCCTCACAATGTGACATTCATACACTTGTACACTTGTGTTGTGAATCTAGGGAATGTTTAAAGTTTTAGCTAAGAGGGATGGACTTTTTCTGGGACAGTGTAGGACAGGGGTAGGGTTTTTCTGTTGGTTTTTTTGTTTGTTTGTTTTGAGACAGAGTCTCACTCTTGCCTAGAGCTGGAGTGCAGTGGTGCGATCTCGGCTCACTGCAACCTCCCCCTCCTGAGTTCAAGCAATTCTTCTGCCTCAGCTTCCTGAGTACCTGGGATTACAGGCGCAAGCCACCACACCTGGCTAATTTTTGTATTTTTAGTAGAGACAGAGTTTCACCATGTTGGCCTGGCCGGTCTCAAACTCCTGACCTCAAGTGATTCACCCGCCTCAGCCTCCCACAGTGCTGGGGTTACAGGTGGGAGCCGCCGTGGCCAGTGATGGGGAGTTTCTTATTTTAGGCAGTTTATACGAAATTCAGACATGCAGATGTCACGGTGGATATTGATCTGGTCTCGAAAGCTGTGGGCATGGAAGTGGGGACCCTGCACTGTTGAGGCCTGCAGGGCCTGGAGGGGTGTCGAGGGGAGGCCCAAGCACTCCAAGCACAGACAGTGTGTCTTCATTTTGCTCACACCCCTCAACAAACCTCCAAAATGTTCAGACAATGCTATTTTCTTCCTTCTCCTGGTTCCTGAGTCAGAACGGTTCATATTGGAATTCAGTCATAGTAAGTCAGTGTGCCCACCTGACTGTTGGCAAGGCTACTTGGAAAAGCATGACTTCCAGACAACTGATCTCTGAGGTGAACAGCTCCTCGGTCAGTGCCCAGCTCCTCGGTCAGTCAGACACTGTATCGTGCCGCCAAACAAGCCTCACCCTTAAAACAGACAAACTGGGACCCTGCTTTGGAAGTCAGTGGAAGTGCTGGCTCTGAATCCCAGCTCTGCCCACTGTGGGCTCTGATGTCTCCGAAGGTGACAGAGTGGACTGAGTGCCTCCAGGTCCCTTCCCTTCCTGACACACAGGGAGGAAACGCTTGGCCCGAAACACAGAGGAGGCCATGTTGCTCCTGGTTTCTGAGGCATGTTCCGTTCTTTGTATTTGTTTGAAAAAGCAGAATGTGTACGCTGAGGGGCATGAGAGAGCAAGCTTGTTCACTAGTGCAGCTGTGCATCTTGAGTCATCACTGTCTGGATTTCTGTGAGACGTGACATGGTTGACACTTTACCTGCAGGTGCTGTCCCTCTTGCCGACGGTGCCTACGCTCAGGCCTCTGTGGACTCTGCTAACCGCCTGTGCCTCTGTCTCCCCAGTGTCAGATCATATACCCTCGCCAGCAGCTACTGACCCTCCGAGAACTGGAGATGATCGGCTTCATTGAAAACAACGTGTCAAAACTGAGCCTTCTTTTGAATGAAATTTCAAGGTGCAAATTGACCTCATTTTTGTAATCAGGACGAATCCATTTGTGATATTAACTAGGGAGTCATTGTTTCCTTTGAGGAGACCAGGGAGGGCTCTGGGTGTGAACTCTCAACACCCAGTACAGGTGTGAACGTGCATGTACGTGTGTGTGCGTGTGTGCACGCATGTGAGTAGAAACACTCAGCACAGCCACCTCCTTCCAAACGTGTAACCCGTGAGCCCGAGGGCGCTGGCTTATGCGCTGGAAGCCTGCGACCCTACGGCTGACGGCACTTCCAAGTATTTGCAGAGTCCACAGAAAGGCAATGGCTTTGGGGGTCCGGAGAGGGTGGAAGGGAAGATGGGGAAAATGATATGGTGCCTTGAAGGATAGAGTTTGGTTCCAACAGGAGAGAAATCAGGAAGGCTGCTGGAGCAGCGTGTTCAGGTAACCTCCTAGTGGGTTGCAGTGCAAAGGCTAGGGAGGTGCCGGAGAGGTGGGGGGTGGAGTAGACAGAGCCTTGGGTTTCTGGCCAGAGTTTAAATTTTATTTTGAAGTTGGCAAGAGTGTGGAAGGCTTTAAATAAGGGATAACATGAAGAATGCAGTATTTTTTAAGGATTTGGATTATCCGTTGAAGAGATTTAAATCAGTTAAGATGGGAACGAAGAACAGTTCAGAGACTTCTACAAAAATTGAAGATGTGAACCCACCGTTATGTGGGGAATCTGTGCCTCCTGACCATGTGCCCGCTGCGTCGTGCCCACGCCTGGTGCCCCCGGGCAGGTGACGCGTTCCCTACGCCTGGTGCCCCCGGGCAGGTGACACGTTCCCCACGCCTGGTGCCCCCGGGCAGGTGACGCGTTCCCCACACCTGGTGCCCCCGGGCAGGTGATGCATGCCCTACGCCTGGTGCCCCCGGGCAGGTGACGCGTTCCCCACGCCTGGTGCCGCCTGGTGCCCCCGGGCAGGTGATGCGTTCCCTACGCCTGGTGCCGCCTGGTGCCCCCGGGCAGGTGATGCGTTCCCCACGCCTGGTGCCGCCTGGTGCCCCCGGGCAGGTGATGCGTTCCCCACGCCTGGTGCCGCCTGGTGCCCCCGGGCAGGTGATGCATTCCCTACGCCTGGTGCCGCCTGGTGCCCCCGGGCAGGTGATGCGTTCCCCACGCCTGGTGCCCCCGGGCAGGTGACGCGTTCCCCACGCCTGGTGCTCCCGGGCAGGTGACGCATGCCCTACGCCTGGTGCTCCCGGGCAGGTGACGCGTTCCCCACGCCTGGTGCTCCCGGGCAGGTGACGCGTTCCCCACGCCTGGTGCTCCCGGGCAGGTGACGCGTTCCCCACGCCTGGTGCCGCCTGGTGCTCCCGGGCAGGTGATGCATTCCCTGAGTGCGAGGATGCTGGCCCTGGGCCAGGGCACAGAGGTGTGCCTTGAATGTGCTTCAGAGCAGCGAGGACACTGCCTCCCGAGCAGGAGCGGAGGACGGGGAGAGACCAGCAAAGGGATGTTCACAGGACAAGGCTGAGGAGACCAGTGAGGGGCAGGAAGTGCCCTGTGAGCCCCAGGGTGTGCCTGGGGCGCTTTGGCTTGTGTTCCCAGGGATGCCTTAGTCAATGAGGAAAATTAGTGCTGAAACGTGATTGTGTAAATTGCTGTCTCTGAACTGGGTTTTCTTTACACAGGAAGAGCCAAGGCCTCAGCGGCCGGGTCCTGAGAAAACTCCCCTTTCTGGCTCACGCGCTGTATGTCCAGGTGAGTCTCCACTGCTGTCCTTTAGCACCCACCCTGTCTACAAGTCTCAGCCTTGCTGGAAATTCCACTTAGTAGCCCTGGGGTATCAGCCTTATTTTATCTCAGTTTCCAAACCACAGGGTCCTGGGGCAGGAGGAGGAGCTGACCTTGGCACCGAAACACTGGGGCTGTCGAGTCCTTTGGGAGGAGGCAGCTATGCCCGTGCCTCTGCTCACACGCATGCATGTACACACGTGCACGTCTGCCTCTGTGGTGTGCTGAGCTCGTGACCAGGGTCCTCGCTGGCCTCGCCAGAGGTTTGTGCTCTTGCAGTCTGGGCTCAGCCCACACAGAGCAGGACCTGGAGCCACAGCTTCACCCACTGGGTGCTGGGCCCGTTGCAGATGCTTAGGCCCGGGGCACTCACCCCTCTCCTGCACTGTCCCCAGCAGCTGGTTGGGGTCAGGACTCAGTGTCTGGCAGAGCAGATACACTTACATCTGAGAAGAGAAAACCCCCATCTTGGAATGGTTCCTTTCAAATCAGAAGTGACCCAGGCTCTGGTCAATAGCAGCCTCTGTGCTGGACACGGTGCTCAGCACAGAGGTGACAGTGGCCACGGACCATGAGTGGGAGCCTTTTGAGGCAGGGAGGTGACAGCTCTGGGCACTGGGACCATGGGAATTCTCTGGTTATAAGCCCGGGACATAGGGTGGGTCCTTTGGAAAGGACTCCAGGGTCTGCTCCCAACAGCTTCTTATCCTTCTCAGTGTGTGGGTGGCTGCCTTGGTGCCCCCCTGCCCACCCCCGCGGCTGTTTCTGACCTGTAGGACGGGGGGGAGGGTCACATAGCCACCTTGTTCGTCTTTTCTGAAGTAAAGAGCATGGCTCATCTGCGCCCTGGATGTGTGTGGTGCGCACTCACTGCTCAGCCCGTCAGCTGCAACCCCCTTCTGTGCTGTCTGCACTGTGGGTGGCGGCAGGGGCTCTGGATGCCAGGTGGCCCCACTAACGGTGAGTTGAGCCCTTCCAGCGATGACCGTGTACCTTCCAGGCCCCCACCGTCACCATAGAGGGGTTCCTCCAGGCCCTGTCTCTGGCAGTGGACAAGCAGTTTGAAGAACGAAAGAAGCTTGCGGCTTACATCTGATCCTGGGCTTCCCCATCTGTGCTTTTCCCATGGAGAACACAGAGCCAGTAAGTCAGGTGGCCCCACACGGCCGTCTCCCAGGGAATCCCTTCTGCAAACATTGCTTAGACTGCAAGCTAGAAAGCCACCAAGGCCAGGCTTTGTTAAAAGAAGTATGTTTTATTTATGTTGTTTTAAAATGCATACTGGGAGACAAACATCTTGTCATTTTCACTGTTTGTAAAAGATACTTCAGATGGTTTGTCTCCTTGTGAAGAACCATTGAAACGTGTTTGTTCCCAGCCTCCCTGCAGTGGATGGGATGCGTAATGCCAACAAGTTTTGTTTAACAGCAAAAAAGGAAGATTAATGCAGGTGTTATAGAAGCCAGAAGAGAAATGTTGTCATCCTAAAGAAGCATATAATCATAACATTAAAAATGCACACGTTACTCCATGTGGAAGGTGGCAGTTGCTTTCTGATATCAGCTCGTTTGATTTAATGCAAAAATGTTTTCAAGACTATTTAATGGATAAGAAAAGTCTATTTCTATATTATACCAACTGAGAAAAAAATGGTCGGTAAAGTATTCTTTCATAATAAATAATCAGACATGGTCCCATTTGCAGGAAAAGTGCAGACTCTGAGTGTTCCAGGCAAACGCATGCCGAATGTCCCTTGTCACCCAGTGTGGGCACCCCTGCATTGCTGGGATGTTTCCGCCCCTGGTTTTGTTTGTGCAATAACGTTATCACATCTCTAACGAGGATTCACATTAATAGAATATAAAATAAATGGGTCAGTTACTGGTCTCTCAGAATATTATGTTTTGCTTTTATCTCACACTAAAATAAATATCATTAATGCTTTGCATGTGAAATTCACTTTCGAAAGAACATGTTACATTTTGTTTTAGAACTTTTTAAGTATTAAAATATTTTTTAGAATTTTCTTGTTTTGATTCTAAGTATCTCTTCCAAGTGCTTTTAATTTTACTAAAGATTACTCACATGATTACTTAACTTTAAGCCTGATTTATGCTGTGAGGACCTTATGGTGTAACTGCATCTCCAGAAGAAGCTGGCAAGGTGCCAGCGACCCAGGTGCAGATTCAGGAGGAGGATCGCCAAGGCCGAGGCATAGGCAGGTTCTGGTCACTGCGCCATCTGCTAGGCCTTACCTCCAGATTCAGAACCTGGAGCCACTCCTGCCGTGGAAAGCAGAGCCTGGCTCTGGGGGTGGCAGGTTGAGAAGTGGGCCCAGTCCTTGCACGTCGGTGCTGTTAAAGGATCTTTTCACCAGTGGGTACGACCCTAACAGCTCCCCACCTCCACTCTCCAGGAGTCAGCGTGGGGTCCACAGTGGCACGCGGCCTTCGTATGCAGAAGTTCTTCGAGAAATTTAAAACTGTTGGGGTGGGGTATAGTGAATAAGCCAAAAGACTCATCTGAGAGTAAAGGCAGTGTATTAGGGTTCTCTAGAGGGACAGAACTAATGCAATAGATAGATACATATATAAAGAGGAGTTAGTTAAGTATTAACTCACATGATCACAAGGTCCCACATTAGGCCGTCTGCAAGCTTGAGGAGCAAGGAGAGCCACTCTGAGTCCCGAAACTGAAGAACTTGGAGTCTGGTGTTCAAGGGCAGGAAGCAGCCAGCACAGGAGAAAGTTGTAGGCTGGGAGGTTAGGCCCATCTCGCCTTTTCACATTTTTCTGCCTGTTTATGTTCTAGCCGCACTGGCAACTGATTAGATTGTGCCCACCCAGATTGGCGGTGGGTCTGCCTTTCCCAGCCCACTGACTCAAATGTTAATCTCCTTTGACAACACCCGCACAGATGCACCCAGGATCAATCCTTTGTATCCTTCAATCCGATTGACATTTAGTATTAACCATCACAGGCAGACACATGTCTAGAAGACAAAAGGTGCAGTATTCTTGCTGCAGAAGAAAAGAAAAAATTGCCAAACCTTAATTGCCGAGAAGGACATAGCTTGGAAGGCATCACAGAAGGTTCCCAGCAGTTGTGGAGGGTGAGTGTGGGTGAGGTGCTGTGGACCCCAGCTCCAGTATCACTGGGCAAGTCTTGACAGGACACCGAGGTCATGGAGGTCAGCTTTGTGGAGCCCACTCTGTGCTCAGATGAGATCTGCTGGCTCCAAACAGCTCAGGCCATCTGAGTTTGTGCTGTTTGATTTGCTTGTTATATAAAATCAATCAATCAAAAGATAGATAAGTGATAAATGTGCCATTTCATTTACACCACTTCTGGAACTGCACTTGAATTCTGGAGGCCGCTGGCTCATGCGTCTCAGGCAGGCCCACTAGATGTGGTGGGACTTGGCAGTGGCAGGGACTTATCATGGAGTCATCGCAGGTGTCAAGTTCCTGAAAATAAGATAACCTGTGGCAGGGAAACCAGGCTGTGTCCTTGAAGTCCTTTCAGGCTATTAACCAGAGTGGGAATTCAGGGAATTTCACATGTCAACAGTAGGATGATTGTTGTGTTTAACTGCATGACCTCTGCAAAATGGGGATAAGAGATCAGCTGATAACAAAGTACTTGCCTGAGTTCAGAGACCTGCCACAGCACAACCTTACTAAGAAACAGAGGTTGAAAATGGCAATTTCAGTATAGAAATAAAACTTTTAAACATATTCTAGTAGTTTTTTGATAGCGTTCTTAACGATTTTTTATGCACTTAATTGTGCCAGCTGTGCATAAAGACAATTTGCTTATTTTTTCATCTGTATGCTTTTTTTTTTTTTTTTTTTTTTTTTCCATTTTCTTGCCTTGCTGCGTAGGCCATGGCAAGTATGAAGTTGAATAAAAATGCCATAGTGGATGTCTTGGCCTCTTTCCTTCTGTCTGTAAGCTCTGGAGCGATGTGCCACTTTCATTCAAGTACCAGCTTTAGGTTTCAGAGATTTTATCTATTGTTTGTTTTCTATTTTATTAATTTGGCCTTTAACTTTCTTTTCTTCCTTCTATGTATGTTAGATTTGTCCTTTTCCCAGCTTCTTTTTTTTTTTTTTTTTTGAGACGGAGTCTTGCTCTGTAGCCCAGGCTGGAGTGCAGTGGCTGGATCTCAGCTCACTGCAAGCTCCGCCTCCTGGGTTCATGCCATTCTCCAGCCTCAGCCTCCCAAGTAGCTGGGACTACAGGCGCCCGCCACCTCGCCCGGCTAGTTTTTTGTATTTCTTAGTAGAGACGGGGTTTCACTGTGTTAGCCAGGATGGTCTCCATCTCCTGACCTCGTGATCCACCCGTCTCGGCCTCCCAAAGTGCTGGGATTACAGGCTTGAGCCACCGCGCCCGGCCCCCAGCTTCTTAAAGTGGAAGCTGAGCCCCTTGGTTGAGAGCATTGTTTCTCAGCATTGAAAACATTCTGTTTGCACATTGCACAGCTGCTTCCCACAGATAGATGGAAATGTGTGACTTTTCATTCATCCTGTTCAAAATATTTTCCAATTTCCCATGTAATTTCTTCTTGGACCCATGGGTTATTTAGAAGAGAACTGTTTCGTCTCCAAATACTTGGGGATTTTCCAGATAGCTGTCTGTTACTGATTTTCTTTAAATTGGTTGAGGTCAGATAACATGTATTATTCTAAATCTTTTAAATGTATTGAGAGTTATTTGGTGGCTCAGCACGTGGCGTGCTCTGGAAAGAATGCACCTCCTGCAGTTGGGCACAGTGGTTCCTACATGCCAGTCAGGTCTCATGACCTGTCACTGATTTTCTTCCCTCTACTCTGTCAACTGCTGGGAGAGAAGTGTTGGAACCTCCACCGTGAGCGTGGACTTGACTGTCTTCTTTCAGCACCATCTGCTCCGACACTATTTTGGAGCAGTCGGGCATAAACATGTGGGACTATTGTCTTCATTGTAAATTGGTGCTTTATCAAGAGATTTCCTCTTTTATCCCTTGTTCTGACGTCTACTTCCATACTAGGTTAGCCACGCTGGCTTTGATTAGCATTTACGTGGTATCTCATTTTCCATCCTTTGACTTTTAACCTATCTGTGCTTTTATATTTTAAGTGAGTTTGTGGTAGTTAGCATATAGTTGGGTCTCATATTTTTATCCAGTCTGACAGACTGCCTTTTATTTAGAGTATTCACCATTTTTGCTATTCATTGTTCTTTGTAACCTTTTTCCTCTTTTCCTGCCTTCTGTATTAATTGAATATTTTAAAGTATTCCATTTTATCTCTACTATGGATTTACTTCCTATGTATCTTGTTGTATTATTTCAGTTGCTCTAAGACTATACTGTATGATGTGGTAGCCACTAACCACAGGTAGCTGCATAAATTAAAATTAAGTTCAGGCCGGGCGCGGTGGCTCAAGCCTGTAATCCTAGCACTTTGGGAGGCCGAGACGGGCGGATCACAAGGTCAGGAGATCGAGACCATCCTGGCTAATACAGTGAAACCCCGTCTCTACTAAAAAAATACAAAAAACTAGCCGGGTGAGGTGGCGGGCGTCTGTAGTCCCAGCTACTCGGGAGGCTGAGGCAGGAGAATGGCGTAAACCCGGGAGGCGGAGCTTGCAGTGAGCTGAGATCCGGCCACTGCATTCCAGCCTGGGCGACAGAGCGAGACTCCGTCTCAAAAAAAAAAAAAAGAAAAAAAAAATTTAAGTTCAATTTCTCTGTTATGCTAGCCAATTTGAAATGCTCACATGTGGCTAACAACTACCAGTTGATATTGTCACACTGGTCATTGAAATGTTCATTTATTTTTAGTCTTTTTTCTCTTTGCTTCCAGTGTGAATACTTTCTATTCCTGTCTTCAAGTTTACAATCTTTTTTCTCACTACAATGTCTAATCTGCTGTGTAGTTTACTTTTCATTTCTAGAACTTGTTTGGTTTTTTGTTATATCTCCCTTTTTACTTACATTCATGTTTTCCTTTATATCCTTGAGCATAAGACAAGCATTTCCCTAAACTCTGTAATGTCCTTGTATTCTAATCTCATCATCTTTATCATTTCTGGATTATTTCTACTGACTGATTTTTCTTTCCTTCAGTTTATATATCACAATTTGCTACTTCACATATCTAGTAATTTTTTACTGGATGCCAGACATTGTAAACCTTATATTGTTGAGGGCTAGTTTTGTCTTTACCTTTAAAGAGTGTTCAGCTTAGTTCTAGCAGGTAGTTTGGTTACTTGTGGGTCCATGTATGCCCTTAAGTCTTGTTTTCAAGCTTTGTTGGGAAGTCTCAAGTACTTCTCCTCTGGAGCTGGTTTAGTCCACTTTCAAGATGTGGCTCCTCTGGGTATCCACTCTTGATCCTTGCATACTCTTGTTCTTGGTATATGCCGAGCCCTCCTGACTCTGGCTGCAGGACCTGGAGTGCTTCCTGCCCTGTGTAAGCTCAGTGGATCACTTTGCTTACCGCTTCTTGGTACAGTTGTCCTCTGGTTCTGTGTCTGTGGATTCAACCAACCACCAATCGAGAACATTTGGGGAAAAAGCAATTAAAAATGCAATGCAACAAGAAAAAACAATACAAATTTAAAAATAGCATAACAGTTATTTACGTAGCATTTACATTGTGTTAGGTATTAGAAGTAATCTAGAGATGGTATAAGGCAGCAGTCCCCAGCCTTTTTGGCACCAGGGAACCCAGTTTTATGAAGACATTTTTCCACCAACCTAGGGGTTGGGGATGGTGGGATGGTTTCAGGATGAAACGGTTCCACCTCAGATCATCAGGCATTAGGTTTTCATAAGGAGCACCCAACCTTGGTCCCTTGCATGTGCAGTTCACCACAAGGTTCATGGTCCTGTGAAAATCTGCTGCTGACCTGACAGGAGGCGGAGCCCAGGCAGTAATGCTCGCCTGCCATCACCTGCCACTCACCTCCCCGGTGTGTGGCCCAGGGGTTGGGGACCCCTGGTATAAGGTACATGGGGGGATGTGCGTAGGTTATAAGCAAATACTACACCATTTTATAGCAGGGATTTAAGCATCTATGGCCTTTTGGTATCTGAAATCCCCTGTGATACCGAGGACCAGTTGTAACTGTCCTTTTCCCAGGAGCTGTTTTCTGCCTGGCCTTGAGGAGTTTTATCCCACTCATCCACAGGTCAGGATGCAGCCCAGTCTTCCAGAAGGCCCATGCCACTGCCTGGAGCTCACTCTCTGGTTTCCAGCTCTCTGGTACTGTGCCCCCAAGTTCCAGCAGCCCTGTCCTTGCTGAACTCTGACCTCTGTGCCTCCTCTCCAGAGAGGCTTCTGGGCAATGCTTGCCCCTCTGCATCAGACTCCACAAATCACATCCAGGTGATGTGATGGTAGGGCCCCCACATCACAGCCCTGTTGCTGCTGCCAGTGTCTACAACAGCTTTTCCATGTGTGTCTCCTGGGTTTCTGTTTCTTTATGGCAGGGAGGTAAGTCTGGACTCTGAACTTTCGTGGCTGGTAGTAGGAGCCCTCGTCCGTGTTTTATTTGGTGAGATGATGACATTTCCAGGTGCATTTCCCTCTACTCTGCCTTCGATGCTGCCTTCATCCTCAAGCCAGCCTCGCTCATGGTCATGCATGATAGTCAGCAGCCCCAGGGCTCCATGCTTCCTTGCTCATATCTTGGAGTAGAGAAGGGAATGGCATCAGCCCCTCAAGCTAGACAGGCCACCTCTGAGTCCAGAATGCACATCTCGGGTCCCTGGACCAGCTGCTGTGGCCTGGGACAGCACCTTCCTGATTGGCTGGACCCAGGGTCAGCGAGCTACAGCCCTCAGCCTGAGTCTGGCCTGTTCCAGGTGTGGGGACACACAGCAGCAGCCCATGGTGTCTGGGTGACTCCAGGGTGGAGCTGGTTCCATGAGCAAAGTTTTCTGGACACGGCCACACTTGGTTTGAACAACAGCAGCAGCGTCAAGGGGCTGACAGAAGTCACGGCTCACAAAGCCTAAACTGTCTGCAGTATCGCTCTTTAAAGAAACATTTGCCAAAACCCAGGCTTGACCAGTTCCCGGAAGTGAATGGGCTACCAGACAGGATGGGATGTCATGAACACTGAGAGAAACCCATCATGCACTGCTCACGCTGGTGTCTCAGGGAGACCCCCGCACAGACAGGTTCCAGGTACCTTCTGTTGGTAGCACTTTTCTCAGTATCACCTTTTTGCCTGGGTGGGTGGCCTGGCTGTGAGCCAGGTTGGGTCAGGGCAGTGAGGCATCTGGTGGCTCCTCAGACCCTGGACAGCCCAGGGGTCCCTTGTCCCAGTTCCTATAACAGATTCCCATAACCCCTCTCAGGCCAGGACACACAGGGCCTCTGAAGACACGGTTTCCTCTTCCAACGCCAACTCTGCCCAGCTCGCCTGCTCTTGGTGGGATTTCACTATGGGATCAGGGGTCCTCTGCTCCTTGGTTGATGTCCCAAACCTCACTGGTGGGGCCCCATGCACTTTTGGGATGGTTGACGCTCAAAGACTTTGTGTCCATGTGCTGGCAGAGGGGGATTCAAAACCAACACTTCAGGACCAGGGCAAGGGTTTCTGTCTGATGCTCCAGAGGCTCTAGGACATCTCCCCTGGCTCACTCAGCTCAGCTCCTGGGCCTGTTCCTGTGCCGTCCTCACTGCAGAGGGTCAGAAGACTGGGCAGGTCTAGGGCATGGGGAGTTGGCGGGCGGGGGTGGGGTGTGGTGCTGGTTCCAACAGACCTGAGGCCCTGAGGGTGATGCTTCTGCCGGGCAGCCGGGTTACTTTTGCCACGGAGGGGAGTGTGCAGGTGGCCCTCATAGTTGGTAAATACCTGTGACCACAGATACCTGGTAAACAATGCTCACAAGTCACGGAAGGCCATGGGCAACCACTGGGCACCCGTTCCTCAGTATGGCCTCAGAAGAGCTGCCATCCAGAGCCACGCCTGTGCCCTGTTCCCTTCCAGCCCCTCCGCCTCCCACTGCAGTCAAGGCTCCATCTGCACCATTTGCCATGGCGTGCACAGGGTGATTCACACCTTTCCCACTGTGCCCTGTGCTCACTGGTCAGGGACACAGCTGCTGAAGCCATGGCCCTTAAGGAAGGCCCCGCCAGAGTGGCCTGGGGATGTCCAGGCAGTTCCAGAAGGAGTCTAGAGCGGCTGCCCTTGAGAGGGAGGTGGGTGTGCCCTGAGGAGGGGCAGGAGAAGGGGGTGCTGGGGGCAGCCCTCAGGTCCCCATGCATGGGCCCGAGGACCAGAACCAACTTGCACCCAGGCCCTCCCAGCCAATGCCTAGCCCCTGGCACTGCCGCCTGTGAGTGAGGACAGTGACACCCGCCAGAGAACAAATGGGGATGTACAGGGGGTCCCCGTGCCCCCCCAAGGGAATGAAAGAGGGGTCTGAGGGCTCTCTCACAGGAGATGGGGGGCGCCCCATGCTGCCCAGGTCCTCGAACCCAGGTGGAAGGAGGAGGCTGGGGACTGAAGGGAGGAAGGAAGACGGGCCTGCGGACAGACAGGCAGACCCGGACAGGCCCAGATAGGAAGCCCGTTGTGGCGTTTCTGCTGCAGGACCCCTTTCCCTCGCCCGCTAGAGGGCGGCGGCGCCCCAGAGATGCACAGCCAGGGCCCCAGCACCAGCAGCCCCGGACCCTGCCCTGACCCTGTGCTGACTCTGTGGTGGCCTCAGCTCTGAGTCTGAGTGTCTGTCATCTGAATTATGATTTATGACTAAAACCTTTCTCTTTCATGTGAGTTATCTGTGACTGGAAGCTTGCTTTCTCTCTCCCCTGAGTTATCATTTATGACTAAAACCTTTCTCCTGCTGCCTCTGGGTCATTTTTTCCTAAAACCTTTCTCTGTCGTCTGAGGTATCACTTGTGATCGAAAGCCTTTGTCACCTGAGTTATTTAATTCTGATGGAAACTTTTTAAATCATACCTATAAGAATCATAAATTTTCATTTATGACTTGCAGCTTTGTCAACTTAGTTATCATTTATGAGCGAAATATTTTTATCTTTATCACCTGAGCTATCATTTATGGATGGAAAACTTTCTTCTCCCTTGCCTGAGTTACCTGTAATGGGAGACTTGTCTCTATTACTGGACTTCTTTACAACTACAGCGTCTGTCTCTAGCACTTGAGTTATCATTTATTTATGACTGGCTACCCTGCATCTCTCTCGCCTGGTATCATTTATGTCTAAAACCTTTCATTCTCTACCAACTGAATTATTACTGGAAAATGTCTTTCCCCATCATCTAGTTGTCATTCATGATTCAGACCTTTTTCAGTCACCTCAGTTCTTTACAACTGGGCAGTTTTCTTTCTCCATCACCTGAATTATGATTTATGACTACAACCTTTCTTTTTATCACCTGAATTATCACATATGACTGGAAAAATGTATGAATGGAAACCTTTTTCTCTACCACCAAATTTCTCTCTAAGCCTTTCTGGGTTTTGGGTGGCGGCGGGGGGTTGGTTTTTTTGTGTGTTTTTTGTTTATTTGTTTTGTTTTTGATATGGTGGTGTTCTGTCACCCAGGCTGGAGTGAGTGATGCCATCACAGCTTGGCCTTCACCTCCTGGGCTCAAGCAGCCCTCCAGCCTCAGCCTCCTGCGTAGATTGGACCACAGGCCTGCAGCACCACACTGGTTATCCTTTTATTTTTAGTAGAGACAGGATCTTGCTATATTGTCCAGGCTGGTCTTGAATTCCTGGCCTCAAGCAATCCTCCTGCTTCAGCCTCCCAAAGTGCTGGGATTATAGACGTGAGTTATTGTGCCCAGCCATACAAAACCACTTTTTCTTTATCACCTGAATTACCATTTATGACTGGCACCTTCTTTCTGTTACCTGAATTATCATTTATGATAGGAAAACTTCCTTCTCTCTCACCTGAGTTGCTTATGATGGAAGGCTTCTCCCTGTATTACATGAATTATTTTTGAGTGAAACATTCTATCATCTGAGCTATCATTTATGACTGAAACTTTTTATCTGTATCACCTAGATATCCTTTATGAATAAAAGCCTTTCCTTCTCTGTCATTTATAACTATAATCTTTTTTCTCTATTACCTGAGTTACCATTATTGCCCAAACCTTCTTTCCCTAGCACCTGAGTTACCACTGTGGCTGGAAACCTTCCTCATCACCTGAATTGTCGTGTGTGACACTTTCTTTTCTGTCACCTGGGTTACAATTTATGACCAGAAATATTTCTTTCTCTCACCTGAGTTATCAGTTATGACTGGTAGCTGTATTCTTTCTAGCAGCTGAGTTCTATTTATGACTAAAAACCTTTCTTTCTCTAGCATCTGATTTAACCCTTATGACTGGAACATTTCTTTCTCTATCACCTAGTTATCATTCATGACCTCAAGACTTCTTTCACCCAACCGAGTTATTTCTTATTGAAAAACCTTTCCTTCTTCACCTGAGTTGACTGATGACAAAAATCTTTCCTTCTCTGTCCATTGCCTGTGACTGGAAAACTTCACCCAGTTTTCATTCATGACTGAAAACCTTTCTTGACCATCGAAATGATCATTTATAACTTGAAAACTTTGTTTTTCTATCCCTTGAATCATAATTTATAACCAAAACCTTTCCTTTGCTACCACCTATCACTTATGACATAACTTTATGAATCACCTGAGCTATAATTTATGACTAAAACCCTTATTTCTGTAGCAGATGTATTATTTATGACTAGAAATCTTTCTATTACCTGAGTTGTTATTTGTGACCTTGCTCTATCATTTCAGTTACCATTTGTTACCTAGAACCTTTCTATTTCTCTCATTTTCTGTCAGAATCCTTTCTTTCTCTATTATTTATGACTAAAACTTTTCTCTATTACATGAGTTATCCTTATGGCCAGAAGCCTTCTTTCTCTGTTATATGAATTGTCACTTATTACTAAAACCTTTATTTCTCTTTTAGCTGTGTTATCCTTTATGACAGGAAACCTTTCTTGATGTATCACCTGAGTCATACATGAATAAGGCTTTTTTCTCCATTATCTGAGTAATTTATGACTAAGCCTCTTTATCACCAGGTTTATCATGTATTAATGACTGAATACTTTATTATGTGATCAGTCTTTCTCTTCATTTGTGTGATGGTTGGAAACCCTTTTTCTCTATCACTTTAGTTTGATCTTTTGTTCTCTGTCATTGAGTTGTCATTTGGGACTGGGGTCGTATTCCCCATCCCCTGAGTTCTGCTTTATGACAGCACCTCTCTTTCTCCAAATCCTGTTGTAGTTTAGGGTTGGACACCTTTCTCTGTCTCCTGAGTTGCCATTTATGATGAGAAATCACCACTCATCTATTGCACGCGCTGTAATTCATGACTAAAACCTTTATTTCACTTGTTCTTCGTTTTGGAAGCCTTCTTTCTCTATCACCTGATGATTATTACTGGAAATTTCTGTCTGTGTCACCTGAGTTATGCTTTTCCCTCTGGCGTTATTTTTTTTTTTTTTTTTTTTAGACAGAGTCTCGCTTTGTCGCCCAGACTGGAGTGCAGTGGCCGGATCTCAGCTCACTGCAAGCTCCGCCTCCCGGGTTCCCGCCATTCTCCTGCCTCAGCCTCCCGAGTAGCAGGGACTACAGGCGCCGCCACCTCGCCCGGCTAGTTTTTGTATTTTTTAGTAGAGACGGGGTTTCACCGTGTTAGCCAGGATGGTCTCGATCTCCTGACTTCGTGATCCGCGCATCTCATCCTCCCAAAGTGCTGGGATTACAGGCTTGAGCCACCGCGCCCGGCGTTATTATTTTTACTGGAAACCTCCTTTCTCTGCCCCGTCCGAGCTGTTCTCGTGGCCGCAGCCTCCTCCTCCCGCCCTGCAGGGGCCGCCATGCCCGCTCCCCGCCCGCCCTTCCTGGCGCCCTCGCCTCCCCGTTCCCTGTCAGCCGAGCTTTATTTATGACTGAAGCTTTGCTGCGTCCGTCATCTTGGTGTCCTCTACGAAAACCCTCCCGGAGCTCTTCACACTCCACACACGGTTTTTTATGTAGTTTTTTTTTTTTTTTCCTACCTCGACAGCGTTTTCCTGGGGAAAGCAGACACCGAGTGGTTCCAGAGGAACGTGGCGCTGTGTTCCCGCGTCCTCGACTTCCCTGTTGTACAGATTTATTTTTTCCTCACTTTGTGTTTTTTTTTTTTTTTTTTTTTTTTTTTTTTTTTTTTTTTTTTTTTTTTTTTTTTGCCGTCAGCTGGAGAAACGCTCTCCGAATATTGCCCGGGGAACACGGACTTGCAGGCCGCGCCAGGCACCAGGCGGGAACGGCGGAAAGGGAGGAACGGCTGGATGGCGCCTGCGCCTGGCGACCCCGCGTGCCCGAGGCCCGAGGGACCCGCCCGAGCCTGTGGGCTGCGTCAGGGCCCCTCTGAGGGCGGCTTCGTGGGGACTCGGGCCCTGCCCGAGGCCGGGCAGGGTGTGACCGCCCCAAGTGCGGGAGGCTGCGTCTACACCCGCGCCAAGGACCCTGGAAGCCGGGTAACTGGCCCCACCCCGCGCACCAAGACCGCGAAGCCCGCGCCCCCAGCCTCGCCGGCGTCCAGACCTGTCCTGAAGCCCTGTTCTCCAGGGCTCTGGGTGGGCGTGGGTGGCACTGGGGCGACCCCAAAGCCAGGCAAGGACTTCACATCCAGCCCAGGACCTCAAATCCAGGCCAGGACCCCAAATCCAACCTGCAACCCCAAATCCAGGCCAGGACCCCAAATCCAAGACACAATCCTAACCCAGCGACCTGGCGCTTCCCTTGGGCCAGTGACTGACTCTGCACCGGCAATGCTGTTCCAGACCTTCCTGGCCTCCCTCTCCCCCCATGCCTCTCCCCCTCTCCCCGCCTCTCCCCGCCTTCCCGCCTCTCCCCTAACCTCACCCCCACCTCTCCCCTCACCTCTCTCCTCTCCTCTCTGGTGGCCCCTCCCCTGGCCTTTTCTGGCAGTCTCTCCTTGGGCCTTTGCCCACGCAGCCTTCATGTCCTCTGGAGCCAGAGCAGGGATGCCTTCACTGGGAGAATCTGCTCAGAGCTGATTTAGCTATTGATGAGTCCTTCTAACAAAATATTATTTTACACTGATTTGTTAGTTTTTTAAAAATGCGCTTAAGCCAGGAGTCTTTTTGGGATATCTTAACTTCTGCTGCTCAACAGCCATCTAAGAACTTATAAATCTTGATATCCAGTTGTGTTTGGGGCTAGAGAGAGTGCTGGGTAACAACATCAGTGACATCCTCAACAGATCTCTATTTACAATGCTTAAAAGTTGCTCCGGTCAACCAACAGGTAGGTACTTTAAGACCATCGCCGACCTTTAGTGTTAGAATTTCACACCTGCTTTCATGATGTCCAGGGAGAATACTACAAACAGGTTGATATGCTTTGGATTTGTGTCCCCACCCAAATCTAATGTCGAATTGTAATCCCCAGTGTTGGAGGTGGGCGTTGGTGGGAGGTGATTGGATCATGGGGGCTGATTTCCTCCTTTGGTGCTATTCTGATAGAGTTCTCCTGAGATCTCCTTGTTTAAAAGTACATGCCTCTCCCTGCATCTTCCTCCTGCTCTGGCCATGTGAAGACATGCCTGCTTCCCCTTCACCTTCCACCATGATTGTAAGTTTCCTGAGGCCTCACCAGCCATATATTCTCTACAACCTGTGGAAACATGAGCCAATTAAGCTCATCATTTCTTTATAAATTATCCAGTCTTGGCCAGGCATGGTGGCTGTAGCCTGTAATCCCAGCACTTTGGGAGGCCAAGGCGGGTGGATCACCTGAGGTCAGGAGTTTGAGACTAGCCTGGTCACCATGATGAAACCCTGTCTCTACTAAAAATACAAAAAATTAGCCTGGGCTGGTGGTGGACACCTGTAATCCCAGCTACTCAGGAGGCTGAGGCAGGAGAATCACTTGAACCCAGGAGGTGGAGGTTGCAGTGAGCCAAGATTGTGCTACTGTACTCCAGCCTGGGCAACAGGAGTGAAACTCCATCTCTAAATAAATAAATAAATAAATAAACAAACCAGTCTCAGGCAGTTCTTTATAGCAATGAGAGAATGGCTAATACAGAAAATTGGTACCTAGGAGTGGGCATTGCTGTAGTGATACCTGAAAATATGGAAGTGACTTTAGAACTGGGTAACAGGTAAAGGTTGGAAGAGTGTGGAGGGCTCAGAAGAAGACAGAAAGATGAGGGAACTTCTTAGGGATTTGTTAAATTCTTGTGACCCAAATGCTGATAATGATATGGACAATGAAGTCCAGGCTGAGGTGATCTCAGATGGAGATGAGGAACTTATTGGAAACTAGAGAAAAAGTCACTTCTGTTATGCATTAGCAAAGAACCTGGTGACGTTTTGTCCCTGCCCTAGAGATCTGTGGAACTTTGAACTTGAGAGAGATGATTTAGGGTATCTGGCAGAAGAAATTTCTAAGCAATAAAGCTTTCAAGAGGTGATCTGGCTGTTTCTAAAAGTGTACACTCATATGTGTGAAGAAAGAGATTATCTGAAACTGGAACTTGTATTTAAAAGGGAAGCAGAGCATAAAAGTTTGGGAAATTTGCAGCCCAGCCATGTGGTAGAAAAGAAAAACCCATTTTCTGGGGAGAAATTCAAGCCTGCTGTGGAAATTTGCATAGCATAAGAGGAACCAAATGTTAATAACCAAGACAATGGGAAAATATCTCCAAGGCATGTCAGAGATCTTCACAGTAGCCCCACCCATCACAGGCTCAGAGACCTAGGAGGGAAAAATGGTTTCATGGCCCAGGCCCACAGCCCAGCTAGCTCTGTACAGTCTCAGGACAAGGTTCCTTGTGTCCCAGCTGCTCCAACTCCAGCTGTGGCTAAAAGAGGTCAAGGTACAGCTTGGGCCATGGCTTCAGAGGGTGCAAGGCCTAAGCCTTGGTGACTTCCACATGGTGTGGGGCCTGCAGGTGCACAGAAGTCAAGAGTTGAGGTTTGGGAACTTCTGTCTAGATTTCGGAAGAGGTATGGAAATGCCTGGATGTCCAGGCAGAAGTCTGCTGCAGGGGCAGAGCCCTCATGGAGAACCTCTACTAGGGCAGTGCAGAGGAGAAGTGTGGGGTTGGAGCCCCCACACAGAGTCCTCACTGCAGCATTGCCTAGTGGAGTGGTGAGAGGAGGGCCACTGTTTTGCAGATCCCAGAATGGTAGATCCATCAACAGCTTGCACCGTTTTCCTTTCCATTAACTCAGCCAAAGAGAGTCAAAGGCTTCCTTTAAGACACTCTCTTTTCTGTATTTGGACCTGCAATGTGGCCCCTGGGAGGTGGACAATGACTTCACTCTCAGCTTACAGCATCCTTGTGCTCTGTGTCAGGGGAGCAAAATCCCATGTGGATTGAGCACCCTCCCTTTCCACAGACATTAGCCCCCAAACGTGAGAGCGGGCTCCCAGCCACCTGGAAAGCAGCAGCATCCACGTCGCCCGAGTTGGTGTCTGGGGAGCAGATGGCATGAACAGGCTTCTCCCTTCAGGCATCGCTATGTCCTGGGAAGGAACAGAGAGAGGAATAGGAGGGTGATGGGAGTCAATTCAGTAATTCCAAGTGGGACATTAACATGCCAGCTCTCTGCTCACTGAGGGTCAGAGTGGTCTGCTCAGAGGAAGCACAGTGGCCTGGGCCCAAGTTGCGGGACTGAGTGGCTGCCCTCCTGAGACCTACCTTCCTCCGTCCAAGAGCAGGAGCTGCGTTCAGCTGGGTGAGGCTGATGGCTGAAGCCTGGCTGCTGGTGCCTGGGAATAAATCAGAGGCTGACGATCGTCATTGGAGAAGAACAGCAACAAGGCATCAGTAACGATTGCCACCTGTCAGTCACGTCCTCAGGACCACATCCTGAGCTGAGCCGTGACTAACTTGACCTCTGCACCTCCATGAAAAAGGATATGGCTGTCTGTTTTCCAACAAGGAATGAGGACTGAGGCTAGCTCTTGGCTTTGGTTGGCCAGGGCTTGAACCTTCTGTTTCTGGGCAGAGTTAGAGCCATGAGGGGTGATCCAAAGGGAAGCCAATTCCTGGATTCACCCATAAACTCATAACAGAGTTGTTATACTTTCTGCTGAGATAAATGACTTCTTTTATTTCCCTTTTGGAGAACAATTGCCCAATGTTCTGGCTAGTTTTTATTTGGTTTAAATTTTGGAATAGAAGGAAAGTATGACCCATTAGTGAAGTTGGATGTGAAGATGGAGAAACTGTGTATACCTGTGTCTTCATGAGAAAGACAAGACTAAGAAAGAAATACCCCTGAGCAGCAGGTCAGGCCCTCTTCTGGAAATGAACCTAAAGTTAGGTCTCTGTGTACTTTCCAATTATATTAGTCCATCTTCACACTGCTATAAAGAACTACCTGAGACTGGGTAATTTATGAAGAAAAAAGATTTAATTGACTCAGTTCTGCAGGCTTAACAGGAAGCATTACTGGGAGGCCTCAGGAAACTTATGGTGGAAGGTGAAAGGGAAGCAAGGCACATTTTCCCATGGTGGAGCAGGAGAGAGTGAAGGGGGAAGTAAAACACACTTTAAAACTTTCAGATCTCATGAAAACTCATTCACTATCATGAGAACAGCAAGGGGGAAGTTGGCCCCCTGGATTCAGTCACCTCTCACCAGGCGTCTCACCAATTCAGCATGAGATTTGGGTGGGTCCACAAATCTAAACCACAAAATTTGACCTCTGGCCCTTCCCAAATCTTATGTCCTTCTCACATTGCAAAATGCAATTATCCCTTCTCAGCAGTCCCTGAGTCTTAACTCATTTCAGCATTAACTGAATTGTCCACAGTCCAAAGTCTTATCTGAGACAAGATAAGCCCCTTCCAGCTATGAGCCTGTAAAATAAAAAAAAGTTAGTTACTTCCAAGATATAATGGGGGTATAGGCATTGGGTAAATACTCCCATTCCAAATGGAAGAAATTGGGCAAAAGAAAGGGGCTACAGGCCCCATGCAAATCCAAAACTCAGCAGAGCAGGCATTAAACCATAAAGCTCCAAAGTGATCTCCTTAGACTCTGTCCTACATCCAGGCCACTATGGTCGCTTTGATCCAGGAGTTATTTTGAATGTGTTTTACGATTTCAGAAAGCATTTCAAATAGTTATTTTTGCAATTCATTTTCACACTTTTCCTCTCTCTCCTCTACCTCTCCCCTCTTGGATCTCTAGGAATGCATAGATTTTTAGAAATTCAGTGTTTTATAATCCATTATCTTCATTTTTTTTCTGTTGCCCAAATTGTTCTGAATTTGGTCCATGGGAACAATGTAGAGATAGGAAATTTGTCTCTTTATCATATTTCAGGGATCGTTTATGGTTTTCGAAAATAAAAAGTAAACTTTTTGAAGTATAGCATGCATAGCAAAAAAAGTATACATATCCTAAGTTTATAGCTTGTTTAATTTTCACAAAGTTAACCACGCTTGTTGTAACCAAACCCAAAATAGAACATGACTGGCACCCTACAAGCCCCTGCCCCAGTCTTCCTACCTGTCACCATCTGTCTCGGTCAGCTTGGGCTGCCATAACAAAATACACCTGGGGGACTTCTAGACAGCAGAAATTTATTTTCTCCTGTTTCTGGAGGCTGGAAGTCCCAGGTCTAGGTCTGCTAGGGTTGGGTTCTGGCGAGGAACCTCTTCCTGCCTCCCAGGCCTGTCCTCAGTGGCATGCGGAGGGCAGGGAGAGACAGAGAGCTCTTCCTCTTCTTATAAGGCCACCAGTTTTATAGGGTTAAGGCTACCCCATGACCTCATTTGACAGTTACCTCCCAAAAGCCCTGTCTCTAAAGACAGTCACACTTTGGGTTAGGGAGTCAGCACACAGAGTGTGGAGGGCCCAGCCCACTCCATGGTCCTGCTCCATCCCACAGTGAGGGCAGCGCCCCTCTGAATTCTGACACTGTCCATGGGTGTGACCTGCCTGGGGCTGTCTGTAAACAGGGTCGTGCAAAAACCTTCTTTCTTTGCTCCTTTGTGAGATCCAGCCGTGGTTTTGCATGTAAGGAGGTTCCGTTCATTCTCAAAGGTGCCGTGGGGTGAATACGTGGCTATTCATCCATTCTGCCGTGGATGGACATTTGCACTATTTAAGTATGGGGCGATTAGGAGTCGTCCTATGAATGTTCTTACACAGTTTTTTGGTGAATAAAGGTTTTTTACCGGGTATACCTAAAGAACGGAGTTGCTGAGTCATAGAATATGCATATATTTAACATGAGAACATGCTACTGAGCTGCTTCTAAAATCCTAGCCTAACATTCACTATAATATAAATATAACTTGAGCATTCTGAGGTTTAAAGAAGTATATTTTAATTCCCTCCCTTGTTATTTCCAATCGACTCATCTTGAGTTATATGCTGTTAATGTCCAGTATTCTAGTTCTATTTTCTTTTCTTTAACTTCCAATAATATGTTTAATTTCTATTGTTTTGTACAGTTGTTTGTTTGTTTGTTCATTTTTGAGACGGAGTCATGCTCTGTTGCCCAGGCTAGAGTGCAGTGATGTGATCAGCTCACTGTAACTTCCACCTCCTGGGTTCAAGCGATTCTCCTGCCTCAGCCTCCCAAGTAGCTGGGATTACAGGCGCCTGCCACCATGCCCAGCTAGTTTTTGTATTTTTAGTAGAGACGGGGTTTCACCATGTTGGCCAGGCTGGTCTTGAACTCCTGACCTCGTGATCGGCCTGCCTCAGCCTTCCAAAGTGCTGGGATTACAGGCATGAGCCACCGTGCCCGGCCGTACAGCTAATGTTTAACGACATTGACCATGTGTCTGTCTCTTTTTTTTTTTAAGTTCTGGGCTACACGTGCAGGATTTGCAGGTTTGTTACAGAGGTGAACGTGTGCCATGGTGGTTTGCTGCACCTTTCAACCCATCACCAAGGTATTAAGACCAGCGTGCATTAGCTCTTTTCCCCAATGCTCTCCCCACTCACACTTCCTGGACAGGCCCCAATAAATGTCCTTCCCCTCCCTGTGTCCATGTGTTCTCATTGTTCAGCTCCCACTTATAAGTGAGAACATGCGGTGTTTGGATTTCTGTTCCTGCATTAATTTACTGAGGATAATGGCTTCCAGCTTCATCCATGTCCCTGCAAAGGACATGATCTCATTCCTTTTTATGACTGCATAGAATTCCATGGTGTATATGTACCACATTTTCTTTATCCAGTCTATCACTGATGGGCATTTGGGTTGATTCCATGTCTTTGCTATTGTGAATAGTGCTGCAATGAATATACATGTGCATGTATCTTTATAACAGAATAATTTATATTCCTTTGGGTATATGCCCAGAAATGGGATTGCTGGGTCAAATAGTATTTCCAGTTCTAAATCTTTGAGGAATAGCTACATCATCTTCAAAATGGTTGAATTAATTTACATTCCCACTAACAGTGTAAAAGCATTCCTATTTCTCTACAGCCTCACTAGCATCTGTTTCTTGACCTTTCAATAATCACCACTCTGACTGGTGTGAGATGGTATCTCATTGTGGTTTTGATTTTCATTTTTCTAATGATTAGTGATGTTGAGCCTTTTTTTCATATGTTTCTTGGCTGCATGTATGTCTCTTTTTGAGAAGTTTCTGTTCATATCCTTTGCCCACTTTTTAATGGGGTTGTTTGTTTCTTATAAATTTGCTTAAGTTCCTTGTAGATTCTGGATATTAGACCTTTGTTGGATAGATTGCAAAAATTTTCTCCCATTCTGTAGATTGACTGTTTGCTCTGATGATAGTTTCGTTTGCTGTGCAGAGCTCTTTAGTTTAATTAGATCCCATTTATCAATTTTTGCTTTTGTTGCAATTGCTCAAAAACAAACAAAATTTCCTCATAAAGTCTTTGTCCATGCCTATGTCCTGAATGGTATTGCCTAGATTTTCTTCTAGGCTTTTTATAATTTTGGGTTTTACATTTAAGTCTTTAATCCATCTTGAGTTAATTTTTGTATAAGGTGTAAGGAAAGGATCCAGTTTCAATTTTCTGCATATACCTAGCCAGTTCTCCCAGTTTCAAATGTTATTCTTTGCCATTCCTTCTGATATCTCAATTATCATTTAGGGATCTTTCTCTCCTTCCTGAAGTTTGCCCTTGGAAACTCCTTTATGAAACACCTATTGATAGTAAACTTGCTTTTTTTTTCTTTTTTGAAAAACAAAATTATCTTCAGCCCTCATTCTTGAAAAATGGCTTTGCAGGATATAGAGGTCAAGGTCAAAGCATTTCCTTTCAGTCCTTGAAGGTATTATTCTGACCTCTGTTGTTTCTGTTGAAAAGTCTACTGTCAGTCTAATTGGCATTCTTTCCAGGAGGTCTGTGTCTTTTCTCTATGGTTACTTTAAAGATGTTCTCTTTGTCTGTATTCTGTAATTTCACTAAAATGTATCTAAGTTTGACTTTCTCTTATTTACCCTGTTTGGGTTTATCAACCCTTCAAAATTCTCAGCCATTATCTCTTCAACATGGCCTTCCTCTATTTTCTTTTTCTAGAAGTCAGATTAAATGAACGTTCTTCTTCTTTACTCTGTTCTTCATGTCGCTTATCTTGAACCTGTTTAGAAATCTCTTTGTCCTGCAGATTTGTCTTCCAGTTCAGTAATTCTCCCTGAAACAGTGTCATATCCTCTGTTAAACACACCATTGTACTTCTAATTTCAGCTATAATTTCTTTATATATATATACATACACACACACACACACGGCGTTATAAGTTCTGTTTATCTCTCTTTCAAATCTGATTGGTTATTTTGGGATATCTTTTGTTCCTTAGTCATATTTTTTATATCCCCTCCCATATATAAATATATAAAGCGTACTTATTTTTTAAAAAGTAATTTGTATCCAATGTACATAGGTCTTATTCTGCTGTTTGCGCCTTCTGGTGAATCTCACTCATGTTGGGTAGTTTATCGATATATTCTGTGATTTTTTTGAAGAGGAATTCTTGTTGAATAGAGTTCTATCTGTGAGAGTCTATGAGTCTGGCTTGGGGTGGGTTTTTCCAGAAACAACTCACATAGGCTGCCAGATGTCTTGGAATACGACAAACTGGAGCCTCTATTAGCCTCATTCTCAGCTTGAGTTTAGGACACACAGGAAACATAAGTTCTGATGTGGAGGCTGCATGAATATGGGCTTATAGTTAGGAATTCTTAGAAAAGTCCTTCCCTGCCCCTTCCCAGAGCCAGGGCTAAGGCAGGCAAGTTTCCTTATTGTCTCCCTTGATAAGCATTTTTCATTAAGTTGTTCATCGAGGGTTTCACCTTGTGGAGGTGCCGGCTCCCTGTGGCACTCTCAGGCCTCAGTTTTCCATGCTGCGTGGTCTCAGATTTTGATGTCGTTCTGCATCCAATGTGCCTGGCCATAGGGGACTGCTGTGGCTCCTCTCGCCTTGACCCCACTTCCCTCTTTGAACTTCTGCTCACTCTTGCCCACTCAGCCATGCATTAAAACAGGAAAAAAATAACTTTATTCAGTATTTTACGTGTTTTGTACCTGGGTGTTTTTCTAGATATCTAATCTGTAATAGTGCACGAATGAAAGTCTCTCATGGCTTCATGTTTTGAAATTCGATCTGGTGTTGGCATTTTTTGTGAAACAGATGCCATCCTGAAAGCAGAGACCATCAAAGCCATCCTGACCAGACATTCCTTCCTAAGTTCAAGAAACAAGCAGCACAGGAAGAAACAACTGTCTTACAAGAGTAAATGCTTCTGAGAAGAAGAAACTCTACTGAAAATGTCCGCATAAAGAAGTTATAGCAAACCAAGAAAAGAAGCACAAAAATAATTCAGAACTCACAGAATCAAAGCGGAGAGTTTAAGAAGTGGGGCTGAAGAGGCTGACCTGGCCCGAAGCAGGCATCTGGAGGTTCTCATTAGTGACAAGGGGTGGAGGTGGCTCCGGAGAAGCAGGAAGCAGACAGAGAGAGAGGGAGGGAGGATGGCAGGAAAATGCAGGGAACTTTGTGCTCATTCAGAAGAAACCCCTCTCATTTTTAAGGATCTGGCTCCCTGAGAGAAAAGCACAACCTCAAATCACAGAGGCTCAAGGTAGAAGCAGAGTTCAGTGAGGCCCTGGGAAGGTGTCACCCAGGTGGATGAACAGCCCTCACAATCTGGGGATCAGGAGGGCCATGGGCTGTAGGGAACTGCCTGGTGCCAGTGGGGAGGGTCCCCAAGGCCACAGCTGTTGTACCCTCCAGGTGGTGGAGGACACACATGTGCCCAGGGCTGTAACTTCCAGTGCTCTTCATGTTCCCTACCTGGGCAACCCCAGGGCTCCTTGTGCTCCTCAAGTGCCCTGCACTCCCCTGCTCTCTGTGCTCCCCATGCTCCTTGTGTGCCGTGTGCTTCCAGGACTCTGCATTCTCCATGCTCTCCCTGCTCCACATGTTCTCTGTGCTCCCCTGCTCCTCGTGCTCCTGGTGCTCCCCGTACTCCTCATGCTCCCTATACTCCTCATGTGCCCTGTGCTTCCAGTGCTTCTTATATCTCCATGCTCCCCATGCTCTTTGTTCTCCCCATGCTTCCCGTGCTCCCCATACTCCTTGTGCGCCCTGTGCTTCCAGTGCTCCTTATATTCTCCATGCTCCCCATGATCCTCATGCTCCCCATGCTCCTCGTGCTCCCCATGCTCCTCGTGCTCCCCATGCTCCTCGTGGGCCTTGTGTTTCCAGTGCTCCTTACATTCTCCGTGCTCCCTGTGCTCCACATACTCCTCATGCTCCCCATGCTCTCCGTGTTCCTTGTGTCCCCATGGTCACTCTCCATGCTCCTCCTGCCTCCTCTGACTCTGACTCCTCCTGCCATGGGGGATGTGGGCCAGGAGGAATTGGAGTGGAAGGAGAGTGCGGTCTTGTCCGACTCTGGTTAAAATTTCTCTTTTTTGCTCATCACCGGGATGTAACTGTGGGAACACTTTGCTAAGGTCCCTCCCAGGACGTGTACATGTACAGCCTCTGGTCTTTGTGGTTTTGCATAAGTGCATTGCCCCATAAAAAGCAGGTTCCAAAGGGTCAATTGCCATCAATGTGAACTAAGGTTATTAGGAAAATGTGGACTCCACATTGCTGTCTGAGACTCAGATTGGGGATCTGGCTGGTGCTACGCAGGGCTTGGCAGATGCTTCCTGGCCACGCTGACCCTGAGAGAGACCCACAGAGACCGCAGGGTGCTGACCACAAGGGCAGTCTGTTGGAGGCACCAGCCCTCCCCTCAACTTGATGTACTGTGTGTTGCTGTTGGTGATGTCCCGATGGCATTGATTCAACCCACCACCAAGGCACTTCTCTTGGAGAGTGAGTCTGCAGAGATCTGAGACCAGGTGTGCTCCAGGACGGAGTTAGGCTGACTGGCCGCTGCTGCTGGAACTCTCCTGGGGAGCCTGAGCTACTGGGTTGGAGAGGCCTGGCAGGGCTGCCTATTCAGCTCTGGAGTCCGGCAGGAGTGCCAGCTCCACACAGCAGCCCACGTGTTCTGTGGCTTCAGCTCCGTTTGTCAGGGTGCAGGGTGGCGGCTGGCTGACCAGTGTCCCCCTTGGCCGCGGCTTCTGCCAGGAGCGCAGAGAGGAGCATCAGCATAGCTCTGGCAGATGCCCCAGGTCCCACTTTATCACTTCTCCCCGTCTCCTGCCTTGACTGCAAAAGGAAAAATGCTGAACTGGAAAACCTGCCAGCAGATGTCCTGGACGCCTGTGAAAGCATCAACCTTCAAGGCGCCAACGGGGTGCAAAGTGTTCATTAAACCTCGTGGCCCCAAGCTCACATGTCTGTGCCAGGAACACACCCGCCACCCTGGAGCTGTCCGGCTCTGTAACCAATCTCAGTGCAGAACACAGCAGCCAGACGCAGAGCTTTCAATAAAAGTGTGGTCTCATGGATGTGCCCTGTAGTGCTCAGCAAAGGGCTGCTCTCCTGGGGAGAGACGAATGGGACAGCCTGGTTTCCCTGGTTCCTCCACCACAGGCTGCTTTGGGGCAGGAAATAACAAGAGCTGACAATGCAGCCTCGCCTCGCTAGAGCCAGGCGTTGTTCTGCCCCGTTTTGGAGGAGGGTAAACCTGGGTAAACACAAAGCAGATTGGGAGCATGTGTTCTGAGCGCTGTCGTCCACAGCCTGCTGCAGGCGCTGAAATGTACCTTGGTGACTTTTTAAGGTGACCCCGTTGTTCCCAGGCTGCTTTTGTAACTGGAGAGCTGTAGTGCTTCTTTGCTACATCATGGAAACTGCTTTAACAAAAATAGACTCCTGCATCCAATTATATGGTTTTTAAAGCCTCTTTCTCCAAATGAGGGCCATTCAAAGGGAACCGCCCTCAGCCCTCACGGGGCTCAGCTTCTCCTTCCAGCTCTAGGGGTCTTTACAGCACCATGCTGGGAGTGGCTCTGGGGTCCCCTTGGTCCACCAGGAGGTGGGCATCTGAGGCTGTGTTTCTCTTGGGCCGGGTTTGCAGCTGCTGCAGAAACTGCCTGTGCTCAGCCTGTGCGTTTGGGTCTCCTGAGGGCAGGCGGCGTCGCCCGTGCTGTTAGGATTGCATGTGGATTCATGCTCCTCAGTGTGACCTTGGTCAAGCCAGTGAGGCCAGCAGGGATGATGGAGAAAGCTCCAGCTCTGCGCTCCTGGCCCCAGCCGAGTCCCTGTTCTGATGTCTCAGAAGTGAGGCAGGCGGTAGTGGAGGATCCAGCTTAGGGCCGGAATCGGGCTGGGCTGACCTTCAGCCTCGATGCCTGCTGGCTCTGTGGGCTCTGGCACCTTGTGTGACTCCCCTGTGCCCTTGCGGCCTCTTTCTAAAATCCAGCGTGGAACTCACAGGTGGAAGTCTGTGTGGTTCTGCTGGGCCCCAGAGCCTGCTCTGAGCTTTCTGTTGACTCCTGGTACACAGTGCGCACAGCACTGGACACACACTGACCCTCCAGGTGTGGGTGTGGGGCCTGGAGACAGACGTGGCTTCCTGTGGTCACACAGCCAGGACAGGAGCCTTGGGCTCCCCAGGCTCTCTGAGATCCGGGACTGTGGAGTCTCTGCCCTGCTGTCTCAGGTCCCTTCCAGCCCTGCAGGTTACACCCCCAAGTCCACCACAGTCCAAGCTCTCTTCCCCACAGGAGTGAGTTAGCACCAGGGGCAGGGCTGGGGTCCAATCAGAACTCAAGAGGAACCACGGGATACTGGGGCAGGCAGGGATTGCAGGCTGATTTAGTTCAAAGACTATTTTTCTGGTGTCAGTGGAGGTCCAGAGAGGTTGAGTGACTTTTTCTGGGGTCACACAGCCGGGGAGTGGATAGGAGAATGTTTCAGATGTAATATCTGGTCCTCAAAACCTGGACCAGTTTCCAGACATGGGTGTGGGTGGCAGAACATGTCTGCAGCACCTGAGTCTCTAGGGACTGTGATGGGCACTGCTGCTAACCGCTTCCCTGTCGTCACCTCTGCAGAAACCACACAGATCCCTCCCTAGAATCTGATTCAGACAACAAGACCTGTGGCAACTCCCCCCCGCCACCCCCCGCACCCGCGCGCGCACACACACACACACACACACACACCAGGAGGATGTGAAAAGCTTCATTCCTCACACCGCGATGCTTCTGGGGAGAGCAGGTGGCTCCGAGCTGCCCTGAAGATGGATTGAGAGAGTGGGCGGGGAGGCGGGCCTGGGTTCCCACGGTTCAGGGCTGGGATTGGATGAGGGTCCTGCCTTGTGTGGTCCTGCCAGAGGGAGCGGCCCAGGTGTGGGAAGGAGGAGGAAAGGCTGGGCTTGACAGATGGCAGCCCAATGTCAGAAGAAGGGTGGGACTCCCACACCCCCAGAGGGCCCCTACGGGTCTTCACCAGTGGCACTTAAAACACAGCAAGGAAAGCGCCTGGTGGGAACTGATGTGCTCCATGGGGTGTCACTGTGGGCGTCACTCGTTGGCACCCAGGAACGCAGGCTTCTCAGTGGAAAACGGCAACGGCTCTTCTCTGATCTCGAGGTCTCTTAGCAGACTCCAGAGGGAGCCAGAGAAACCTCGCTGCTCTATCGAAATACCACCACGGAGTCATTCTGACCCTACTTGGTGAAGGCCGGCCGGCAATGCCTGTTCTCTCATAAGCACCCTTCGCCCTGGCCTGGGGCTGGGGGACCTGCTGGGCCTCCCAGGCTGGTCGTCATCTCAGAAAGTTGCCCTTTCTTGTCTTGAATTGCATCATACAGCCCAAAGGCCATGGTTTTAAAACAAAACCCCAGTGGGGCTCGGAGTTCCTTCTGACGCGCGGGAGGCGGGGGGCTGACGCATGCTGTGGGATCCAGCATCTTCTGCTCAACTTCGGGTTTTCAGGGGGTGCAGAGTGGATGGTGCAGGTGCAGGTTCTGCCCCCAGTTAGTCCCATTCATCCAGAGCCACACATGAGCTTGTCACAGGCCTCGGTCTCTCACTGCGTTTCCCATTACCTCACGTCCTGCTGAGCTGGCCCTGCCCTGCGCGATCCTCTCCTGATGGTTGGATGCAGAGCTCTGGCCCCCGTGGGCCCCTCCTCACTGGCCCATGCCTCTGCCACCACCTGCACCCCCAGAACAGGCACCACGCCCATGGCTGAGAGACGGAAGGGATGGAAGTGGGGCTTTGAGGAAAGCCAAGTGAAGTCACCCCCAGAGCACCTGGGTGAGTGAACAGGAGGTGGGGAGCTCTGAGCAGGCCTGAGGACCAGGCAGACCAGGCCTGAGGGCGGCTCCAGTACTGGGGATACCTGGTTCCCAGGTGAGGGGGCAGATGGTTGCTCCCCCGAGAGGTAAACTGAGCAAAAGAAGGCTTGGCCTGGGAGGAGAAATTAAATGTAAGGGATGGCAAGATTTGAACACCTTGGTGGGTCAGGGCAGCCATTTAGCATGATCCAGGGTCAGAGCTGGAAGGGTGCCCAAGGACCCACTTATCCAGTTATCGTTTTCCACAGATGAGGAACCTGAGGCCCAAGGGGCTTGGGAGATGTTGTCAAGGTCCCAAGACTGGACCCAGGGCCTGGGTCCTCCTGCCCACTGCTCTGTTTGGGCCTCTTCGTTCAATATGGACAGGTGGCCTCTTTCCCCCAGCCCAGTCCCACACATGCCTCACCCTTCCTTGTTACTCTAAGGGTTGCTTTTCTAATTTTTAGCTTTAAAAACATTTTTTTCATTTATTTCATTTTCACTTCTAGAATTTTTATTTCTTTTTGAGCATGTTCATTTTTCTTTGAAAAGTTTGCCATCTTTTCATCTGTATATTTAAAAATATATTTTCTCCTATATTTTAAAAATATATTTTTTATTTTAAAACAGTTTTGAAGCTATAGAAAACCTGCTAGGATACTACAGAGAACTGGTATACTCCTTGCACTCAGGAATTCCCTACTGCTAACGTCTTACATTCATTTGCTAGATATGTCCTAATTAGTGAGCCAACATTGACACGCTGCTATTAACAAAAGCCCATAGCCCATTCACATTCCCTTAGTTTTTACCTCGTGTCCCTTTTCTGCCTCAGGGCCCTGTGCAGGATCCCACATGACACGTCGTGGTGACAGTTTATCGGGCTTTCCTTGTTTTTGATGATTGTTAGTACTGGTCAAGTGTTTTGTAGAATGGTCTTCAAAAAAGATTTGCCTGATGTTTCTTCATGATTAGGCTAGAGGTAAGTGTTTTCGGGGGGAACGCCCGAGAGGCGAGTGCTAGTTTCACTACGTCTCACCATCCTGAGGAGAAGTCCAGTGTCACTTCCGCCTCTGTCCCCCTAATGCCGAGGCGTTTTCCCCTCCGGCTTCTTTCACCATTTTCTCTTTGTCTTTGGCTTTCTGTCATTCGAATATGATATACCAAGGTGTAGATTTCTTGAGATTTATTCTGTTGATCTCTGAGTTTCCTGGATCTGGATCTGTGGTTTGGTGTCTTTCATTAGCTATGGACTGTTCTCAGCCATTATTACTTCAAATATTTCTTCTCCCTTCTCTCTTTCTTCTCCTGGCAATCTAATTATGCATGTGCTACACTTTTTAAAATTCTTCTGCAGTTCTTGGATGTCCTAAATTTTCCCCATTATTTTCTCTCTTCGTAAATTGAAGTTTGGGATATTTTTGTTGGCCTATTGTCAAATGCACTAATTCATTTTCAGCTTTGTCCCATCTACTGATAAGCCCAGAAAAGGCCTTCTTTGGTTCTGTTACAGCTAATTCCTGGCCTTTCTTTATGATTCTTTCTTAGAGCTTCCATCTCTCGGCTTACATCACCCACCTGTTCCTGCATGCTGCCCGATCTTCCATGACAGCCTTTAACATATTACTTTCCATTCCCTGCCTGGTAATTCCAAAACCTCTGCCACATCTGAGTATTGTTCAGATGATTGTGTTTGCTCTTCAGACGGTTTTTTCTTACCTTTTGGCATGCCTCGCAATATTTTGTTGAAAGCCATACGTGATGCATTGAGTAATAGGAATGGGGGAAAGTGGGGATTTAGAGTGAAGTTTTATTTTAATCTGGCTAGAGTTAGGCCACGTGTAATGTTTTCCGTAGCTCCAGATGCCAGAGACTTCAAATTCCCCTAATGTCCTTGCAGGTGTCTCCTCTTTTGACTTTGGACTCCCTTAGGTCTTCCTCCTTAAATAGAATCCATGTCTGGTAGCTCACTCAGCTGCAACCTGGTCATAATAGAACCCTGGTTGTGTGGTAGTCAGGTGTGTGGGAAAGGAGCATGCTACAATCTTGTAATGAAGTCTCTGTCTTTCATGGGGTCTGCCTCTTGGCCTGTACCTTCACTGGTGTTTCTTCAGTGGCATAGTGTCCCCCACTGCGGTGAGACAGGAAAGCTCCAGGGGGCTGGAGTGGGAGGAGTGCCTTTTGTCCAGGTGGGATAAGGCCCTGCTAAGGTCTGTTTGCCCTGGAAAGGCAGTTGCTGTGCTGAACGCTCTGGCTGTGCTGCACGGTGATTCCTCCTCTCCTCCCCTGCCAGACCCAGGTCTTTTTGGATCTTTGAGAACCCAGCAGGGTTCCTGAAAGTAAAACCCATAAATGTAACAGCCCCAGGACTGCAGCTCCAGGGAGATGCTCACCCTCACATGTCCTATGCCTGGCCTCTGCCACCTCCTCAAAGCCATCATTTACGTGTCTGCACTAGTTTCTGGGTCCAGTGGATTTGGCTTTAGGTGAGCAGATCTCAGCTGTGACACTCTGTGTGCACCTGTTTCTCCAGGTGTCAGGTGGCACTCTGCCCTTTGACCTTGTTTCTTTGACAGGTCCAAGACAAATTGACGATTCTCACTTTGTGGTTTCCAAGCTCTTTACATGTTGGAGCTGAAGGGAAAGTTCATCGCGGGATTTTGGTCAATGTTCTGGAAAATGAGCCCCCTCCTGGCTCAGCCGGCCCCTCCCCTGTGAATTCCTAATGGTCAAATCCTGAGGCGAGGGAGGAAGCCCAGAGGCTGCCAGCCCCTTCCCACAGGCCCCGTTCCCACCCCCCTGTTCCCTGGGCAGAGTCAGGGACACGGGCTCTTCCCACAGGCTCCCTTGAGGAGTCCTCATTCAGACACCGTGACTGGGGCTGAGCTACACGTGTGTACTGCTGTCCTGGCACGACCCTGACCCCTGGGTGGGCTCATGTGACCCTGGGAGAGCTGGCAGCAGGACAGGAGAGGTCTTGGCCGCCTCCCGCCTCCCTCCCTGGCTGTTCCCCAGCACTGTTGTTGTCCTTTCCACATCTGCTGATGGCTCCTCCACACACGGGCCCTTCTGACCTGCAGCCTGGGCCAGAGCTGACCCTACACCCACAGTTCCCAGGGCCTTGACTGTGGCTGTGGGTACCTGTGAGAATGATCCTCTTCCCAAGGCCCCAGGCCTTGCCCCTGTAGGGCCTCCCTGAACCTGGTGCCCCTGAGTCAGGAGCACAGGCCCCCTGCCCTGGACGTCCTGTGGAGAAGCGGAAGGTGGTTCCACCTGCTTTCTGGGGTCCAGAGTCTGCCCCCCAAGGCTTTGCCCTGGAAAGATCAGGCGGCTCCACCTTCTATGCCCACTCTGCCTTCATGGTTACTCCCTCAGCCCCTGTTCTCATTTGCCTGTTCCCCTCTAACCACGGGCGGGGAACCAGAGGCTGTCACTCACACTCAGCACAGAGGCCTGGGCAGGGTGTTGGGGCCTCTTTAGGGCGGGAGCTGAGACACTCCTGCTGGCAATGGCCCTCCTGTCCAGTGAACACAGGCCCTGGGCTGGGAGCACAGGGGGCTCCAGGAGGACAGCCCTGTGGCTCTGAGCATGTGGAATGCACCACAGGGGAAGGTGTCTTTGAGCCAGGACAGGCCTGCAGGGTCTCTGCACAGGGAACAGGCACACATCCTGGGCACGAGTGGTGGTTTGGGTCTCACAGGTCATGCCAGGGAGCAAAATGTTCAGTGCAAGGCAGAGTTCGTCTCCCAGCCAGGGCCCCTGAGCCAACTTAGAGAGCCTGCGGCTGGCTTGGCAGCTCCTGCTTCTGGGGTTACAAGCCTAGGCCTGAGTGTCAAGTGCAGAGGCCACAGGCCCGGGGGCTGCTGGCCCCTGAAACCGCCGCTCAAAGCTGGAGGTTCTACAAGTGCAAACAGGGGCCAGGGTGGGAAAAGGCAGGAGGGGAAGAAAAGGCAAAATGCTTCAGCAACACCCTTTCCGTTTTGCTCACATGCTGGCATAATATTTGTTACATTGGGTTAAACAACACATATTACAATTAATACCTGTTTCTCTTTTCTTAGTGTTACTTAGCTACTAGAAAATGTAAAATGTCATATGTAGCTGGCAGTGCATATTCCATCGAATGAATCCTAGTGCAGCAGAAACACCATCTGGGCAGCATCAAATCGCCCTCACCTGTGATCTGTGGGCGAAGGGACACAGCAGGAATGAAGCACGGAGGCTTTGCTGAGGGAGTGCAGTCCCGCCTGGAAACCCCTGGCACAAGTTCACTAAAATGCAAGCACTATGCACTTCCGTAAGAATTTGTACCTTGAGGGAGGGCTGGCCGGCAGGGACTGTGCACATACTTTCCCCGCAGGGTGTCCAGGGCTGTCAGATAAGCAGGGCCCACAAGCACACGGCCTTGCTGAGAGAATCCAAGGAAGGGAACCCAAGGGGAGCCCACGACCAGGGCTGCTGACTCCGTCCCAGGCTCTGCAAGACTCAAGTGCGATGACTAGGAGAGGAGGCAGGCGCCCCCAGCCAAGTCCACTCACGTTCTCTGATGAATTAGAGACACTCTCAGGTTGTGGGACCCTGAGGTTGCCGTCATGGAGGGTCTCTGAGAACATGTGGCTGAGGTGGAGGGGCTGCTGGCCTGGCTACCAAGCCTGAGCTAGATGGGGCCCCCAGAGAGAGAGCCCATACTCCGGAGGACCCTCGCCCCGCTCCTCAAGGTGAGTCAGGGGAAATGTGTGGGAAGCAGAGGCCCAGGCTGCAGGATAAAGTAAAAAGTAAAAATGCAACACACACACACCACCACAACTCGACCTCGTACGGCACGGGGCTGACCCTAGACTCAAAAGAGCAAAACACATAGATGGGCCATGCCAGAGTACCAGTCCCCACAGCAGAAGGGGCAAGCATCTCTGAAAATTAATTCCTTCATCCATTCGATACCAGCTGGTGATGCAGAAAAGAGATGCAAAGTCATGCTCTGCTGCAGATAACACGCTCCACATCAGAAAATTCACGCAATAGACAGGGAGCTCCACCCACACCATCCGTCAGGAGTGACGTGGGGGAGGGAGGGAAGACAGTGAACAGGTCTCTCAGGAAAGTTTTATGATGTTTTCCTCAATTATTCTGTGCATCTTTTATCGATTTTTAAATTTTAAATGCTTTTTTCAGCCAGGCGCGGTGGCTCACGCCTGTAATCCCAGCACTTTGGGAGGCCAAGGCAGGCAGATCACAAGGTCAAGAGTTCAAGACCAGCCTGGCCAACACGGTGAAACCCCGTCTCCCACTAAAAATACAAAAATTAGCTGGGTGTGGTGGCGGGCACCTGTAATCTCAGCTACTCAGGAGGCTGAGACAGGAGAATCATTTGAACCCAGGAGGCAGAGGCTGCAGCGAGCCGAGATCATGCCACTGCACTCCAGCCTGGGCGACAGAGCAAGACCCTATCTAAAAAAAAAAAAAAAAAACAAGCTTTTTTTTCTGGATGATGGAATTATGATTGATTGATTGTGAATGCTGGGTTTGCATCCAACGTACTTGCTACTTTTTATTATATCTAATAAGTGTAAATCCTTTTAAATTTCTATGTTTATCTGTTTCTTATCTGTGTTATTTTCTTTTCATTTTGTTCATTTTCTCCCTGACTTTTATAACTATACTGCTGTAGTCGGTATTGAGCTTCCTCCACAACCAAATTAATTTCTCAGGAGGGCCTCACCTCTTAACACTCTGCCTCCACTCTGCACCTCATCTGGAAAATGGCAATTAAGTTTCAACATGAGTTTTGGGAGAGACATTCTAACCACAGCAAATGCCATTTGTGAAGAACATTTCTCTTTTAGTCCAGATATTGTTTCATTATCTCCCTGCAAATGCCTTGTCTCTCTCCATCTCTGTCTCTCTTTCCCTATGTCTCTCTCTCTGTTTCTCTCTGTTTCTGTCTTTCTCTGTCTGTTTCTCTGTGTCTCTCTGTTTCTCTCTGTATTTCTGTCTCTGTTTCCCTATGTCTCTCTCTCTGTCTGACCCTGTCTCTGTCTCTCGGTCTCCTATGAATGACAGCCGTAGCCTCTCTTACAATGCTGAACGGAAGTGTTGTTAGAAGGCCTGCCTACTGTGTTCTGGTCTGAGGGGGACAGTTTCTCTGTCTCGCCATTTAGCGCCGTACTGTATTTGCTGAAGGTTTTTTAAAAACCCTTTATCCAGTGAAGGAAATTCCTTTCTATTCTTAGCCTGCTGAGAACCTTTTCATGAATGGTTGTTGAATGTTCCCAGATGTTGTTCTGCGTTTGCAAAGGTGGCCACGTGCTTTTCTCCTTGACTGTGCTAGCGCCAGCTCCAGGAAGGCAGGTCTGTCTGTGTGTTCGCTGCTGAGCCCGCCTGGAAGGCACTGTTTACAAAGCACCTTGTGCGTCCTGCTCGGTTCTGCACCCCGGCTTCCTCATCTGGAAAATATGTCCATCTCGATGATCTGGGCTGGAGACCTGGGACTCAGGGCAGTGCCAGCTGGGCCCCAAGTGGAGGTGACAGCCGGGGACCAGAAGGGGCTACCGCATAGCCGGAGAGTGAGGGGCTGGTGCTGGCCAAGGCGTCTCTGACTGACCTCTGCTCTCTCGCCAAGTACCCAGGAGATGTTCCAGAAAGGACGGCAGCTGCACCGAGATCTTGAACCTCAGAGACCCCTTCCCAGGGCTCTGACACGAGGCGTCCATGGGGTCTTCAACTCACCCGTGAAGACCTGGTACCCTCTGAGGGCGACTCCACCCCACCTTGCAGTTCCACAGCAGCTGAAGCCCAGCGGGGCTGGGGGCTGAAGACCCTCCAGAATGGTTCTCAGGACCTCGGAAGGGGCAGGGGGAGGTGGGCTCCCTGCGGGGACATTGGCACTCCCCAAAAGACTCTTCAGGGTTGGGGGTGGACGTGAAGGGAGGAAACCCACTCACCCTGCTTGAATTCTGAAAACGCACACAGATCTCACTTCCACCTCCCTTTACAGTCTGTTCAGGTCCTGCTCCACCTTGCCCATGAGCGGGGCAGAAATTCCCAGCATCGTGGCGGGGAAAGTCAGTGGGGCTCAAAGCTCCAGCCAAGAACGGCCCTGCATCTGCCTGGTTCTCTCTTCAGTCGGCGTTTCCACAGCCAGGACGCTGGCATTTCATAAATAATTACACATTCCTTAAACTCTCGCAAAGCCAAGAGAAAACAAACCCGCAACGCTGAGATTCCTGGAATGTTTTCCAGTTATCTGGGCCAAGCAGAGGCCCAGTCGGGGCTGTGCAGCACACTTAGCCTGGGACTCGGCGGCAGTCCCCTTTTTTGTGGCATTTTAGTTAAAAGACCTGAAAGGAAAATGAACGGTGCTTTATGACTGTGGTGTTCGTCAGGGTCCCCAGACAACAGGGGAAGCCCGTCCAACCCTCAGAGCTGGCTCAGGGCAGCCCCATGGATCTGTGCCCTGGGACTGACCTCGGGTCAGTCTCAAAGGCTGAGGTCTCCATCCACTGTCCCCCCGCCAGGGTTGATTTAAGTGTGGCGCCTCCTCTGGACACCCCGGGATTGCCTGTGCACCCCGGCCCAGAGCTCCTGTTCCGAGCAGGGAGCATCTCTGGATCGTGCCCTCATTCCTTTGAGGTTTTCTGTGGCGCACACTGCAGTTTAATCCGACTCACCCCAGCCTCGCTGGGACTGGTTTCCTGTTACAAACACAGGCTTAGTTTTAAGATCAAACAACTGTTTGGGTTCTGGTCTGACCTCGCAGGGGATGTGGCTCGGGGCCAGGTGCAGCCTGGCCAAGGGGTGACGTCAGGTCATGCTGGCTTCATTTCCTGAGCACTGTGGCCTCCTCTGTGTCCCCCATCCCTGCCCACCCGGTCCCCTCAAGCCGCTGTCCAGCCTGGGTTGCATTCAGCAGTGGCTCATTGGCCCCTCTGCCATCCTCACCACCGATGCCCAGCTTTACTTATTTGGGGTATTTCTGGGCCATTCCACCCACTCCTCTTGAGGGCACCCAGCGTGTCCCCTGCCCTGTGTGGTTGGCGTCCATCTCTGAAGTGCAGGAAGCAGGAAGCAAGGCCTGCTCATGGGAAGGACCCACAGCTCTGGCTAGAATGGCTTTGGCCCTAAGCCAGAACCTAGGGTGTGGGGAAGCAGGAAATCCAGTGTGGAAGCCATTTCAGACGTCAAATCAGTGGGGCGGAGGCTGCTCACACAGGGTCGTCTTATTGTGACTTTTCGGGGGCTTCCTTCTACCCTCCTTCTCTGGTGAGCTTTCTAGGCAAGACTGCGACATGACATTCTCATTCTGTTTGGAGCAAGATGAAGGGTTTGTGCCTAACACCATGAGGTGTGGACGGGGCTGAGAACTGGCGCACGGCTGTCACCTGCTGTGGTGACCACCAGGAGTCTCCCTCGCAGGCTGTCTGGCTCGAAGGGTGACCAAGTTCCAGCCACAGGGTCCCTGCTCAGCCCTGAGGACACCCACACTGGCACAGGGTCTCAGCAAGAGACTGCAGCACTCGGGTCTAAGGTCCACATCTCCCCACATTGGCACAGGGTCTCAGCAAGACACTATGGCACTTGGGGAAAGGCCATTTTGTCATTGACTGCAACTTTCTCAAGAAAGCATTTTCCACTTGCGTTTCCACGGAGGGCGGTTTTTCTGGAAACTCACAGGACCCTGTCCTCCACCAGACATGCAGTGTGCAGAAGTGTGTACCCGAAAAGCGAAGTGTGGCATCACACGGTTCTTTAATCTGGAGCCAAACTCCCGGGAAACAAACCAGACAGACGCAGGTACGTGCTCAGCTCTGCGGCTGTGGTTTGGTTCAGGACTAGGGCCGTGCAGATGCCTGGCAACCCAGCTGGGCCTCGCCACGCCTTGGGGAGGACGCAGTGCTGGGAGCCCGTGGCGTTGCTGTCCAGGGGGACAAAAAGCAGTGTGAATGGGAAACGGAGCACTCTGTCCAGTGAATCCACATGTGGGCGGCTGTGTTCTGTGCTCCCCGGCAGCGGGACCCTAAGCCGTAAGCTGGACACCACATTCCCAAAGCCAGGAGGACCACGACACCTGCGTGCAGTGTCCAAAGGCCAAACCAAGGCTGCGGTCCCTGCCAAGCAGGCAGTGATTCACACCTGGGGAAGCGATGTGATTGGACTTCTACCCAAATAACATAAGCGTTAGGGACAGAGAACGCCAGCGCTTGCACTTGACAAATCTCTGGGCATTTTGCTGAGGGCCAAGCTCGGCTCCCCACCCCCAGCCCTGCCCCCAACATGACAAGGCCCCATCGGACCCCAAGTCCCTCTGACCTCACACACAGCAGGAAAGCCTCTTTCCAGATGAGCACCCTTGCCAAAGCCCAAGTGGCCACTCCCCCTCCATGGGGCTAGGACAGAGTTGACCGTAGACCTCAAACCGCTACGGGGACTTGGGTCACAAGGCGCCCCGATGCCCAGGTGCCCCCGTGCCTCAGTTTCCCCATGTGGGAAATGGCTTCATGTTGGCAATGTGAGGCATCGAATATCTGAGACTTGTGGCCAAGTCAGGGCACTGCCAGCTGGGCCCAAATTGAAGGCGACGGCCAAGGCTTGAGGCACCACGGCCTCAGTGGTCAGCGGGGCCAAGTCACCAGGCCATAAGATGGTGGGGCCAGCCGGGGGCTTCAGAGACAGCTTTTCCCTCACACTCCAATGCCACAGAGAGAGCCCAGGACTGCAGGCGGGGAAAGGTGTGCATGTGTCTCCCGATGGAGGTGACCGCCGGGGCTCTCCGGCCTGCTGCCCATGTCGGACACCCCTCTGCTAACCCATCTCCCGTGCCACGCCACCCACCATTCCCTTCTCACCCCCTGAAGCTCTCTCGTCCTCACAAAAGCAACAGGGTCACTTACACACCGTCCTGTTTTTCTGGACACTATGACCAGGATGGGACAGGACTCGTGAACCCACATGTGAGATCACACTGAGATCCTAAAGGCTTTGCGCTTCTCTGGAGTGGCTGCTGTCTCATGCGCACCCGTCCTGGTGTGCTCACCCCACCCAGTGTGTCCGTCCTGCCCAGTGAGTGCCCCCTGCCTGGTGAGTGCCCCCTGCCCAGTGTGCCTGCCCTGCCTAGTGTGCCCTCCCCCCTGGGTGTGCACCCACCTGGTGTGCCCACCCCACCCCACCTGGTGTGAGCACCCAGGTCTGCCGGGCTGCAGGTTTCTCAGGGAGTCCAGGCAACTGCCCCAGCCCCTGGCAATCCCCTTCTCAGCAGGCCTGGACCCAGAGCCACACAGGGGCATCCCCAGCACATCCTGCCCCAGGATTCCTCTTCTCTGATTCACCTGAGCCCAGACTGCAGGTGGCAGACACGTTCCTGCCCAGACCCGGACACCTCCATCTGCTTGGACCACTGGCTTCCCTCAGGCTTTGCCATCAGAACAGACAGGTGGTTTCTTTTAAACCTGTGCCACCCTGTTTTGCCCTGCAAATGCTGTTATTTTTAAAGCTACTGAATCATATGATTTTCCTGCTTTGCTTCATGCCACCCCCGGGGCTGCAGCTCTGCTGCGCCCGCCCTTGCCCTGCCGCTCCTGCAGAGGCCTCCTCCCCACCCACAACTCACGGTGGCCACACGGGCTGGGCTTCTCACCTTGGCCACCTCCTCCCATGTCACCCATGTGATGATGGAGGGCCCAGGGGTGCCGGGACTGAGAACTAGAGCCTCCACCCTAGCACCTGGCTCTGCATGGGAGGTGGGGTGGGGTGGGGTGGGGTGGTCAAGCTCCAGCTGTCTTCTCAGTGGGCTTTTGACACCACTTTGTATCTTCCTATTAAAAATGTGTGCAATGCTGTAACAATTCTAATTAACTCCTTAGGTTCCACTACTAGGAACAAACCTAGGAGGTCAGGAGGTGAGAACTTCCAACCCACCTGGCTGGAGCTTCAGAGCCCACGTACCATTTCTCTGCCTTTGCCTCCTCTTTTTCCGTGGAGGTAATCCGCTGTTCCCTTCTCCTCTCTGGGCCATGGTGGGCAGCTCGTCTCCTGCAGACACCACTCCCCAGAACTACCCCAGGCTCTGCAAGATGCCACCCGGCATCAGGACCTGTCAGGCCAGTGAGACAGGGCACTCCCTCTCGCAGCAGGGCCACACCCACCGCGTGGGCTACAGGCACAAAAGCTTCCTGCCAGGTGGGAGGGCACGGCTGCATGGGGCTGTCCATCCTTCCAGATCCTTAGAACGCTCACAGTCCTTAGGGTCCCAGGACCCACTTCTGCCAGCAGCTCTGGATCACAGGAGCCCAGCTTCAGGGTGCAGACAAGGACATAAAGTCCAGCCCCAGATCCTCTGATGGTGAACTCCAGCTGACCTCAGCGTTTCCAGGCAAGCTCCAGCCGCAGGTTCCCTGGAGGTGCTGCACAGGACGAAGCTCCCTGCTGGGCCCCTCGAAGCCATCCTGAAAAGCAGTTCCTATTCTTTCCATTTTGTAATGATAATAAACATTATAACTTTAATAGGTATCATTTTACATATGAAACAAAAATATTCATGTCGTTATTACTTAAAACTTCAGCAGATGGAGGCGGGACTCCAGGTGTTCAGCGCTGGGCGGGTCCTGCAGGCCCAGAGCCCCTGTGCCTGTCACTCACGCGGCGCCCACAGCCACCATTCGCTCCACGCACCCACACCCGTTACCTGGTGACTGCCTGCCCAGCACCGCCCACAATACGAGGTGGGCACTCTAGGTTCCTGAAGGACTTGTTGAAGAACTGGAGGGCAGCCAGCTCCCAGGCCCCACCCTGCTGTGTCAGCCAAGTTTCAGTGCGGCTCCAGCACCCTTGCTGGAGACAGCAAGTGCAGGCCTCAGGAGCCTCTCTGGGGGCATGGAGTACCTGCTGGGCTCACAGGAGCCCCACCCTGCGCTGCCTGGGCCCGCAGATACAGCCATTCCACCTGGTGTAGCCAGAGGCAAGGCAGAGGGCTGGAGGTCACAGAACTGGAGGGGGCAATGCCCACCCTGAGGGCGTCTTGTAATCATTTGGGGTAACAGACATGTGAGTGTGGAGAACCCTCCCTGACTCAACACTTGCATCCCCGAGATAAGAGTGTGGGCCCGTAACTCAGATGTGTTTCGTGAACACACACACCTCCACCAGGAACCAATGCAATGGACGCCCGAAGTCTGTCTTGTCAGAGAAGCCGGTGAGTGTCAGGAAGAAGTTACTGATATACATGTGCCTGTGAACGCAGAAACCGTCCTCTGATGTGAAGGATGAGGAGGAGGGTGAGGACAGGGATGAGGATGGGGATGAGAATGAGGATGAAGATGAGGATGAGGATGAAGGTCGAGGATGTGGATGAGGATTCGAATGAAGGATGAGGGTGAGGATGAAGGATGAGGATCCGAATGGGGTTGAGAATGAGGATGAAGGATGAGGATGAGGATGGAGGATGAGGATGAAGGTCGAGGATGTGGATGAGGATGAGCATGAAGGATGAGGGTGAAGATAAAGTATGAAGGATGAGTATGGGTATGGAGGATGAAGATGAGGATGGGGTTTAGAATGAGGATGAGGATGGAGGTCGAGGACCCAGATGAGGATACGCATGAAGGATGAGGGTGAGGATTAAGAATGAAGAAGGTTCTCCTAACCTTCCCCCTCAATAAGGACAAGACCTGCATAGGTTCCCTTTCGAAAGCAGGGTGCTGAGGAAGGAGTCCATGACCCAGGTGTCACTCAAAGAAAACTTGGAAGCCTCTTTGAGAATCAGGTCGGGGCTAAAGGTCCTCACAGGCTGGCTCCTTCCCTCCCTGCATTCATCATCCTCTTGTTAATTGGACCACACTGAGAACCAGTGATAGAGGTGGGCCGGGGCTGGAGAAGAGCGGGCCACAGGGGCAGCTGTTCGGTCCTGAGCCAGTCTGGGTGCCCGTGGCTGTTCCCCCTGGAGACCTCCTCACGCCGGCTCTGCCCCCACATGTGGTCTCCCAGCTGTGGAGGGACCCTGGGTCAGACTCTTGTTTCCTCAGCTGTTGGGGCTGCACAGTGAGGAGCTCCCAGGAGGCCTGATGCCCCTTTCAGGCTCCACACTGAGGTTTTCAGTGCTTACGAAGATGCACAGAGAACACAGGAGAAACGCAATTCCCCAGGAGTCCCAGACAAGCCCTCCGTCCATCCTGTTTCCTTTCTGCTGTTACTTCCTCTGCTGAAAGCTTCTCTCCCTGTGTGTGGGGATGGGGCTCTGGGCCTTGGTGGCGGGAAGCGGCTGACTTGCTTCAACACTCCCCAGGGACTGGAAAGTATTTCCTCGCACAGTTCATCCCAATGGGTTCACCAAACAGAGGGCCCTGAGGGGCATGAACACTCAGCATGCCTCCAGTGAGACCCTAAATACACACCCAGGTGCCACTCGCTTCCAGGAGCTCATTCTGCTCTGTGGGGACACAGGGGCCTGCCGGGCCTTCTCTCCCAGGTGCCGGGATGCCCAGGGCTGCCCCTGCTCGTTGATCCATCCCTGCCTAGTCACCACCTGCTGGAAAGGCAGCCTCAAAGGCCCCTCCAGGTGGGTATCCACACCCCCCACTGAGGCTGGCCTTTCCATGGCCTTGGTGCCAGCACACACTCTACCCTCCAGGAAGGCCACAGGATCTGGTGAGGACAAGGTGCCCTCCATGGTGGCACGGCTGCTGCAGCTTCCAGGAGGATCCCCGGGGGCCCACCGTGGGGCCAATTGCCAAGCTGCTCCCCCTTCTCCGTCTCTTTCTTGACCTGCTTTGTCCTCTGGAACCCAGCCAGGTTGCTCTCCTCAGCAGCCGCCATACACGGGCATGGCCATGAGGCCACTTTCCTTCCAGAGAAGCGAGAGGATGGGAGGTGAGCCCCTCCTGACAAGGCAAAAGAGTCTTCCCGAGTGTCCCTCTGGGATCTTTGGGCCAGCTGGTGGGGAGATAGCCCCAGAGACCGTGGACACCTCTGCCACAGTGGGTCTGAGTGAAGGATGTCCTTCCTAGTGGTCCACTGCCGCATAAAAATGCCTCCCAGGCCAGGCGCGGTGGCTCACACCTATAATCCTAGCACTTTGGGAGGCCAAGACGGGCAGATCACGAGGTCAGGAGATCAAGACCATCCTGGCTAACATGGTGAAACCCCGTCTCTACTAAAAATACAAAAAAAAGTAGCCAGGTGTAGTGGCGGGTTGGGAGCTACATGGGAGGCTGAGGCAGGAGAATGGCGTGAACCCGGGGGGCGGAGCTTGCAGTGAGCCGAGATCGCGCCACTGCACTCCAGCCTAGGAGACAGAGCAAGACTCCGTCTCAAAAAAAAAAAAAAAAAAAAAAAAAACCTCCCAAACTCAGTGAGCGCCTCCCAAGCTGCTGCTGAGTGTTCCCTCCCTCAGGGTTTCTGAAGGGCTTGGCTAAGTGAGTCTGGCACAGCTGTCCTGGGCCATGGCCTCTGAAGCCTCCACAGGGCTGGAGGGGCAGGTCCAAGCTCACCCCCAGCGCTGGCAGGTCACAGCTCCTTGTGGCTGTGGGCCGGACATCTCCTCACCATGAGGGCCTCTCCACGCAGGGCCCTGCACACAGTGGCTGGCTTCCTTTAGGATGAGTGACCCAAGGCAGAGAGAGTGACCCAGAGGGTCCTTCAGGCCCTGGACTCAGGAGCGGCACCCACTGTGCGCTCTGGCCACATGGACACACCTGGCCCAGCATGGGAGGACAACGCACAGCTTTGAGGACCTCCTTGTCTGGGGCTGTCCCGGGCTCTCAGGCCCCAGTGATTCTGTGATTCTCCCAGCAAAACGCAGCCACTCCTCCCAAGGCCCCCAGAGTCTGCTGCCGTTCGAGGGCTCCACGGCCCCAGGAGACCCTTGGAGGGTCCTGCGCAGCTACTAGCAGGCTTTGGTCCTTGCAGGCTGTTGTCTGGAGTCCTGTGCACCTGGGGAGATGGCTCTGTTCTCACATCACCTGAGTTCCCATGACATGGCTGCTGGCTTTGCCCAAGCCCAAGACCCAGGAGACAGAGAGCAACCAGGAGGGAGACCTGGCATGTCCAGCCCAGTTTCGGAAGTGACCTACCAGCACTCTACCACATGCTGTTGGCCGCGCAGACTCACCTGGGATGATGAAGAAGAAACCACAAGGGCATGAGTGCCAAGAAGCCAGGCTCACCTGACAGCCATTCCATGAGCAGGACACAAACCTCTACTGTGTCCAGATCTCTCCATCCCAGGGACCACTTCTTGCTGCAGGTTAGCCCTTCCCACAGACACAGAGACTGGAACCTTCATGCAGGGCATGGCCAAAATATATTTCTACAGCATAGTTACACTAGGCGGGAAACAGGGCAGGTGGGAACTGGGGGCCCTGCCAGGGGCCAAGGTCTGTGGGAATGCAGGGGCAGACCATCCCCCACTGAGCCCAGATGCCGGGGAGGAGCCTGGCCAGAAAGATCCAGAAGGACTTGGCGTCCAGCAGCCCTCGCTGCTCCCCATTCTTTGAGGCCATTGTTCCCAGAAGGGATCTCGGATGCATCTCTGGCCCAGGCCCCGGGTGAAGTGTGATGGAGGGGTGTGGATGGAGCGAGGTGGACACAGCATGAACCTGGCCAGGCATCCCCAGGGCCAGACAGCATCAGCTGGGCAGTGGGGTCTATCCCCGCCACCTGGCACAGAGTAGCGCCCAATTCTAGAGTTTAAATGAAAGAGGGAATTCAGGGGGACGCTTACTCCAGCCGGGCCCCAGACCAAGCGCTGCCATGCTTAGACTGGACGGAGGCCTGCTAGGCATGGCCTGGCTGGAAGTGAAGGACCGAGGCAGCACCTCTGGCCTGGAGGGAGCAGGTGGGAGCCCCTGCACCGGATTCCCCTCCCCTGTTCTTACTCTTCTGGAATTAGGGAGGCCACTGGGAGGTAGAGGAAGCACCTGCCCCAGTCCGCAGAGGACAGAATCATGCGAATGCTGAGAGTTACCTGAGACCTCCTTCCCACCTGCACGCTGGGCCGCAGCTCTGCCCGTGACAGCCCCAGACCTGGCCTGTGCCCAGCACTTGTCACTCATGGGTTTTCCAGGCCACGGTGGCATTGCACGCCCTGCCGCAGGTGTGGGGTAGTTTCATGCTTCAGAAGCAGAAGGACCTGCTCTCCCTCTCACCTCAACACAGCGGCCGGCAGAGAAGCAGTTCCTCCATCCACTCCAGCGGCTCAGACACCCCTCTGCAGCCCGAAAGTCGGCCTCGGATGTGATAAGCCAGGAAACTCCCTGGGCACCAGTGCATAAGCCCTCAGGGGCTCCAGATGCGGCAGCTGGTTCAGAATTTGTTATCCTGGACTAAAGCCTCCCCTTGCACCACCGCGGGAGTGGAAGGAGGTGGCCTGTCTGAGAAATACCGACATGGACAGGGACGTTCACTGTCACAGAAACAAGGCCTGGCCCCCACCTCCCTGCAGGACTCCCTCCCCAGTGCCTGTTCTGACCGCAGGACTGGACAACACCCAGTTCCGCTCCCCTCACCCTTGCTTTCGGAAGCAACAGATAACGGCAAATCCTCGCATGCAGTGACCACGTGAAGACCGTGGCTGTGAGGGCTGCGGTTTCTTACCCTCTCAGCACGTGCAGTTCTCCAACAGATGGGCGATCTCAAATTGCTCTTCATCTTAAATGACCCCTTGAGAAGACCCCAAACGGCTTTGGATGGGTCCGTTTCCTGTTTTTAAGCACAGAAAAAATAGCCCAGATGTTTCTGATTCGCTCAAGCTTTAGTTCAAGAGTACACTCGGCCGGGGGAGTTCCTTTGAAACTGAGGAGACACACAGGCCCTTCTTCTGCTCCCTCCTGCCTGGCTGAGAAGAGGGACTTGCTTGCAGCCACCTGAAAGCAAACAGCACAGGCGCACTGAAGAGGGTCCCGCAGAGTCCTGGGGAGCCCGGCTGGGGACTCTGGGAAGCAGACGGCATCTACACATGTCCACGCATTCATCGTTGTACAAGATCCAACTCCCTACCTCCCAGGGGGCAGAACGTAGGTCCCAGGGAGACGGCAACCACCTCGGGGAGGATTCGGCCTCGTGAGAGAGCAAGGTCCTTCCTTCGGTGGTTGTGGCCTCCCCAGAATCCTACACCCCTCTGCTCTGCCCCCAAAGCCTGCACCCCCCGTAGAGGCCCCCCGAGCACGGAAACGGGTCCTTGTGCCTCAGATCTGCAGGGACACAAATACATCTGCAATGCTGCCTCGGTCAGCTGTGCCACCTGGTTCTGCAGCTGCTCTGAAAATGGCCATTATGGGGGAGTTTTTTTGTCCTTTTTCCTCTCTCCTTCTCTGTTGTTGATTTAGAGACTTCATGCTGAAACTGAACAGGAGGAAGGGGGTGACAGTCCCCTGAGACCTGAAATCGCAGCCACGCCATGAGTGGCCGAGGGCCCAGGTCTGGTGACCAGCAGTGAGGAGGAGTCATCTCTTCGAACGAGGCCCAGACAGTGCCGGGAACCGGGGGTCCCACCAGGCACAGGCAGCACCAGCATGCCCAGACCGTGGCGACCTGAGGAGCTGCCAGGACGGCCAGACCCCAGTGAGCCGGTGACAGCCAGGACGGCCAGGCCCCAGTGAGCCGGTGACCGCCAGGACAGCCAGGCCCCAGTGAGCCGGTGACCGCCAGGACGGCCAGGCACTCTCAGCAGCAGAATCCAGGCTGCTTTCGTTTTCTCCGAGGAGTGCAGTTTGGGTTCGGACAGTTTGAGCTCAAGCGTTAGGTCTCTGTGGCTCTAACCTGTGAAGCAGGATCACAGCTAGTTATTGGGAAATCACCAAAAACGCATCGATACACAATTCTACGTCCCAAACAAGAAGAGAAAGAACACATTCGCTTTTAAAAGAAGGAAGATACAAAGCCTGGCAATGGACAGAAGTTTACAGAACAGAAAAATATGGAGTTGAAAACAGCCAACGGAGTCTTCCTAATTCTCATTCAGAGACGGTGGCATAAAAGCCAACAGAAATCGATGGTGATAGGAAATGAATGTCACTGGAGAAGGTGAGGGGATTTGCAGTGGGAGTACTATTATTTGTGAACTGTCACGGCATGGCCGTTTTTAAACTTATGTTCACGGCATCTCTCCTCGTAAGCAAGAGCATGAAGAGCACAGAGAATGTCTGTTTAGTGGCCGACAGCCATCACAGGGTCTCTCTGTGCCGGCCAGTCCGCGCCTCAGTTTGCGTGCATTTATGAACTTAGTCCTCCCTCCGCACCACGAAGCGGTCCTTATTGTCCCGTTTCACAGGTGTGGAGACAGAGGCTCGAGGGGAGAAACAGCCCTGGCAGGCAAAGGCAGAGCTGAGCTTCCGAGAAGGGCCTCCTGCGTTCGGAACTTCCAAAGTGGAGGTAGAAGTTATCCTGTGGGAGGGGAGGGAGAAACTCCTAGATTACAGGAGTGAGCCGCAGCCTTGTGCTGACATCTACAAAGGGACCACGGCATCTGGGGGCTTCTTTCTTGCGGAAACACCAAGAGCAGAAACAGGCAACCGTGGTTGTCTCTCGCACAGGATTAACTGTTGCTTTTCAGCTTTTTTACACTTATTCTTTTTTAACCTGTGGTCACTATACTTTTTTTTTCGGAAATAATGTTAGACTTACGGAAGAGTTGCCAAGATTGTCCAGGAGTCCCTGCCCCCTTCAGGCAGCTTCCTCCTATGTCAGCACCTTGCGTACCCGACCTTGACCGCAAGGATTGAGGCCAAGAATTAATACAGGCGCAATTAACCACACTGTAGCTTGATTCTGATTCCTCCAGTTCCCGGTAACATACACCTCCTGCTTTAGAAACAACACTGGGTTCCATGAGCACGCAGGTGTCATCTCCCGGGAGGCTCCAGCCCATGACGGGTCCCGTCTTTCCTTGCCTCCCACAGCCTTGCCATTCGGAAGAGCACTGGCTGGGTGTTTTGAAGAATAGCCCTCAGTTCGAGTTTGTTATTTCATCATGTCTGGATCAAAGTCATGTGTCTGTGCCAAGAAACTGGCCGAAGCCCCATGCCCTGCTCAGTGTCCGCAGCAGCGACTCACGGGCCCGATGCTTCACCTTATTATGAGTTGTTTTGGTCACCTGGTGATGGTGGGATCTGCCAGCTTCCCCCACTGTAACATTACTATTCTTCATTTGTAATTTATTGATTTGTATTTACTTATTTTGAAACAGGGTCTCTCTCTGTCCCTCAGGCTGGAGTGCAGTGGTGCAATTTCAGCTCACGGCAACCTCTACCTCCCAGGCTCAAGCGAGCCACTCGCTCAGCCTCCCAAGTAGCTGGGACTCCAGGTGTGTGCCACTGCACCCAAGTAAGTTTTGTATTTTTTTAGAGACAGGGTTTCACCTTGTTGCCCATGCTTCTCTCAAACTCCTGAGCTCAGGTGATCTGCCACCTTGGCCTCTCAGGGAAGATACTTTGAGACTACAAGAGTATCCTATTTATCCTCAAAGTCTTTTCTGATAATTTTAGCATCTGTTGGTGGGTTTTGTCTGCAACAATTACTGCCGTGGTGTTCTGAGGTGATTTGTTTCCTCACCACTCTGCTGGAATTCCTCGGGAGGAAGGACCGCCCCTCCCCTCACTGATTGATTCAATCAGGTGTGCGCCTCCATGTGAACTTGCGCGAATTTTTGCTTTGGGTGATCATCCTACACTGTCATTATTTACTTAGTTGCTCAAATTTACCTAGCTCTGGCCGCTGGGCTCTTCCAGGCAGGCCCTCTGGAACCCTCCCATCCTTCAGGAGCACCTTCTCACTTTCTGGCATAACCCCAGACTGCCCTGGTTTTTCCCCCAGACCTGGAATCTTTTCCCCAGCCCTGGAATCCATTACTTCTCCAAGGAGCTCTGCTCTTTTCTACTGGAGAATGAACTTTAGAGACCAAGGTCAGGGCACTAGCTGTGCTCATTGCTGCTGGGGCGTCATTGAGAAAAGAGAAACGTGAATAGCAAATTAGCCTATAATTATTAATAAATATATATTGATGGGTAAATGAAGGAATGAATGAAGGAGGAATTATTCAAAAGACTCAAAAGATGGATGTTGAGTAAGACAACTTCCTCCCTATGAGAAATAATTTAAATGTAAATGTACATGTACCTAACTTACACCAGGGGCGGTGCCTCTCGGTGTTTTCCTGCGTAACACCCAGAGGCAACGAGAAATGCTGAACAACACAAAGCAAAACAAAAGCAAACATTTAAAACAAACTTCTGGCTGGGCGCGGTGGCTCAAGCCTGTAATCCCAGCACTTTGGGAGGCCGAGACGGGCAGATCACGAGGTCAGGAGATCGAGGCCATCCTGACTAACGCGGTGAAACCCCGTCTCTACCAAAAAAACACAAAAAACTAGCCAGGCGAGGTGACGGGCGCCTGTAGTCCCAGCTACTCGGGAGGCCGAGGCAGGAGAATGCCGTAAACCGGGGAGGCGGAGCTTGCAGTGAGCTGAGATCCGGCCACTGCACTCCAGCCTGGGCGACAGAGCGAGACTCCGTCTCAAAAATAAATAAATAAATAAATAAAACAAACTTCTAAGTTTACAAGAAAGAAAGAACAGACTCGGAAAAGATACCCACCTGTCAATAAAATGAGACAAATTGACCACAGATGAGCCTGCTCGTCAAACAGTCTGGGATCCATATTTACATTATTTCTGTGATGCTGGAACTACCAGGGTAAAAAGAAAAACAAACAGAAACGGTCCCAGGCTGGTGACAAGCCAAGACTGCCTGCCAAAAACCAGGGCCACCTGCTCTGAAGGGGCACTCTCCCACCTGCCTCCTGCGATTCCCACAGTCAAAATTCCCCCGAAGACGATCCTACAGTCCTTGTGACGAAACACCCAGGGAAGCCAGTCCCACAAGCCAGAGCTGCCAGAGGCCGCCCGTGCCCAGACATGAGCCCTGGAGTTCATCTGTAGTGACCATCTTTAAAGTTATTAACTCTAGAAGAAGGGTTCAAAATCAAAGGAAAACATGGGACACCATGAAAAACACAAAGAGTTTTAAAAGAATAAAATAAAGCTTCTAAATGAAGTGTACAGCTATTGAAATTTCTTTTTTTCTTTAAATGGCTAAAGGGGGTAGTTTCCTTGGTCTGTGGGTTTTCAGCAGTTTCCCTATGATTTTCAATAGGAAAAGAAACAGATTCGGCACAGCTGAAAGATTTCCCCTACAGAATAGCCCACAATGTCCACACAGAGAGGGAAGGAGGTGAGAACAAATGAGAGATGAAGACGCACAGGGGAGAGAATGAAAAGCTTCCACTGGTCGTTAGCGGGATTCACAGGAGAACAGGAAATCAAATGTTATGGGCTGGCAATAATAGAACAAGACAGATAAACTCACATCCAGACACATTGCAATGAAACCACAAAACACAGAAGACTGAGATCTTTAAAGCAAAAAACAATTGTATTACGGTCCACTAACTACAAAGGGGTATTTGCACTGATGGAGGCTTCCCAAGAGCAGAAGCAAGACAGAGACACAAAGTTCCTTCCACACAGTGGGGGAATGGCAGTCAGCCTCAAATTCGATACCCAGTTTGTGGGGTGAGAGGTTTTTCTCATTATCTTGATTGTGATAATGGTTTCATGGGTTTATATCTATATTTCAAAACCTACCAAATTGTAGCCTTTCAATATAATCGTCTTTGTATGCCAGTTGTTCCTGCATAAGGCTGTAAAACCAAAACCAAAAACAAAATAAAAAATAAAAGAAGAAGAAAAGAAAGACAAACCCTAACAGACAGGCTTCATGGCAGATTAGACACAATCGAGGAGGAGACTGGGAAGCCAGACCATGAGGCAGTGGAAAGCATCTAGACAGAAGAACAGAGAGACAAACCTAAACCCTAAAATAAAATCCAACGATTTAAAAGATGGAAGACATGTTGGAAATGACTAGCAGCAGCAAGGTGTTTGTGGAGTCCTGGGAAGAGGGCCAGGAAGCGTAGCCATCCTTGAACCAGATAAGAACAGAGGGAATGGCGTAGACAAATCACAGGAGAACTGCTGGGAACCACAGACCAGGGGAAATATCCCTGAGACATTCAAAGAAAAGAAATGCCATTTTACAAGGAGCAATAAAATGATGGAATCCAGGAAAGAATGAACCTCCATCTTCCTAATGTGAAGAGAACACAACTGCCAAGCCAGGCTTCCCTGCCCAAAACAAACATTCTCCATGAGTGAAGGTGAAACAGACATTCCAGATTAAAAAACAAATCAAAAAACTCTTTGGCAAGATCCTCAGCTGAAGAAGACGCAATATGAAGTTACTCAGGCAGAGGAAGTGTATCACAGATGGAAGCAAGAAAGTGCCAGACGGACTGCAAAGCACAGGAGGACAAATGCAACACAAACCCACACACTGGCGAGTGCTCCAAAGCAACTCTGTGCGTCAGACTGCATGTGGGTAGAATGGGACAGACAAACTCACATCCAGATACATTGTAGTGAAACCACAAAACACGGAAGACTGAGATCTTTCAAGCAAAAAAAAAAAAAAAAAAAAACAATTGTTTTATTGCACATTAACTACAAAGGGGCATTTGGACTGATGGGGGCCTCCCAAGAGCAGAAATGGGGCAGTTAAAGCACACAGCCACCAAAGCACAGAACGGGCTGTGCACATCGGACGCCACGAGCTCCACTGCTTGAGCCGGGATCTATGAAGGAGGCACTAAGCTGTGTTTGACTAACGAGTTCACGGAGGGAAACTGGAATATGTAAAACACGACAAGGTTTCTTTCTACTTAGTAAAGTCAGATGATCAATTTAAATACAAATATATTAGGAATTGCACTAAATACTCTCATTAAGAGGTAAACATCTCCAAGGTCAGGTTGGACTTGAAACAAAACAAAAACTTATGCATGGCTTTTGAGAGATATGTCTTAAATATAAGTATATTAAAGGTGAAGAGTAAGAAGGTAGAAAAAGACATGCTATCCAAATTCCAAAGGGAAGCTGGCACAGCTGCACCACTGTCCAAGCTGATGTTAGGACAAGAGGCATTCATGGTGATGGGGGACCAGTCCCCTAGGAAGGCATAGCAATCTCCAAGTCGCGTGCACCTAATCACATAGCCTTATTATAGGATGTAAAATTTAACAGAATCCACAATCATTGTAGGAGTTTTAAGCACAGGATTCTCAGTAATTGTTAAACCTGCTAAGAAATTGTCAAAAGATACTGATTTGTAAAACATCATTTACATAATCAACAAATATAAGGCCCTATATTGAATGTGTTAAACGAAATGCTCATGTGCACACAGAACGTTTAAACTAAATGACAATAAACTGTTCACGAAGCAAGACGACACTGTAGGATTAAAACCATTTAGGATGTTTTCTCTGATCCCAATGTAATAAAGAAAACCTAAATTTTAAAAACCATCAAAAAAAACCAGTGTTTGAAAATTAAACAATGACCTTCTAAATAGTTCAAGGGTTAAAAAATAAATCACAACAGAAATTAAAACATATTTGAATGAAACAATAAGAACATGACAAATTAAAACTTGAGAGATGTAGTGATTTTATAGCCTTAAATAAATATTTAGGGGGAAAAAAGGATTTAAAAATAGTGACCTATTATCCATGTTAGAAATTAGATTAAAAAGGCAAATTAAAGTCAATGAAAGCAGTAGGAAGGAAATAATAAAGAACAGAAGTTAATAAAATAAAGGAGACACAATAGAGCATCTTGAAAATAAAAGATGATTCTCTGAAAAGAACAAAAACACTAATAAATCTTGCCAAAAGTAATAAAAGAAAAAGAGAAAAGGCATGAAGTAATAATTTTAAAAATAAAAAGAGAGATGTTACTGAATATTCTGAGGATACTTAAATATAATGAGCTTATTTTGAAATAATGTGCCATTATATTTGACAATATAGAGGAAATGAATCTCAGATAAACACAGTTTTTCAAAACTGAGGCAAGAATAAAAGAAGACTTGAAGAAATTAGAGAAGACACAAGCAAGTGGAAAAACATCCCATGCTCATGGATAGGAAGAATCAATATCATTAAAATGGCCAAACTGCTCAAAGCAATTTACAGATTCAGTGCTATTCCCATCAAACTACCAACAACATTCTTCACAGAACTAGAAAACAACTATTTTAAAATTCATATGGAACCAAAAAAAGAGCCCAAATAGTCAAGGCAATCCTAAGCAAAAAGAACACAGCTGGAGGCAACACATTACCTGACTTCAAACTATACTACAAAGCTACACTAACCAAAACAGCATGGTACTGATACAAAAACAGGCACATAGACCAATGGAACAGAAGAGAGAGCTCAGAAACAAGACCACATATCTACGACCACCTGATCTTCAACAAAGCTGACAAAAACAAGCAATGGGGAAAAGATTCCCTATTTAATAAATGAATGTGGGATTACTAGCTAGCCATGTGCAGAAGATTAAAGTTGGACCCTTCCTTACACCATACACAAAAATCAACTCAAGATGGATTAAAGACTTAAATGTAAAATCTAAAACTATAAAAACCCTGGAAGACAACCTAGGCAACACCATCCTGGACATAGGAACAGGCAAAGATTTCATGACAAAGACACCAAAGGCAATCACAACAAAAGCAAAAATTGACAAGTGGGATCTAATTAAACTTGGGAATTCTGCATAGCAAAAGGAACTATCAACAGAAAAAACAACAAACAGAACGGGAGAAAATATTTGCAGACTTTGCACCCGACAGAGATCTAAGATCCAGCACCTATAAGGAACTTTAACAAATTTACAAGAGAAAAACAATCACATTAAAAAGTGAGCAAAGGACATGAACAGATACTTTTCAAGAGAAGACATACAGCCATAAAAAAGAATGAGTTCATGTCTTTGCAGGGACATGGATGAAGCTGGAATCCATCATTCTCAGCAAACTAACACAAGAACAGAGAACCAAACACCACATGTTCTCACTCGTAAGAGGGAGTTGAACAATGAGAACACATGAACACAGGGAGGGGAATATCGTACAGTGGGGCCTGTCTGGGGTGGGGGTCAAGGGGAGGGAGAGCATTAAGACGAACACCTAATTCATGCAGGGCTTAAAACCTAGATGATGGGTTGATAGTGCAGCAAACCATCATGGCACATGTATACCTATGTAACAAACCTGCATATTCTGCACATGTATCCCAGAACTTAAAGTAAAACTAAAAAAAAAAAAAAAAAAAAAAAAGACATACATGCAGCCAACAAGCATAGGAAAAAAAGCTCGATGTCACTGATCATTAAAGAAATGCAAATCAGCTGGGCGCGGTGGCTCAAGCCTGTAATCCCAGCACTTTGGGAGGCCAAGGCGGGTGGATCACAAGGTCAAGAGATCAAGACCATCCTGGCCAACATGGTGAAACCCCGTCTCTACTAAAAATACAAAAAAAAATAAAAACTAGCCGGGCGTGGTGGTGGGCGCCTGTAGTCCCAGCTACTCAGAGGCTGAGGCGGGAGAATGGCGTGAACCTGGGAGGCGGAGCTTGCAGTGAGCTGAGATAGCGCCACTGCACTCCAGCCTGGGCGACACAGCGAGACTCCGTCTCAAAAAAAAAAAAAAAAGAAATGCAAATCAAAACTACAGTGAGAAACCATCTCCCACCACTCAGAATGGCTGTGATTAAAAAGTTAAAAAATAACAGATTCTGGTGAGGTTGTGGAGAAAAGGGAACGCTTATACATTGTTGATGAGAGTACAAACAAGTTCAACCATTGTGGAAAGCAGTATGGCAATTCCTCAAAGAGCTAAAAGCAGAACTACCATTTGAACCAGCAATCCCATTACTGGGTATATACCCAGAGGAATACAAATCATTCTACTGTAAAGACATGTGCACATGAATGTTCACTGCAGCACCATTCACAATAGCAAAGACATGGAATCAACCTAAATGCCCATCAGTGACAGATTGGACAAAGAAAATGTGGTACATATACACCATGGAATACTATGCAGCCATAAAGAAGAATAAGATCATGTCTTTCAAGAGAACATGGATGGAGCTGGAGGCCATTATCCTTAGCAAACTACTGCAAGAACAGAAAACCAAATACTGCATGTTTTCACTTATAAGTGGGAACTAAGTGATGAGAACACATGGACACAGAGAAGGGAACAACAGATACTGGGGTCTACTTGAGGGGGGAGGTGGGAGGAGGGGGAGGAGCAGAAAAGATAACCATCAGGTCCTGGACTTGATGCCTAAGTGATGAAATAATCTGTACAACAACCCCCTGTGACACAAGTTGACCTATGTAACAAACCTGCACATGTACCCCTGAACCTAAAATAAAAGTTAAAAAAATAAAAAATAAAGATTATTTCATGGTGTTCTAGCACCTTGAAAAAAAGAATAAAAAAATAAATCTGAATAGATTCCTTTAAGAAATGGAATCTGGGCTGGGCGTGGTGGCTCACACCCATAATCCCAGCACTTTGAGAGGCCAAGGTGGGTGGATCATGAGGTCAGGAGTGATATCAACACCATCCTGGCCAACATGGTAAAACCCTGTCTCTCCTAAAAATACAAAAAAAATTAGCTGGGTGTGGTGGCACACACCTGTAGTCTCAGCTACTCAGGATGCTGAGGTTGGAGAATTGCTTGAACCTGGGAGGTGGAGGTTGCAGTGAGCCAAGATCGCGCCACTGCACTCCAGCCTGGTGACAGAGCAAGAGTCCATCTAAAAAACAAAACAAAAAAAAACAAAAAAAAAAAAAGAAAGAGATGGAATCTGTAATTTAAAATTTTACCACAAAGAAAACTCTAGACCAAAGTGGTTTTACTAGTGAATTCTTCTAAACATTTAGGAAAGAAGTAACACCAAACTTGTATAGTGTTTCCACAGAAGAGAAGCAGGAAGGATTTCCCAAATAATTCTGTGAGGCTTGCATACCTCCATGTCCAACAACTAGACAAATTACAAGAAAAAATATTACAGCTCAATCACTCTCGTGGTCATGAATGCAAAAATCCTCAACAAAATATTAGCAAACCAAAGTCAGATTTATATAAAAGGCATAATATATAATAATCAAGACGTATTTTTCTAGAAATTCAAGGTTGGCAATTTAACATATTAATAGACTAGAGGGGAAAAATCATATAATCATTTCAACTGATGATTTTTAAAAAACATTTAATACAAGGCAACACCACTCATGAAAAATATGTTAAGTAAACTAGAAATAGAACGTTACTGCCTTAATTTGATAAAAAGCACCTACAAAGCCCTGCAGCAGGCACGATGGGAAGACACGGTGCGCCTTCTGTGAGATCGCTCAGCCCTCACCAAGTCCACCCAGCAGGGTGCTGGGGTCCTGGCCAGTGCTGACAGGTAAGAAAAAGAAAAAAGGAATTGCACAAAATAAAACTAGCACTTGCCGAAAACACAACCATGCCAGTAGAAAATCCAAACGAATCTATGGATCCTCAGAATTAACACATTTAGCAAGGTTATTGAGTACAAAGTCAACGTACAAGGTGTATTTTTACAAATGAGCAGAAGCAAACAGGGAGTGTTTTAAAATGTAAGGTTTTATAAATGGCAGTGAGCCCATGAAAAGATGCTGGGCCTCACTCATTAAGAGGGAAACTCAATCAAAACTACGATGAGATGCAACCTCATGCCCATTAGAAGGCAAGAAATAATAATAACAATAATAATACATGCTGGGGAGGAAGTAGAGAAACTGGAACCTCGTGCACATTTCCTGGGAATGTCAAACAGTGCAGCTGCTATGAAAAGTAGTATAGCAGCTCCTCAAAAATTTACGAATAGAATTGCCACATGATCCAGCAATTTCGCTTTGGGTCCGTACCCAAAAGAATTGAAGGCAGGGTCTAGAACAGACATTTGCACACCCATGTTAATAGCAATAGTACTTGCAATAGCTGAAAGGTGGATGCAACACCAGTGTCCACCAATGGATGAATGGGTACATGCAACGTGATCTATTCACACAATGGACCATCACTCAGCCCTTCTCCATCAGTGGATGAATGGGTACATGCCTCATGGTCTATTCACACAATGGGACCATCACTCAGCCCTTCTCCATCAATGGAAGAATGGGTACACACATTGTGGTCTATTCACACAATGGGACCATCACTCAGCCCTTCTCCATCAATGGAAGAATGGGTACACACATTGTGGTCTATTCACACAATGGGACCATCACTCAGCCCTTCTCCATCAATGGATGAATGGGTACATGCCTCATGGTCTATTCACACAATGGAGTGTCGCTCAGTCCTTCTCCATCAATGGATGAATGGATACATGCATCATGATCTATTCACACAATGGAGTGTCCTCAGCCCTTCTCCATCGATGTAAGAATGGGTACGCACATCGTGGTCCATTCACACAATGGAATATCACTCAGCCCTTCTCCATCAATGGAAGAATGGGTACACACATTGTGGTCTATTCACACAATGGGACCATCACTCAGCCCTTCTCCATCAATGGAAGAATGGGTACACACATTGTGGTCTATTCACACAATGGGACCATCACTCAGCCCTTCTCCATCAATGGATGAATAGGTACATGCCTCATGGTCTATTCACACAATGGACCATCACTCAGCCCTTCTCCATCAATGGATGAATGGGTACATGCCTCATGGTCTATTCACACAATGGGACCATCACTCAGCCCTTCTCCATCAATGGATGAATGGGTACATGCCTCATGGTCTATTCACACAATGGGACCATCACTCAGCCCTTCTCCATCAATGGAAGAATGGGTACACACATTGTGGTCTATTCACACAATGGGACCATCACTCAGCCCTTCTCCATCAATGGAAGAATGGGTACACACATTATGGTCTATTCACACAATGGGACCATCACTCAGCCCTTCTCCATCAATGGATGAATAGGTACATGCCTCATGGTCTATTCACACAATGGACCATCACTCAGCCCTTCTCCATCAATGGATGAATGGGTACATGCCTCATGGTCTATTCACACAATGGAGTGTCGCTCAGTCCTTCTCCATCAATGGATGAATGGATACATGCATCATGATCTATTCACACAATGGAGTGTCCTCAGCCCTTCTCCATCGATGTAAGAATGGGTACGCACATCGTGGTCCATTCACACAATGGAATATCGCTCAGCCCTTCTCCATCAGTGGAAGAATGGGCACGTGCAACGTGGTCTATTCACACATGCACCATCGCTCCGCCCTTCTCCAGCAGTGGATGAATGGGTACACGCATCGTGGTCCATTCACACAATAGGGACCATCGCTCAGCCCTTAACAGGAAGGAGATTCTGACATAGGCTACCACATGAACAAACCCTGAGGACATGATACTGAGTAAAATGAGTCAGGCACAAAACTACAAATTCTGCATGATTTCACTTATAGGCGGTCCCTGGGGTTGTCAAATCCACAGAGACAGAAGGTAGAACAGTGGGTGCCAGGGTCTGGGGGAGGCGGATGGGGAGTCAGCACTTACGGTGACAGAACTCCAGTTTTGGAAAATGAAAATGTTGTGGAGATGGCTGTTAGTGATGGTTGCATGGAATAATGATGCCACTGAACTGTACTTAAAAATGATTTGGATGGTAAATTTTATGTTTATGTATATTTTACCAAAATTTTTAAAATGGGAAAATTTTCAGCTGCATAAAATGCTATGGCAAATCTAGCTAAACTTGCCTCTAAACAGAAAATGACAAGGTCTGACTGAGGGCCACAGGCTATTCAAGGAAAAGGGTTTCTGAGGGCAGCAAGCCAGGGGCCCAGGAGCCGGGCCCATTTGAATTCTCCTTTGAAAAGAGGGCCAGGAGAGAGCTGCCCCAGAGGCCCCTCGGCAGGGCTGGAGCACATTCCCACGGAGCAGGATGGAGCCGAGGCAGTGGCCCCTGCTCCGGGGCCTGGTGGTTCCCAGGTTCTGGGAGCTCCTTACCTCAGGCAGGGTTGTTCAGCATGGGAAGCTGGAGGCCCTGGGAGATGGGAGGCTGGGGGTTCTGGGCAGCTATGCCGCACAGGCCTGGACCGCTGGGTCCTCAGGAGGCTTTCGCCCTGTGAGCACGTGTGGGCTGTGTGGCTGGAGAAAGAGGACTAGGGCTCAGGACGTGAAGCAGCCTGGGAAATGACTCAGGGGTTCCACGGCCCCACTGTTGCCTGCTCTCCACAGAGGCCCCGCTGCCCACCTGACACTGCTGGTTTCACCAGGGACTCACTCCTTCCACACACATCCTCAGCATGGGTGCTGGTCCCTTGCCCAGGACCAGATGCTGAGCGCACCCTCCAGCTGTGGCTCTTGTGACCCCGGTGAAGGCCACAGAACCACCCCTTGTGGTGAAACCTAGAGCATGTCTTGATGATACCAACGCCACTGACTGGGAAGGCCAGCCTCAGAACATGGCACCCGTGAAGGAGCCCCCATGGGCCAGGGTGGTGGCTCTGTGGACACAGGCCCTGGGCTCAGGCCACCCTCTTCTGTGGGGGTCAGCACGGGGGTCAGCCCTTCCCTCTTGGACCTGGGTGGACCCTGTGGCATGTGGGGTGGCACTGGCTGCCTGAGCACAGCTCTCAGCGGGAGGGTCAGGTCCCAGGAAGTGAGGCAGGGGCTGCCAGGCCCCCACAGGCCACCTCCCCTGCAGCTCCTCTTTCTGGCCCTCTGCACGCAGGGAAGTGGTGGTCAGAGCAGGGACACACGGGCGGGCTGGCAGCCACCCTGTCCCATGCCCCCACTCCAGATTTTCCCCTTCCCATCCTTCCCAGAGGACCCAAGGGAGGACAATGCCTTTTAAAACTATTTTTAATTTTTTGGGTACATAACAGTTGTACATATTTATGAGGTGCGCGTGCTACTGTGATGCATGCACATAACACCTAACGATCAATTCAGGGAAACTCGAGCGTTGATCATTCTTTTCTGTCAGGAACATCCCAGATCCTCTCTTAGAGTCACCCTACTGTACCACCAAACAACAGGTCCTATTTCTTCAACCTGGCAGCATGCCTGCAGCCCTTCATCTCCCCCTTCCTTCCCAGCCTCCGTGGCCACCAATCTGCTCCATGAGACTCACTCTCAGCTCCCACAGGAGGGAAGCGTGGGCTTCATTCCAGTTCCATTCACACTGCTGAGAATGGCAGGATTTCACTCTTTTTAGCTGGAGAATACCCCACGGTGTCCACACATCTGCTGATGGACAGACACCCAGGCCAATTCTGCATCTTGGCTATTGTGATTAGACTGCAGTAAACCCAGGGCACAGGCATCCCTCCATAGACTTCTTTCCTTTGGATGGGTGCCCGGCAGTGAGATTTCTGGGCCCTGTGGGAGCTGGGTCTTTAGTTTCCTGAGAAGCCTCCACACCATTACCTCCCTGCCAAAGGTGCTCATGGGTTCCCCTTTCCCCACACCGCGGCCAGCACATTTTCTGCATGTGTCGCTGTGTGTGCATGTGTGTGTGTGTCTCCATGTGTGCGTGACACACGGATTTTTTTAATCGCTTTATTAAAGTTTGTAAAACTGGGTTTAGAAGCAGTTCTTGAAGAAAAGCTCTAAACGCTGTGACTTTCCCTGTAAGCTGAAGGCGTGGGTTGCTGTTTTGGGTGGAAGCAGGTGGGGCTGGCTCATGCTCTGGGGAGGCGGGATTTGAAGACATGGCTTACGGAAGGTTCCTGTGGGTCTCCTTCAGGAAATGGGGAATGTCCTTGTTCCCACCCCCAAGAGACACAGTCTGGAAGAAGAAGGGAAACAGACAAATTGGTTACAATCCGCAATGTGGGCGCCAGGCCCTCGTGAGCTGAGAGGAGGTGAGAAGAGGGGAAGGGAAGCCAGAGGAGCTGCAGGCACGTGGGCGGGACGACGCCTGCACTGAGGAAGGCCAGGACCCCAGACAAGGACACCTTTTTGGGTTAAGCTATAACTCCCTGCAGGAGCCCCACACCTCCAGGAAGCCCAGCTACACAGTGGCCTTCACTGTCCCCTGACAGCCAGGTGTCCATGATCCCTCATCTGGTGGCCTTTGTGACAAAGGAAAGTGGGCTGGCTGTGAAATAACAGCAAATGGATAGCAAGTGTCAGAAGAACTGTATTCCTATGCCCATGCACACACACATATGCACACACACGCAGAGACACACGCACACACACAGACACATGCACACACACGTACACACACACACGGAGACACAGACATGCACACACGCACACTCAAACATATACACATGCACACACATGCACACATGGACATACACGCACACACACATGCACACATGGAGACACACACACATGGAGACACACACATGCACGCACATGCACACAGACATATACACATGCACACACATGCACACATGGACATATGCACGCACACATGCACACGCACATGCACACATACACGCACACACATGCACACATACATGCACACGCGCACACACACATGCACACACAGACACACGCACATGCAAACGCACACGCAATACACGCACACGCAGGAACTCCACCTCCCCTTCCCACTTTGTCAAAAGCGAGCCGGATGAGAAGCCGGGAAGGTTTGAGTTCTGTCTCCATGACGGTAAGTCTGAAGCCACACAATTGTGTGATGGGTTGTGTGATCTTCCTGACAAGGAACCTGTTGAGGGCTGCTGACTGGGAAGCTGCGCCCACGACCAGCTGTCAGGATGTGCCCGAGGTAGGAGCAGCCCTTCTGGGTTGACTGGGGCTGGGGGTGCCCAGCTCACCCCACCCTGGCAGAGCCCAACACTCCTCTGGCCTGATGTCGTAATGACAGGGGATTGGGGTGCGCAGCCAGCAGGTGCCCCCACATTGCAGGGAGGATTCAAAGTGAAACCACTTCAGTTTGCTTCCAGGAAGGGGTGAGCAGGCTCCTAGCACCTCCAGACCTAAGCCAGCCTGGGAGGGGCTCGCTCCAGAAGGGAACACGGAGCCCAGGAGATAAGGAGAACCCTCACCATCAGCACCACTTCCAGCGAGGACACCAGGGGACAAGTCCCAGGAGCAAAAGGGGGCTGGCTCCATCCACGTGGGCTCAGGGCCGCTGCCAGGCCAGGCTGGGAGGACAGAGAGACCCATGTGCTCCACTGTTTCCCACTGCAGTGTGGGACAGGGGCTGTGAAGGGCGGCAGCTGTAGCTGGGACCCTGGATGGTGCTGGTCCTCCTGCAGCAGAAGCAGTTCAGGAGATGCTGGGCACAGTGCAGGGCCGCTGCACAGGTGGGCAGAGGTGGGCAAAGGCGGATGGGGACCGACCCTTCTCTCCCTCCTTTCTTTGCTTTTCTCCTTCTGAGCTCCCTGATCTTTAACAGCAGGAACTGTCTTCCTGATGACTTCACTTCCACCCCAGTGCCTGGTATACAGTGGGCGCTCAATAAATGTTGGTGGAGTGAATGGTCACTGGCAAGAGCAGATGCCATAAAGAGGAGAGATTTTGGGCCTCAGCCAAGAGCTCCTGGCCACCGTGGGGCCTCCTTGCTCACCACACAGGTCCTCCCACCTGGCCTGGGCGAGGGGTTGTGGTGTGAGTGTGGACTAGGCCTGGGCGAGGGGTTGTGGTGTGAGTGCGAGGGATTGTGGTGTGAGTGTGGACTAGGCCTAGGCGTTCTGAGACTTCTCAAGTTCCCATTTCCTCAGGAGGGAAGTCAATCCCGTGAGGGCCCCAGGGCTCAGTATTCGCCTTCTGAACTTGGGGGAAGAAAAACCAGTCCAAGTTACATCCAAGGAGTGCTGTTGAGACACTTGGCCTGGGAGGACGGTGATAATCAAAGCCTCGCGTCCCTGGCGGTGCAACTCCACAACTGCTCAGCCCCACACAGACACAACATGTGGGCGGGTGATTCGGTTTTTGTGGAATTGACTTTGTGTGTGGATGTCATGGAGACACTTCCTGGCGGGCGCCGAGAGAAAGGGGGCATTGTTCTTCCCGCTGGAGAAAGGAGGGCATGGGGGGGCCTTGGGCAGTCCCCTCCGTGGCCAGAGGAAGAGGCTGGGAGGTGTCCCGGGGGCCTTTGATGCTGGGCGATTTGGGGTGCCAGAGGCCACTAAAGCAACGGCCCACTGCCCAATTTATGTGTGTGCTAAATCACGACCATGATTTCTGCGTGTTTTCTAGAATAGTAGCCAGCCATAAAACATAGGACGTGGTCTCATAATGTTCCAGATTCTAAACATTTACAATCAATCTCTATGCTTTTTAACCAATATCTCATAAAATCAGACTCATCTTTCTAATATATTTTTAGTGTTCTGGTTTCCATTTCTGTTTAGGCACATTCGTCATGGCAAAGCCTGGAGCTGCAGTTATCAGAAACGTCTAGAAGTTCAGAAGTTGATTGCTTTTAAAAGTAGCAGAACCACAGCAAAAACCTAACACCAGGTTGCTACATTTTGGGAGGTGTCTCCATGTGGACTCCTAAATTATTGTTTGAGGTCTGCTTACTCCAAGAGGCATTTCTCTTTTTAGAAAATTAAAAACATTAAGTCCTCCATCTGGACACAAAGCGTCTCCATATGACAGAGTTTTGTTACTGTGGGGAGAGGACAAAGCGCCAGCCACACCCCTCATTCCACAGCCTTTCCCAACCCTCCCCTCGAGATGAAACGCTGGCCATCTGCAGCGCTTCACCTCTGAGCTGGAAACAAGCTTGTTTCTTTTGCTTTGAGGAGGTTCTGCTGGTTTTGGTGGGACTTTGAAGTTTATTTATTGTCATCAAATTGCATTAATTATTTTTGAAGTTTATAGTTTTGTTCACAACTTTAAGACTTTGTGAAGGGCATAAAATAAGCATAAATTCAAAAAATTCCAAGAAATGGATCCAACAGTTACTTTTAATTGGCAGCAGAATACGGCCCCCAATTTATTACAAACTTACATGCAATGGTTTAGAACTAATTTTAACTTCCCCTTGAAGTTGGAATTCAAAACCTCACTGGTGGCTTGACATGGTATTATCCAAGGAGAATGTTTGTTTCATAATTTGAAACAAGAACCTGGATCTTTTATGAGGTCCAATATTATTTCCATATGAGGGAGCAGAGTGGGAAGAACGCAGCTGGAACAGACGCCAGGGCCAAGCTGGGATCTGGGGCCCTCTTGATCTCCCTCATCGGTGCTCCTTCCCCGAGGGCCAGCCAGGGGCCCCGCACAGTGCAGTCTTTTGGCTGGGGTCAGAGAAAGCTTACGGGCCAGGGCAACAATAAAACTACCACCTTACCACCCCCAGAGTGCATCCCCCCAGCAGAGACCCCCGACTGCCTCAGCCCCACCCCGAGCAGAGACTCCTGCCTGCCTCAGTCCACCTGTCCAGAGACCCTGGCCTGTATCAGCCCCACCCCGAGCAGAGACCCCAAGACCCCAGTCTGCCTCAGTCCACCCATCCGGACACCCCCTGCCTGCCTCAGCCCACCCTGCGCAGAGACCCCCAAACCCCCGGCTGCGTCAGCCCACCTGGAGCAGAGACCTCGAGACCCCTGCCTGCATCAGCCCCACCCCGAGCAGACTCCAAAACCCTGGTGTGCCTCAGTCCACCTGTCCAGAGACCCCTGCCTGCCTCAGCCCACCCCGAGCAGACTCCTGCCTGCCTCAGTCCACCCCGAGCAGAGACTTCTGCCTACCTCAGTCCACCCATCCGGAGACCCCCTGCCTGCCTCAGCCCACCCCGAGCACAGACCCCAAGACCCCTGGCTGCCTCAGCCCACCTGGAGTGGAGACTCCGAGACCTCTGCCTGCATCAGCTCCTCCCATCCAGAGACCCCCTGCCTGCCTCAGCCCACACCAAGCAGAGACCCCAAGATCCCTGCCTGCATCAGCCCCACCCATCTGGAGCCCCCAAGCCTGCCTCAGCCCACCCATCCCCTTCATTGCATTGGTCTCCATTCCTTTCTCCACAGCTTCCCAGCACTCCTGTGCCAAGGCCTTTCCCCAGCTCCAGGTCCAGCTGCAAGTGAGGTTCAGGCCTCCCTCGGCCCATGCCATGGGGAGAGGCAGTCACCTGGCGAGGATGCCCGGGTGTGGAGGAGGGACCCGGGCTGGGGCTGTGTCATGGGGAAGGGCCGGGGATGCCCCCTAGCGGACCAGGATGGGGACTCTGATGCGGGGATGTGCGGGGAGGTGGCCGCAGAGGCAGAGGGAAGGCAAACAGAGCTGGAAACAGGGAGCGGAAAGGCCCCTCACACTGGGTGCCCGCCCTGCAAGTGTTGTGCTGGCCAGGATGAGAAGCTGCGGCCACTCAGCAGCCCTGGAGCAGCCCATGGATGGCCCAGGCCACTGGGGAGGCTCCAGGGAGGGGCTGGCAGGCAGAGGCCCAGAGGCAGGACCCGCAGCTCAAGTTGAATGGGCACCAGGGCCACAAGGAGGCCGAGGCCGAGGTCGGGGCACCGTGGGACCCCTGCCCGCAAGGAGGGGTGTGCCCCGTGGGCTGTGCAGGGCTGGGTCTTGCTGTTTTGGCCCGTGCTTTCCCTCTGTGCCTCTGCCTGTTCGGAGCCCCTGGAGCTCTGAAGGAAGGTCTGGGGGCAGCAGGGGACCTGGATGGCTGGGGTGGAGTGGGAGGGGAAGGTGGGGTCCAGGGTTTTCCTCTTAGCCCAGAGAGTTGGCTGCGGGTTTGGGGGACAGAGCCCTGACAGGGACATGAGGCATTGGCTATGAACTCGCAGGGACACGCTCATGGGGGCCAGGGCAGAGACAGGGGAGGCTTGGAATTGCAGTCCGGGGCCTCTGGGAGGGGAGCTGGCTGGTGAAGAGGTCCAGGGTGAGGGCGGGGGGCATGGCTGCAAGCAGAAGGACCCCTCCCCACTGACCCATGCCGCTCATCCACAGCAGAGGCTCAGACCCCATTCCACATGGGAGGTGGAACGTGCTGGGAGGAGGGGAATGGCAGCCCAAGTGGGGACAGAGGGGGTCCAGCAGCCTTGCCCCGCCCCACCCCCCGACCAGATCCCAGGGGTTCAGCAGCCCCCTTGCCTCTGACCAGATCTCAGGGTCCAGCAGCCCATCTGCATCACAGGGGCAATGTGTGGTTTTTAGGTTTTGGTGTGTGTGGTGTGTGTGTGTGTGGTGTGTGTCTGTGTGTTTGTGTATGCACATTTCTTTGGTCCTGGCCTTTTTTAATGGTGGCAACAAACTTTACAAGAGTTTAGTTTTCATCTTTCTTTCTCTCTTCTCATATCTCTCGCAGCTTTTCCTGGATTTGTTTTTCTTTTCATTTTGAGGTTTTCTCCAGAAATGTTTTCATTGTGGGTTTTGTTGGCAAATCTTCTGAAGCCTTATGAGACTATTTTTATTATACCCTCAAAATACTTCTTTCTTTCAACTATTGTATTTTTTTTACAGCCACTATTTCCACTTTGTTCTTTTTTCAGGACATTTTTCTTTTTCACACCACTAACATTTTTTCTTATTATGTTAAATATGAGCATCCTACTCATTTTAAGTCATGTGTCTATTCTAACACACCTGCTTCAGATGTTATACACCTTCCAGTTCATGGCTTTTTCTTTTGTGACATTTAAATGGTTTGGGTGTTTAGTTCCCTTGACCCAAGAGCTCACCTTCCTCTACAAGTGGGTTTAATCACCTCTGGAGGAAGATACATCCTCCAAAACTTCTATTTTTGTGCATAGCATCCAAAACACAAACTTCCAGCTACGCCAATGAATGCTTCCACCCTTTAGCATAGAGCTTGCTCTTCCAAAGGCCATGAGGAGTTTTAGACCCTGGACCCCAGACATGTTCCAAGACTCTTTTACATTATGTCAGACATGCAAGCCCTGCCTCAGCTTCTCCCAACACTCAGCTTTCCTCCCAACATTAACAATATCAGAAATGAAAATTGAGACATCACTAAAGATCCTACCGATACTAAGTTAATAATAAAAGAATATGCTGAACAATTTATGCCAATAAATGTGACAATTTAGAAAAATTGAACAAACTCTGAAAAACACAACTTGCCAAAACTGATGCAAAAAAAATTTATGAGTCTGAACAATCTTATTTAAAATGTTCCCACAAAGAAAACTTCAGGTCCAGTTGGCTCCACCAGCAAACCATTCTTCCAAACATTTGTGGGAGAGAAAAACACCAATCTTACACAAACTCTTCCAGAGAAGAGAAAAAATGAGTACTGCTTTGCAACTTTATTTAAAAGACTAGCTTGACTTTGTTATTAAAATCTGATGAGATCACTGCAAAAAAGAAACATTGCAACAATCTCTGACATGTGCATGGACCAAATATTGTCTAAAAATGAGTGAATCACTGATAAATGAATTCAGTGAAGTCTCAGGTTACAAAATCAATGTACACAAATCAGTAGCACTGCTATACACCAACAATGACCAAGCTGAGAGTCAAATCAAGAACTCAAGCCCTTTTACAATAGCTGCAAAAAATAAAATAAAATTCCTAGAAATAACTTGACCAAGGGGTGAAATATCTCTACAAGGAGACCTAGCAAAAACTGCTGAAAGAAATCGTAGATGACACAAACCAATGGAAATATATCCCATGCTCATGGACTGGAAGAATCAATATTGTGAAAGTGACCACACTATCCAAAGCAATCTATAGATTCAATGCAATTCCTATGACAATACCAACATCGTTTTTCAAATAATTGGAAAAACAATTCTAAAATTCATAGAATTAAAAAAATGCCTGAATAGCCAAAGTAATCCTAAGCAAAAAGAACAAAGCTGGAGGCATTACATTACCTGACTTCAAATTATCTTACAAGGCTGTGGTAACCAAAACAGCATGGTATTGGTGTAAAAGTAGATACATAGACCAATGGAACACAATAGAGAACCCAAAAATAAAGCCAAATACTTATAACCAATTCATCTTCAACAAAGCACACAAAAACAAAAAAATGGGGAAAGAACACCTTATTCAATAAATGTTGCAGAGAAAATTGGAAAACCAAGGGTAGAAAAACGAAAGTGGGTCCCTATCTCTCAGAATATACAAAAATCATCTTAAAATGAATTAAAGACTTAAATTTAAGACCTGAAACCATAACAATTCCAAAAGATACCCCAAGAAAAACTCTTCTGGACATTGGTTTAGGCAAAAAATTCATGATTAAGACCCCAAAAGCAAATGCAACAAAAACAAAAAGAAATAAATGGGACCTAAATAAGCTAGAAGGCTCTGTGCAGCAAAATAAATAATCATCAAAGTAAATAGACAACCCACAGAGTGAGAAAAAAATATTTGCAAACTATGCATTTGACAAAAGACTGCATCCAGAACCTGCAAGGAACACAAACAAATCAGCCAAAAAAACAAGCCCATCCAAGGGTGGGCAAATGACATGAATAGACACTTCTCAAAAGAAGATATGCAAATGACCAACGAACATGTGAAAAAATGCCCAACACCACTAATTGTAGGAAATGCAGTTTAAAATCATAATGAGCTACCACTTTACCCCAGACAGCATGGCCATTACTAAAAGGGTACACTTACACACCACTAGTGAGAATGGAAATTAGTACAACCTCTGTGGAAGACAATATGGATATTTCTCAAAGAACTAAAAGTAGATCTACCATTTGATCCAGAAATCTCACTACGGGGCATCTACCCAAAGGAAAAGAAGTCATTATATTAAAAAGGCATCTGTACACATATGTTCATTGCAGTACAATTCACAATTGCAAAGATATGGAACTTACCCAAGTGCCCATCAACTGATAAGTGAATAAAGAAAATGTGGTGCATATACACCATGGTATACTATGCAGTCATAAAAAGGATGAAACAATGTTTTTACAGCAACTTGGATGGTGCTGGAAGTCATTATTCTAAGTGAAGTAACTCAGGAATGGAAAACCAAATACCGTATGTTCTCACTTATATGTGGGAGCTAAGCTATGGATACAGGAAGGCTACAGAGGAGCATAATAGACATTGGAGGCTCAGAAAGGGGAGGGCAGAAGCGGGTAAAGGATTTTAAAAATCCTGCATATTGGGTACAATGTACAAAAGCTATTGAAATAAAAAAATTTAATAATTAGCAAATCACAGTCAGCATATAAAAATATACCACAGCTAATTAAGGCATAATCCAGATATATAAGAATGGTAAAAATTTAAAGTAAATAAATACAGATAACATATATTCAAATGTAAGTAAGAAAATAGCACATAATTATCTCAACAGATGCAGAAAAGAATTCTTTTTTTTTTTTTTTTTTAGACGGAGTCTCACTCTGTAGCCCAGGCTGGAGTGCAGTGGCGCAATCTCCACTCACTGCAAGCTCCGCCTCCCGGGTTCACGCCATTCTCCTGCCTCAGTCTCCCGTGTAGCTGGGACTACAGGTGCCCGCCACCGCGCCCGGCTAATTTTTGTATTTTTAGTAGAGACGGGGTTTCACCGTGTTAGCCAGGATGGTCTCGATCTCCTGACCTCGTGATCTGCCCATCTCAGCCTCCCAAAGTGCTGGGACTATAGGCGTGAGCCACCGCGCCCGGCCAGAAAAGATTTCTTTAGAAAACTGACCTCCTATTCAATATGATAACTGTAAAAAAGGAAAGAAAAGCAGGTGAATTCCTTAGGATGATGAAAGGCATCACACACAGCACCCAATGTGGAGATTCTGGGGGAGCCTCACACCACAGCCAGGACCACATGGTGAGCACCAACTCTTAGCACTTTAAGCAAATGCTCTACTAGAGGCTCTTCCCAGTAGAAGAAAACAAGATAAGGAGATCAAAGGAATTTGGTTTGAAAAGAAAGATAAAAGTATTAATTTATTGACAATATATAGAATATATACAAGAATCTATTAAAGGAAACTATTTGTGTATATATTATTTCAGCAAGTTCACTGAATACAAGGCCAACCTATAAAAATTGTTATTCTATATATTTGAACAAATAAGGAAATTTGAAAAAATTAGGAAATGAAATTTTAAGGAGCTAAACATTACAAAAGTATTTTTTAAAAAACACTCCAGAAAAACTCTTTTTGACAACAGGCACAATCTTGAGCTTGTCCCAGTGACTTGAGGGGCTGAGGTGGGAGAACCACTTGTGCCCATGAGATTGAGGCTGCCGTGAACTATGATTGCATCACTGCATTCTAGCTTGGGTGACAGAGCAAGACCCCACTGGAAAGAAAGAAGGAAGGAAGGAAGGGAGGAAGGGGAAGGAGGGAGGGACGGAGGGGAGAGAGAAAGGGAAAGAAAGAAAAGAAAGAAAGAGAGAGGAAAGAAAGAGAAATAAAAGAGAAAGAAAGAAAAAGACAGATGGAAGAATGGAAGGAAGGAAAGGTAGAAAGACAGGAAAGAGAGGAAAGAAAGAAAGAAAAGAAAAAAGAAAGAGGAGAGGAAGAGAGAAAGAGAGAAAGAAAGAGGGAAAGAGAGAAAGAAAGAGAAAGAAAGGGAAAGAAATCATTCCAGTGGAAAGCCCCATGTTAGAGATTGGCTGGTGGTTTCTGACTACCTGAACTATGACCATGAACACTGAGTTGGACTTTGGTTTGCTTGAGTTGAAACCTAAGGCGCTGTGGCCACCTCAGTCTAATGATCTCCCAGTTAATTATTTTAACCTGTGTGTGTGTTTACTATGTGTACTCACACAAGCACAACTAAGAACTCAAATTCAGAATAAAGAAATTCTACAAATCAATAAAAGACAAAAATCCAATTTTTGAAAATGCCAAGAGAGTATCCAAATTGCCAATAAGCATATACAACTGTGCTCAACTTCAACGACTGTGGGAGCAATGAGTATCAAAAACACAATAAAATACCAATATACACCCAACAGAATGGCTAAAATTTACAGCTGACAATTGCAAGTGTCAGCATGGGTGTGGGGCAACTGGAACTCCCGTAGACTCTTGGAGAGTGTCAGTTGGCACAGCCACTCTGAAAAGCCATTAAGCAGTGTTTGATAAAGCTGAGCATGTGCATACGCTATAACCCAGCTCTTCAACTCCAGTGTATGTTCCACATCCGTAAAAGAATTCTATTCACCACAAAGTACACATGAGGCTGTTTGTAACACCCTTACTCACAACAGGGTAAAAACTACTGTGATTAATGGAACAGATAATCAACTGTGTTCGCATGATGGAATACTACAAGGCCACTTATATAAATGAATCACAACAGGTAAAAACTCCTGTGATTAACAGAATGGATAATAAACTGTGTTCACATGATGGAATACTATAAGGCCACGTATATGAATGAACCAGTGCTGTGTTCAACAGCATGGGTGAATTTCACACTTATATGAAGTTCAAGAAGAGCTGAAGCTAATCTGTGTGTTAAAAGAGGGGTTGTGGAGCCTTAGTGGGTGGAGGATTCTGGGGGCTGGGGTTGTTCTGTGTCCCGGTCTTGGTGGTCTTGATGCTGTAACAATTCACCATAATTTTCTTATGCATAGTATACTTCAAAAAATTGCCTAAAAACAATAAGAGAGTTAAGAAACTAAATAAATAAAATTAAATTTAAAAATAAATTCCCGGCTGGGCATAGCGGCTCACACGTGTAATCCCAGCACTTTGGGAGGCCAAGGCGGGTGGATCATGAGGTCAGGAGATCAAGACCATCCTGGTTAACACAGTGAAATCCGGTCTCTACTAAAAATACAAAAAATCAGCCGGGTGCGGTGGTTCACGCCTGTAATCCCAGCACTTTGGGAGGCCAAGGTGGGTGGATCATGAGGTCAGGAGTTCAAGACCAATCTGGCCAACATGGAAAAACCTTGTCTCTACTTTAAAATACAAAAAATTAGGCAGGCGTGGTGGTGGTAGGCACTTGTAATCCCAGCTACTCGGGAGGCTGAGGCAGGAAAATTGCTTGAACCCGGGAGGCGGAAGTTGCAGTGAGCTGAGATCACACCACTGCACTCCAGCCTAGGCAACACAGTGAGACTTCATCTCAGAAAAAAAGTAATACAAAAAATTAGCCAGGCATAGTGGCGGATGCCTGTAATCCCAGCTACTTGGGAAGCTGAGGCAGGAGAATTGCTTGAACTAGGGAGGCGGAGGTTGCAGTGAGCTGAGATCATGCCACTGTACTCCAGCCTGGGTGACAGAGTGAGACTCCATCTCAATAAATAAATAAATAAATAAATTCCCACATTGATTCTTTTGGGGGGAAAAGCAATAAAATGCATGAACAGGCAAACAGACTAATGGAATAAAAGAAAGTGCCAAAAAGGGCCCCCATTTATGGGAACCCCAATACGACAGGACCATCACCTACAGGAACCCCCCTATGATGAATGTGGATCCCACATCCCTGGAGAAAGGGTGCCAGGGCCAGCATGAGGGATGAGAGCTGCCTCACCGCCTGGGAAACGTGAAGGTGGATCCCTGCCTCATGCCCGATTCAAGAGGGGAAACTGGGACCAGGTGCAGTGGCTCACACCTGTAATCCCAGCACTTTGGGAGGCTGGGGTGGGTGGATCACCTGAGGTCAGGAGTTCAAGACCAGCCTGATGAACACGGAGAAACCCCGTCTCTACTAAAAATACCAAATTAGCTGGGCATAGTGGTGCATGCCCGTAATCCTAGCTACTCAGGAGGCTGAGGCAGGAAAATTGCTTTAACCTGGGAGGCGGAGGTTTTGGTGAGCCAAGATCACACTATTTCATTTCAGCCTGGGCAACAAGAGTGAAACTTCATCTCAGGGAAAAAAAAAAAAAAAAAAAAAAACACACACACAAAAAAGAGGGGAAGTTGGTTTCAAACCTAACGTGAAATTAAAGCCTTGAAGCTCACAGGAGAAAACGTCACGTAGCTTCACAACCAGAAAACCTCACACCACGTGGTGAAAAAACCACTGGGTACCACCAGTGGGCTTGTGTATTCCGCAAAGGACATTAACCACATCATGCCCGCGCAGCAGACAGAGGGGCCGTTTCTCTACGACACACAGCAGCGTCCGTGAACCATGAGCAAAAGGCAGCCTCTCAGTCCACTTCATGCTGCTTAACAGAATTCCAGTCTGGGTAATTTATAAAGAACAGAAATGTATCCCTCACCATTTCAGAAGCTAAGAGTCCAAGCAAGGCACCTGCATCTGGTGAGGTCCTTCTGGCTTCACCATCCCAGGGCAGAAGGCAGAGGGCGGAAGTCACGGGCATGGGTGGCCATCCAAACTCATCCTTTTATCAGGAACCCCCTCCTGGGATAACAGCACTCATCCATTTATGAGGGCAGAGTCCTTGTGGCCTCATCACTCCTTAAATGTCCCACCTCTTAATACTGCTGCAATGGTAATTAAATTTCAACATGAGTTTGAGAGGGGACAAACAAACCACAGCAGATGAGAACTAGCATTCGGGCAGAGGACAGACATGGACGATTCACAGAAGGAACAACCGATAGGACTCACCTCAGCCTCTGTTCAGCCTCCTGTGATGGGTGAGTGGGAGACGCTCAGCCTCCCATGATAGGTGAGTGGGTGAGTGGGAGACGCTCAGCCTCCCCTGTGACGGGTGAGTGGGTAAGAGGGTGACACTCAGCCTCCCGTGACGAGTGAATGGGTGACACTCAGCCTCCCGTGATGGGTGAGTGGGAGATGCTCAGCCTCCCATGTCGGGTGAGTGGGAGACACTCAGCCTCCCCCGTGACTGGTGAATGGGTGACGCTCAGCCTCCCCCATGACGGGTGAGTGGGAGACGCTCAGCCTCCCCTGTGACGGGTGAGTGGGAGACGCTCAGCCTCCCGCAACGGGTGAGTGGGTGACGCTCAGTCTCCCCTGTGACGGGTAAGTGGGTGAGTGGGTGATGCTCAGCCTCCCGTGATGGGTAAGTGGATGGCACTCAGCCTCCCGTGATGGGTGAGTGGCTGAGTGGGAGACGCTCAGCCTCCTGTGACAGGTGAGTGGGAGATGCTCAGCTTCCCGTGATGGGTAAGTGGATGGCACTCAGCCTCCCGTGATGGGTGAGTGGGTGAGTGGGAGACGCTCAGCCTCCCGTGACGGGTGAGCGGGTGACGCTCAGCCTCCCGTGACAGGTGAGCAGGAGACGCTCAGCCTCCCGTGACGGGTGAGCGGGTGACGCTTAGCCTCCCGTGATGGGTGAGTGGGAGACGCTCGGCCTCACCTGTGACAGGAGGCCGGCAGGTACACTCACACTAACTGAATGTTTCGTAAATCTGGGTACTGCATGCTGCTGGTTGCTGTTAGAGTGGGGTCTTCCTTCCACGGTGTGTTTGACAAGTCCTACTTTCCCCCCAGCAGTTCAGGAGCTTTGCAGCCATGCAGCACTGGCCTCTTCATATGCCAGTAGCATTCCTGTCCACTTTGCGGGTGGCCTGTGCTGCCAGGTGAGCCACAGCCGTGGTGGGCCCTGCTTTCCTTCTCACAGCTCTGCCTCCTTGGAGGGCACAGATGCCTCAGAGCCGCTCAGCTGCAGCAAACCGCTGCCTTCCTCCTTGGGTGGCTGTTGCAATGCAGCCTCTGCTCAAGACCCTGTGCTCGTCCATGAGACTCCCGGGTGGAGGGCAGGTGGGTGACAGGATGGTCTAAGCTTGGCGCTCAAGACCCTGTCGTCATCCATGAGACCCCTGGGTGGAGGGCAGGTGGGTGACAGGATGGTCTAAGCTTGGCATTAGCTGATAAATCACTTGATTCCACAGCTTTGGCATCAAATCTTTCCTTGTCTCTGCGGGCACTGCCTGTCGGCCCTGCAAAAATGTGTTGCACTGCCTTTTGAAATAGGAGTAAGGGCTGGGCGTGGTGGCGCACGCCTGTAATCCCACCATTTTGGGAGGCCAAGGTGGGCGGATACGAGGGCAGGAGATGGAGACCGTCCTGGCTAACACGGTGAAAACTCGTCTCTACTAAAAATACAAAAAAATAGCCGGGCATGGTGGTGGGTGCCTGTAGTCCCAGCTACTCAGGAGGCTGAGGCAGGAGAATCGCTTGAACCCCGGAGGCGGAGGTTGCAGTGAGCTGAGATTGTGCCACTGCACTCCAGCCTGGGCAACAAGAGCGACACACTGTCTCAAAAAACAAACAAACCAACCAACCAAAAAAAAAAAGAGAAAAAACAGGAGTAAGTTTAAAATGTTCTAGTTTACTTGCTATGTTTTCTTTTCCTCTTGATTTTGATGGAAATAATTTCTTATTCCTGAAATTGATATTTAATAAACAGCTTATGTGAGAACTGAGACGTTTCAAAGGAGACAGGGAGTGGGGAAGCAAGACAGTGCCAGGACACGGGTTTAAAAAATAGTAGAGCTGGAAATGTCTAAAAGAAAAGGTTCGATTGTGCCTTATTTATTTATCGTATACTGTCTTGGCTGGTGCGTCTCATTAAATGCTTTCCCGAGGGACAATGCATTCTTCTTTCAGAGCAGGCCATGGAAGTCTCGGTGGCCATAAACGGTTTTCTGCAGAGTCTGTGGCCCCAGGTCTGCCGGTGGCAGGTGGGGGTCCTTTCTCTGGGCCACAACAGGATGCCAGGGAGGTGGAAGAACCAGCTGCCCTGAGGAGGTCTCTTCTGCGCTTCCCTGCAGACAGTGGGTGATGGGTTAATCTGCGCCCCCCTCCCCCCACCCTGCAGGACAGCACTGGGGACGCAGCCTGCAGGGGCTGTGGACACCACGGTGACATCAGGAAGCTCTTCAGGGGCTCCTGCATTCCCTGCCCCGAGCTTAGTCCTGCTCAACCTCACAGGCCTTCCTCCCAGGAGTGAGCTCTGGAAGGTGCCACAGAACCCACTTCCCCCAATATTTCTCCAGGCATGTAGGTGGTGCCCGAGCCACCTCCCACAGTGACCCTCTCGTGACAACCTTGCTCCCACCCCCTTTCCATCCATGCAGCCACTTCTAACCATGTCTCTCAAAACCCAGGTCCCTCCAAGGCCAGGCCACCCAGACCCGACCCCACCCACACCCCACTCCTGCCAAGCCCCAATAAAGAGTTCAAGGCCGGGCGTCACAGGGGTGTCATCAACTTACCCCCACCACTGGCTTACCCCCACACTGGCTTGTCATAGACTGCCCCACCTCTAGGGGGGAGGCCTCCTGTGTCCTAACCTCAGTCTCAGAGAGAGATACAGACAGACAAGGAGAGACAGAGACAGACACAGAGAGAGACATGAAAACATGCCTCTCCCGCCTCTTGTGGCTGTGGGTGTGCCCATTCCCAGTCTCCCCACTGTTCATGCCCTGCCTTTAAATACACGCACTTCATATCACATTAAGTGACTCCTCTGTGGAAGAAGATGCGTTGACTGTAAGTGACAGCAAAGTAAGGGACCGCCTCCCATGACAGCAAGTCCACCTCAGGGTGGGTTTCAGGCGCAGGGTGCTCAAGGCTCCAGCTCTGCCCCTTCGCCCATCAAGCTGTGGAGCCCCTTCCTGTCCTCCGCCTGTCTCTTCAGCACTCCAGCTCTGCTCAGCTCTGGGATTAGCTTTGTCCTCAGGCTGGCTTCCTCAAGAGGGCAAAGTGGCTGCCAGTGGCGGCTGCAGCAGCACACTCCCTCACCGCACACTCCAGGGAGGACAGAAGAAGGGGACTGCCCACCTGCTGTCCCTGAAGCAGTTTCCTGGAAGCCACAGAAGTCCCCACCCTGAGTCTCACTGGCCAAAAGCAGACGTGGATCTTATGCCAATTCCAGAACAAAGATTGGCAAGGGAAATGGTGTTCCCAAGATTGGCTAAGGGTAGTGGATCAGGAGAGAGAGAGAGAGAGATAGAGAAAGTGAACTTTGGCCCACACTTCACATGATAAAAATAAGTTTAAAATGGATCTCAAACTTAAGTGGGAATGCTGAGAAGGTGAAGCTGTGGGAGGGCAGAGCCCCCACCAACGTCCAGACGCACCCACCCCATGGCCAGTGACACCTGATGTGAGAGACTCCACAGGCCACCAACAGCCCCAAGCACGAGTGTCCTCCGTGCCGCCCCCACACCACCACCAGGTGGGAAGCCGCCCTCGTAGCCAGCAGCAGAGAGAGAAACCGGAGCCATCACGCCAGGCCACCCCCGCAGCAGGACAGCCGAGAGGAGGGGGCAGGTGCAGTTGTGTCTACCTGAGGCCAAGGCACAGCAGAAAGCAGTGCAGCCGCAGTGGAAGTAACCATGGGGGTGTCTGGTGGGGGGCCCACGGTGCCCCCAGGGATGTCTGCACCACTCTCTGTCTTGACCTGGGAGTGGGTAAAGAGACGGATACACAAATGCCATGGACTGTGTGTCTGTGACACACCCCCCCGCCACGAAATTCACATGTGAAGCCCGCATGGGACAGCCTGGCAGGCCGCAGAGAATCGGGGTGGGATCCGCTCCCCTGGGTTAAAAGCGACTGGGAAATAAAAACAATGCGTGAAAACTTTCCCAGGACTGCATCGCCAACAGCCAGTTCTCACACCTGACACGGGCCACGACAGGAAAGCAAGCGACAGGCTGTTCCACCAGGGTCTCCCTGCCCCCGACACCCCAGGACCCTCCCCACACAGAGCCAACCCTCCCAACACCCCGGGACCCTCCCCACACAGAGTGCTGGCAGGAGTGGGGAGGAGCCTGTGGGGGAGGCTCCTGCAAAGCCATTGGGTGAGGAGACATGGCCACTCCACCTCTGTCTCTTGCTGTATGTCTGTCTCTGTTTCTGTCTTTCTGTCTCTGTTTCTATGTCTCTCTTTTTTGTCTCTGTCTCTGTGTTTCTCTGTCTCTCACTCTGTCTCTGCTTCTTTTTCTGTCTGTGTGTCTCTCTGTTCCTCCCTCTCTGTCTGTCTCTCTCTCTCTATGTCTCTCTGTCTCTGCCTCTGTCTCTGCCTCTGTCTCTGTGTGTCTCTCTCCAGCTCCCTCAGGATACCCCGCAGTCCTAGCACATGGCTCTCACAGGCCCTTTCTGGAGAAGTGAAGATGGAGACTGAGGTCCCAGGAGCTGCAGAGACGGGCGTAAGGGAAGCAGGGGTGGAGAGAGTGGGTGTGAAACTTGGTGGGAGGAGGGCCCAGGAGCTCTGGCTCCTCTAAGCAGCTGTGGGACAGCACTGCTGCCCCTGAGTCCAGAACCCTCTTGTGCACATTCTCCAACATCATTTTAGGTGGGAACAAAGTTCCCACCTAAAAACTAAGTGATCAGCCTGGTGTGATCGGGAGGGACGTCCACATCCTGATTATGTCAGGTTCTACAGCGCCGCGGCTGCCACTCACCCGAGTGGAGGTGAGGACAGGATCCCAGGGGCTGCAGGCCCAGGGTGACCACCAGGTCCTTCTAAGCAGGAAAGAGTGGGAAGGAAGGGTGGGAGGAGGGCTCCAGGGGCCACCGCTGGTGGTGAGGATAGAGGACAGGCCACAAGCCTGGCACCTTGGGAGTTAGAAGAGGCGAGGAACGGAGTCTGCCCTGGGTACTCTAAGAGGAGACAGCCCTGTCCAGATCTGGACCTCAGCCCAGTGAGACGCACTCTGGACCTCCAGCCTCCAGACTATGAGAGAACACGCGTGTGCTGTTCTGAGCCACTGAGTCTATGGCAACTTATCATAGCATCTGGCTGTGAGGGCTGAGTGCAACCATTCCCCTCCCAGGAAGCTCCTACAGGAGCAGGCCCTGAGCAGCGTGGGGGAGGGCCGTGGACCTGTCCTGACTGCAGCCGCACCAGCTCTGTCACCAGCCCCCTTGGTCTGGGCTGTGGAGGAGAATTCCTGTTCCCACAATCGCTGGGGGCTGGCTCTTGCTTTTGGAATTTGGGGCGAGGCTGTGTGCTTTGGCTCTAGTACACAGAAGACTGCAGAGGTGGGGGTCCCTGGGGAGGGGGTGCAGGAAGCCCTCTCCATTCTTAGGGCCTGAAGGTGCCTTTTGCTTCCTGGCTGCCAGCAAGGAGCAATGGGGCGACCTCATTGTGCACACAAATGTGTGTGCATGCACGTCCATGTGTGTACAGGTATGTGTGTGCTTGTGTGTGTGTGTGTGTGTGTGTGTGCTGAGCCATCCCAACTTTCCCTCTGGGTCATGCTGCTTTCAAAGCTCTCTGGTGGCCACCCTGCTCCTGGTGTCCTGGAGCGTGTGGTGGAATGAACCACAGGGGAGGGACTTGTCCCCTGAGGAGCAGGGCTGGGAGCCCAAACGGTGGGAAGGACATGAAGTGACCGGGTGAGAGGCGGTGGCATGGGTGGGAGGGGTGGGGAGAGCCAACAGGCAGAAGCCTTGACATGGGGTCTTGTCCACTAGGCTGGGGACCCCCTGGGACCTGTGTGGTAGGAGGGTGGGGGCTGGGGGCCCCTAGGAAAGCCCGTGTGAGGCAGGGGTGTGTCGGGGCTGCCCCAGCAGCCAGGAGCGTGGGGTGGGCCATGGCGGGAGGTGGGGTCCTGTGGAGGCCGGTGTGGTGTGAGGGGCTGGTGCGGGGCTCCCACCATGCTTGGGAAGAAGGTTCTTGTGGCTGCCCCAGGTCCAGAAGCCCCTCCTGTGCTTTTTGGGATCACAGTCGGCACGGAGTCACTGCCCGTTGAAAAGCGGAGCTAGAATCAGAAGTGCTCAGCCTCACCTCACCCGCGTCTCCTTTGCCAAACAGTGTGAACAGGAGGCAACCACCTGAGCCCTGCAGCTGTTTATAAAACCTGCCGAGTGACACCCTGAGTCCAGTCATGCAGAGCTCAACCCGGGGACATCACTGGTACCGGGCGGGAGGAAGAGATCCAGCAGGCTGGACTCTCCTCTTCACAGCTCAGCTGCATCCAGGACAGACTAAGCCTCGGAGTCTTTTCGAGACGCCCTCTCCTTGCATAAGACGGTGGTCAGCAAAGGTCAGGAGAAGCGTGGCCTCAGCTGGAGGTCTGGACTGAGTGTGGAATTCCTGCAGGGTGAGATGCAGATGCCAAGTGTGCCCTGCCTTCCCCTCAGTGGGCTTTGTCCCTGGTCACAAAGTCAGTGGAAGTGCAGCCCCAAGGCAGGCGCCATGCTCACTCTCTATCCCATGTGGGCCCCCAGATGTGGGCGGAGGCTCTGCCCTGTGGTCTGGCAGCTTCTCCCTTTCTGGCCCCAGGGCCACCTTGCTGTGGGTTCCTGAGGGGAATGATCACCCCTCTTCTCGCTCCATCTTCCCAGGTTTTCAGGTCCACATCCAACGCTCGCTGAAGCTAAACGGCATCTCAGTGAGCTTCCAAAAATGCCCACCAACCGCCTTCCTTCTTCACCAGGCCAGGCAAGGGCTCAAAGCACTTTTCCTGCAGGAACCGAGGCACTAGCTCCTTTAACAGCCACCAGCAAGTCCCACCTCCCCCTCCCCCTCTACCAGACATCCCCTTTCATCCTCAGGGGAAGCACCCGGTCCCTCCTTGGCCTGGGCCCCCTGGAATGGGCTGCCTGGTCCAGCTGCATCCTGTAGGAGCCCGTGGGTGGCTGGCGCTCCGTGTCTTCCAGGCACTTCTGTTGAAGGCATTTTGAGGAGGTTGGAAGATAAGTGTCTAGTTAGGCATTAGAGAGAAGTCTCCCTTCACGGTGGCAAAGTTAGGTTGTGTGTCTTTTCCTGTCTTGGAAGCAGCCGCTCTTGCCCCATTTGTGGATGCTGGGAGTGAGCGAGGCCTTCAGGCTGGCCATGGGCTCTGTTCAGGCTTGAGCTGTGTCCCCTGAAGCCAGGGGGAGCCATTGACCTGCAGCCTCCCAGAGGAGGGGCATGAGGTCTGCCACTGGCCTTTCCAAGTCGACTTCCTTCTTTTGTCCTGCCAATTTTCTAGGGAAGAAAGCTGCCTTTTCTCTGGAGGCTGGAAAGAACTGTCTGGGAGACTGAAATACAGCCCCTTCCTTTCTGTCTTTAATTTCCCTTCAAAACTGAGCAGGAAAAAATGATGCCTTTGGTCTGGGGCCCTTGCGGGCAGCATCAAGCCCCCAGCACCCCTCCCCTCCCCTGTGCTCTGAGCGAACCCCACATGCACATGAGAAAAGGCGGGAGAAAAAGGTTTGGGAACAAAAGAACAGGATGTTCTCCTCTTCTTCAACTGTCTTTGAGTCGGAGCCACTCGTCTTTAGAGCCAGAGAGAAGCTCTGTTTCTCCTTTTTTTTTTTTTTTTTGCTGAAAGAGAAAACACTGTTCCAGCATGCCTGCTTAGAAAAGAGAGATGTTTTGTGCCAGCTGATTTTCAAAAACACCTGGAAAAGCGAAGGACCTGCTCCTGGAATCTGTCCCCAGCAGACCCTCCTGCCCCACTTGCACTATCCTGAGCAGTGCGGGGGGCACTTCTGACCGCAGCCCCCAGCCCCACTCCTGCCCACCCTGCGCTTCCGACAGCAGCTCTCGGTGTCTGATGGGCCCAGAAAAGAGGAAGTGGCCCAGATGTTTAGATCTGGATGTGCGCCCGGAACGCCGCAATGTCATGTGGTCAGGTTTTAATGTGGATGTTGGGTGGGGGAACCGAGTGCTTATTCTACTTATTCCTTTCAAGCAAATTGATTGATGAAACAGAACCAGGCTGCCTAGGTTCGGTTTCCACAGAGCAGTCTTTGAAGAAAATGAAACATCTCCAGAAACATCTTTACCAGGCCCTTTCCCTAATTTCCACTTTTCCTCAGGTGAACCATCTTTCCCTACCTGGGGCTGCAGAAACTCAGCCAGTTACCTCGGAACCACAGCAACCCTCCCGAGGACCAGTGAGGTGGGCCTGGCCACCAGCATGGCCACAGAGGGGTCCTCGCCCCAGAACAGCTCACGGGGGGTTTCTCAGAGTAAGTACGACATGCACCTTGCCATCTGCCTTCCCTTCAACTTTCAACTTTTTAAAAGTTTGTCCCCATCTATTTAAAAGTGTGTTTATTGTAAAAAGTAAAAGTTCAGAACTGAAACAAGAAAAATTCCCGTCCTCCTCCTAACAGCAGTCACTTCTGTTAACACTTTAATATGCGCCTTTTGAGACATTTGCTCAGCATGTCGTCAGAAACATTTTTATGTAGATGGAATCGTGTCAAAAATATGTTCTGAGATTGGCTGATTTCATTTAACCATTAGCCCTGGACATCCTTCCACTGGAGTCTGGCTAACATGGTGAAACCCCATCTCCACTAAAAATACAAACAAAAATTAGCTGGGAGTGATGGCAGGCACCTATAGTCCCAGCTACTTGGGAGGCTGAGGCAGGAGAATGTTGTGAACCTGGGAGGCGGAGCTTGCAGTGAGCCGAGATCGCACCACCGTACTTCAGCCTGGGCAACAGAGCGAGACTCTGTCTGAAAAAAAAAAAAAAGAAACGAATAAAATAGGCCAGGCACAGTGCCTCAGGCCTGTAATCCCAGCACTTTGGGAGAGCAAGGCAGGCGGATCACCTGAGGTCAGGAATTCAAAACCAGCCTGACCAACATGGTGAAACCCAGTCTCTACTAACAAAACAAAAATTAGCTGGGCTTGGTGGTGGCTACCTGTAATCCCAGCTACTCAGGAGGCTGAGGCAGGAGAATTGCTTGAACCTAGGAGGCTGAGGTTGCAGTGAGCTGAGGTTGCACCATTGCACTCTAGCCTGGGTGAAAAGAGTAAAACTCCATCTCAAAAAAAAAAAAAAAAAGGAATAAAAAGGGAAGAAGTTATCTGTTCAAACATAATTTTCAATTAAAATATTCTGTACAACATGTTTGCTTCCAGGCAAAATGGAGTAAAGAGACCAGATTTACCCTCCCAACTGAAACAACTAAAATATCAGACAAAATATATGAAATATTGGTTTTCAAGACACTGTACGGAAGGCACCAAAGGAGAGAGATACCTAAGAGATCGAAAATGAACAAGATGAGCCTGTGTTCACCCTCAGCATACTTTCTACAAGTGTCAAAGTTGCAGGGCGAGGCATGGTTACCCGAGAGGATCCAGCAGACTCCCTGAGTTAAGGAGGTAAATGTGGGAGTCTGGGTGTGCTCAGGATGCCAATGGTCACAGAAGACTATAGGAGACAAGAGGGTTTTACAGAGAGAAGGGTTGGGAGATGAGCACATAAAGAAAAAAGACTGAAAAAGTGAATCCAGCACAAAAGAACAGTGGAAAAACTGGAAGTGGACTATACGTGTGAAGTGTAATCCTAAAGGAGGGAAGGATATATAATTTAAATTTGAAAAAACAATGGCTGAAATATTTCCAAATTTGATGAAAACTATAAACTCATAGATCTGTGATCCTTAACAAACTCCAAGTGCAATAAACAAGAAGAAAGCTATGCCAAGGTACATCATAATCAAATGCTTAAAAACAATACTAAAGAGAAAATCTTAATAGCAATCACAGAAACAAGTCACATGATGTAGAACAATAAATATTGGATGACAGCAGATTTCTTGCTGAAAACAATGCAAGCAGGAAACAATGGAGCAAAATTTTTAAAGTGCCAACATTAAAAAGCAATCAAGCTAAAATTCTTTACCCAGTGAAATTGTCTTCTGAAAACAAAAACAAAATAAAGATTTCTTCAGACAAAAGCTAAAATAATTAATCACAGCAGATCTGCACTACAAGAAATGTTAGAAGAAGTCCTTCAGATGGAAATCTGGATTTTCACAAAGGAATCAAAAGGATCAAAAGTGGTAAGTGTGTGGCTAAACAGAGACTTTTTCTCATTATATAAGTCTTTATGAAAAGATAATCAACTGTTTCAAACAAAAATGATAGCAATGTACTTGAGATTTGTAACACATGTATAAGTAATACAATACCACCACCATAAAGGTCAGGAAAGGAGATATGGAAGTATAATGTCATAAGGCCCTTACACTACACATAAATTGATATGATATCACTTGAAGATAGACCATGATAAGTTAAAGACGTATGCTGTAACCTCTAAGGCAAACACTAAACTAACGAAGTTACAGCTAATAATCCAATGAAAGAGAAAAAATAAATCATAAACAATATTCAATTCATCCATAAAGAAGTCATAAAAATGAAAAAAATGAATGAAAAACAGGACAAATAGAAAACAAATAGTGAAATGGAAGATTTAAACCCACATATCAATAGTTACATTAAATGTAAATAGTGTAAACACCCAAATTAAGAGGTAGAGGCTGTCAGATTGGATAAAAAAGCAGAGCCAAATATACGCCTTCTTTAATTAAAAGGGCACAGATAGTTTAAAATTCAAGGAATGGAAAAAAACTCCAGCTAGTCCAATCAAGAGAGGGCTGGAGTGGCAATATTAATTTCAGATAAAGTACATGTCAAAGCAAAGAATATTACCAAGGGTAAAAAAGCAACGTTTCATAAAGAGGCAATTTTTCAAGATGACATAGCAGTCCTAATTATTTATGCACGTAATTACAAAGCTTCAAAATACATGAAACAAAATTGATAGAACTGCAAGGAGAACATTTTAAAATCACAATTACAGTAAAAGACTTCAACACCACTCTCTCAATAATTGAAAAAAGAGCAGGCAGACAAACCGGCAAGAAAGAACATTGGACAACATCGATCAGTATGACCTGACTGATGCCTGCAGAACCCTCCAACCAGCCACAGAGGAATTCGTCGTCTTCTTCCCAGAACACCTGACTGATGCCCATAGAACCCTCCCCACAACCACAGAGGAACTCATGTTCTTCTTCTTCTTCTTTTTTTTTTTTTTTGAGATGGAGTCTCGCTCTGTCACCCAGGCTGGAGTGCAGTGGCACCATCTCAGCTCACTGCAAGCTCTGCCTCCCCAGTTCAAGTGATTCTCCTGCCTCAGCCTCCCGAGTAGCTGGGACTACAGGCGCCCGCCACCACGCTCAGCTAATTTATTTTTGTATTTTTTAGTAGAGATGGGGTTTCACAATGTTAGTCAGGATGGTCTCTATCTCCTGACCTCATGATCCGCCCACTTCAGCCTCCCAAGGTGCTAGGATGACAGGTATAAGCCACTGCGCCTGGCCGATTTTTAGGTTTATAAGGAGTGGCCGTCCCTGGAGCTCAGCTATGCTTGGGAAGCTGAGCCTCCCAGTCACATGGGGCAGGTGCAGACAGGCTTGTACCAGGGGAGGTTGGCTGTCATGTCCTGTCCCCACCACTGCCCACAAGCTGTGGGGCCAGGCCTGGGGTCCTACCACACCCGGTCCACCAGCCACGGCCCACAGCCCATGGTGAGCTCAGGGAGGTACGTGAGACAGATGGAGCTCGGCCCTGGGAGACCTCCGCTTCCTCCCCCAAGGTCACCCCCACCCCAGGAGGGGTAGGGACCAGTGGGCAGATGTAGAGCCACTGGGTACTAGAGCAGAGGAGCCTCGAGATGAGACCCTGCACGCCCATCACACCCTCTGATTATCAGAACGAAACCAATGCAATCCCTTCCTGGGCTCTCAGCCCTTCCAGGACTTCTCACTGGTGCAGAATTCCACCATATGCCTCATCTCCATCCTGGCCCAGGGTTAGCCCTGAAGATCAGGGGGCCCAGACCAGATACTTCCTGCTCCCCACAGTGATCCCATGGGATTGAGCCAAGCGGATGCCCTGGCAGGGGGGCTTCTGGAACCTAGTGGCCTTCACCAAGCCCCTCTGCACTGCCTCTCTCTGCAGCTCCCAGGCAGCATCAGGGTCTGTCTGGCCCAAGGGTCTGCAGGCTCCAGGCAGCATCAGGGTCTGTCTGGCCCAAGGGTCTGCAGGCTCCCAAGCAGCATCAGGGTCTGTCTGGCCCAAGGGTCTGCAGGCTCCCAGGTAGCATCAGGGTCTGTCTGGCCCAAGGGTCTGCAGGCTCCCAGGCAGCATCAGGGTCTGTCTGGCCCAAGGGGAGATGGAGGGCCCAGACCTCGGTACATGGGCAAGTGAGGACTGAGATGTGTGGACAGCAGACCAAGCCCATCTTCCAGGGAGAACAAAGAAAGTTGCACTGTGCTCACCTGGGCAACCCCTCCTGCACAGGTCCCATCAGAAGAGGCATGGCGCCACCCCTAGCCTCTGCAATAAAGAAATCAAGATGACCTAAGTTGTACAAGGTCGGGCATCCCTCAGTGGCACAGGAACAGAACCACAGGTCTGTCCTGTTGTGCTTTTTTGTTTTGTTTTGTTTTAAATAAAAGTGGTGGTTTTTAACCCCTTCAATCCAGAGCTCTTCTGTCTTGGTTGTGGTCCCACAGAACATTCTCTGTCTCCTGACTCCTCAGTGAGACTGAAGGAATGGCTGCCAAGGAGCAGAAAGGCAGCTCTGGGGACTGAGCCCCATGTGCAGCTGACAGGCCATGAGCTGAGATATCCAGTAGGGTTGGGAAATAACCAGGAATAACTGGCAACTAGAATCCCAGGAGAGGGGCTTATCTTTCATGAAGTTCCTGGAAGTTATAAGCGTTAAAATTAAAGAGGCAATTTCTGCTGGGTGCAAACTGTTTAGCACCAAGTGTCCATGCGCTTGCGAGAGAGAAGCCCAGGACGGAAACCCCCAGGGGCAGCAGAGCGACGCTGTTTTGTCCATCACTGCCAAGCAGCCAGCAGCCCCTGCACTTACTGGGGAGAAGCAGGTGGCCAGGGCAACAGGCAAGGGAGGGAGGGTTTGTGTAGAAGAGGAGCTGATTTTTTTAAGTGCATTCCCACTTGGGACATATCTATGGACACTTGGAAAACCCAGGAAAGAGAACAGGTCAGTTCCATTCTACAGTGCAGCACGGTTACTAAGCACTTACTGCGTGCCCTGAGTAAGATGGGGTCCCTGCTCTCGGGAACGGTGGGACATGCTCGGCAACTTTGAGTTACCAGGGAGTGGGGAAGGGTTCTGCAGTTCCCAGCCTCTGAGGACTGACTGTTGATGGAAGGCCTGGGCCACATCAGGTGTTCACCCTGAGGACCCTTGTCTAGTCCTGGGATCCCATGAAGGAGAATCCTGGATTTGGGGTCTGTTGTTCAGAAGAAAATGACCCGAGATCGGCCGGGCACGGTAGCTCACGCTGTAATCTCAACACTTTGGGAGGCCGAGGCGGGGGGATCTCGAGGTCAAGAGATGGAGACCATCCTGGCTAACACGGTGAAACCCCATCTCTACTAAAAACACAAAAGATTAGCTAGGCATGGTGGCAGGTGCCTGTAGTCCCACTACTCAGGAGGCTGAGGCAGGAGAATGGCGTGAACCCGGGAGGTGGAGCTGGCAGTGAGCTGAGATCGCACCACTGCACTCCAGCCTGGAGGACAGAGTGAGACTCCTTCTCAAAAAAAAAAGAAAGAAAGAAAAAAGAAAAAAAAAAAAAATGACCCCAGATCGTGAGACCCGACTGAGCAGCCGTGAGCAGCTGGATGGGCACAGAGCCATCTCCTGGTCCTCGCCCAGGCTGTTCCCGAAGAAACCATTTCCGGGGTGAGTGCAGAGAGGACAGCCCACCCTCTACTCCTAGAGAAACAGCAGGGAGGAGAAGGCTGGAGTTCAACCTCCACCCCCACTCCCTGAGTGTCAGCCAGGATGATGGAATCTGGTCATTTCCAACAGAGCTTGTGCAAGCAGGAAGCAGCTGGATAGCAGCAGCGACCTTTTTAAACTCATTTCTTTCGACTTGGTTGATAGAGAGTACTGGAGTTGAGCTAGCCCCACCTCTCAACCCGTTGCTCTCAAGTTGCCCAGTGTGGAAGTGTGGAAGAGACATGGGGTCTGGAGGAACAAGTGACACCGGTTCGGCAGGGCCAATGAGTCAGCAGTGGGATGGCAATGACAGCCAGGACCCAGCACGCACTGCCCCCTCCCCGGGCTTGGTCCCAAAGGCTGAACTCTGCAAATTGCAGAGACCCTTACACAGCAAGAAAATTTTATAAATGGGAGGCACCTGCAGGCTCCAGGGGAGGAGGGAAGGGAGGAGAGGAAAGGAGGGAAGAGAGACAGGAGAGGAGGAGAGAGAGGAGAGAGAGACAAGGGGAAAGAGGAGGGAGGGGAAGGGAGAACGAAGGGGAGAGAGGAGGGGAGAGGAGCAGGGAGCACCTGGCAGGGCTGATGCCCATTCTCATCCAGGAGCAAGGAAGGACCAGCTCCCAGGCTGGCCTTCTGTTAGGATAGATCCTGCTGCATAAGAGGCCATGGAAGCAGGACCTGCCAAGAAACTTCCAGGACCCAGGGCAAGATGTCCATGTAGGGCCGGCCCCTTGTTCAAAAGTTAAGAATTTCAAGACAGCAACAGCAGAGCATTAAATCAAGCTCAGTTCAGGGTCCAGGAAGTGGGGCATGTTACATGCAAAGGGCAATGGAGCCCTTGAAAATGCAAAAGGCATCTACCCTTGTGCACAGGCTGTGTGTGTGCTTGTGTGAACATGCATACGGGTACATGTGCCGTGTGAACGCGTGTATGCATGTTTGGAGGGCAGATGTGTGTAGAAGTGTCATCAGGTACAACCCTCCTCTACCTCAGTGGACCCTGGGCTCCCCCAGACCCTTGGAGAAACATGGTGAGGGCCCCTCACATAGGGCCCTTCAGGACCCAGCCACATCCCAGCCAGCCAGGAGCCCACAGTGTCCATGCCCAGGCCCCCGCAGTGTTCAGAGTCCATGCAGGGTGCTGCCTATTGGGTGGGCCTGAGGCTCCAGGAAACAGACATGACAGCCCATGGGCAGGTGGCCTTCTGGTCAACAGCCATGAGGAGGCCTCAAGAGAAAGTTGCCTGGCAACCCCTTTCATCTGGGACAACTGGTCTAGCCCAACTGACAAACAGCCTGAACTTGAGGCTGCCTCCTGCCAGAGGCTCCCTGGGTACCAGAGGCCAAGGGGAGCTCCACCATCCCCTTTCCTGGGAGGGGCGAGTTGGGCCAGCCAGCCTCACTGTGGCCGCCTGGCAGGGCTACAGGCCTGCCCCTTGCACCTCCCCACAGCCTTCTGGAGGGAAACACTAGAAAGGCCACTTCCTACACCATGTCCCACTGGCTTGGGGTACTTCAAACCTGGAAACTAGTGTGGCCACAATCTCCTTTTGCAGCCCAAGAGTTGGAGGCTGGTTTCTAAGGAGACAGCCAGTGCCTGGGGTGGGTGGCAGGTGGGCTGTTTGCAGGAGGAAACCTCAGTGGGCCTGGGCCTGCCTGCAGGAGGGCATTGTTAGGAAGGCCATGGAAGACTCTCAGAGCCTGCATCTCCATTCAGGGGCAACTTCGTCCACCCTCATCGTCCTCTCTCCAACTGGCTGTCCTTACCTCCAGCCCAACACCAAGCCAGCTCCGCTGCAGGTGCAAAGGGGCCACCTGTCCCAGCCCAGCTTCCACATGTGAATGTCCTGTGCTCTGGACAGCCAGGACCTGCTGCCACCTGCTTACAGGGGCGGTGAGCACACTCAGGCATACCTGTTCATCACCCACAGGTGCCCAGCCCTGTGCTTACCCCAGAGCACGTGCACACAATGCCCTCTGGATGCCACAAATAATTTCTAGCAGCAGATGAGTCAGAAGGGAATGGACCCAATGTCTAGACCCCACCCCACCCCCATCCTGCTGAGGTTGCAAGCTCCAGGGGAGCAGAGGCAGTTGAGGACATGGGCCATGGCTGATCCCTGGCAACCTTGCAGCACCACCTGGGGGCCCAGCAGTGAGCACAGTGCTTGAAACACCACTGGGCAGGAAACACCACTGGGCAGGAAACACCACTGGGCAGGTATCACCCACACCTACACCGTGGAGCAGCCCATTCCAATGGCAAAGATTCCCAATCACACTATTAAATAAGAAAAGAATGTACTTTTTTTTTCTTTTACTACATATAGATGTTAAGCTTCTGTAAATCAAAAAACAGGACCGGGCATGGTGGCTCATGCCTGTAATCCCAGCATGTTGGAAGGCCAAGGTGGGCAGATCACCTGAGGTCGGGAGTTCGAGACCAGGCTGGCCAACGTAGCGAAACCCTATCTCTACTCAAAATACAAAAATTAGCCAGGCATAGTGGCATGCGCCTGTAGTCCCAGCTGCTTGGGAGGCTAAGACAGGAGAATGGCTTGAACTCAGGAGGCAGAGGTTGCAGTAAGCGAAGACTGTGCCACTGCACTCCAGCCTGCGCAACAGAGCGAGACTCCATCTCAAAAAATAAATCAAAAAAACAAATAAATGTAATAGCAAACTGGGTGAATGTTTGCAGCAAAATTACAGAGAAAACATATCCTTCACAGAGGAAAAGCTGCTACTAATCAAGAAAACAACACCGTAACGGAAAGAGAAATATAACCATAGACATTCAACACAGATGTCAACCTTGCCCATGGCCAAGGAAACAAACACTGAAGCCATCATGAGACTTCGTTTTTCAGTTTGCTACAGTTTGGAAAGGCAACGAGCTTGCCCCTGTGTGGCTGGTGGGCATGGGGGCTGGCAACAGCTTTCTGAGCGGCTGCTCCTCTAAGAACAAAAGCAGTTCCATCCCTCTTCCAGGGAAGCTCAGGAATCACTTACAAACATAAACAGGAATTTGTGAAGGAGGCCACCCAATACAATGTTACCTGCAATGGCAAACTAAAAACAATGTAGCTGTTTCATGGGAGGAAATGGTGAAACCCATGTCCCTACATTTGTACCTTCCAGCACCAGGCAGAAGTGCAAATTGAACTTTTAAAGAATATTTGAACATTGAGAAATAAAAACACAATCCCAAGACTTCCAACTGACTAAATGAACCCCTTCTTGGCCACGGGGACTCCAGAGAAACCTTAAACACTGGGTTCCCAGCCATGAAGGGATGAAATGCCGGACATGCCTCATTATGCCCACTCCCTCACTAACCACTGCCATTGAGTTTCTTTCTTCAGGATAAACAGAAAGCCCTTTTGAAAGATTTGCCAGACTCCCCACCCCTCATGCAGTTTTGACACAACCACCAAGCAGCATTCCTTCCTGATAACAGACCCCGACTGGGGACTGGCTCTGGCTGGTGTGGAGGCTGCACACAGGATGCCTCTGTGTCCTTCATTTCACCTTTTGACCTACAGAGCCTCATTTCAATGCACTTAAATCTCTACCCCAAAGTGAACACGGGACACATGTAACCACACATGTGAGCTCACCATGCATGCGTGCCCCTCACTCTTGTAGAGTACTCACAGCGCCTCCTGTAGCCTCTCAGCCACCCTGGTCAGCACGTTCCTGTCTCATCCTCCCCACCCTCAAAGTGCCTGCTTCTCTGGTTTAGGGCGGAGGCCATGCCTCCCAGCCTGTGGATGGTTACTTGCAGGCTTCAACTCTTTAGAGAAATAAAGCTCTCCCTTCCATGTTTATGAATCTCATGAATCTTCAGTTGACAACATATAAAGAAATGAGCATGAAATGATTTTCAGTAAAATAAGTAGGAAACAAAACTGCAGATAATTAGGTGATTATCTTGGGAAATGGGAATCTGTGGGTCGGGGGAGGGAATTTTTATTTTCCTCTTCACAATTTTCTACATTTTTCTAATTTTCTAATTTTTCTAAAAAATTTTCTAATTTTTTTTACAATGATCATACAGCACTTTCATAACAAAAACTAATAAATATTTTATTTCACAAAACTACAACCTGGAAAAGGTGTGATAAATGTGTATGAGTAAATATTCCATAGCAGTTAGAATGGATGAGGCATTTTTATCCACACAGCAGATCTTCAGAACATGAGGCACTGCTACTGGTACTGGGTATGGCTTTGGATGCTCTCCCAGTGGAGGTCTGAGGTGACCCTGAGCCATCTGCCCTCACCTGGCTCTGGGGCAACACGGGCAGGGGTGGGAGAGGCATCAGGTCTGGGAAAGGGCACAGTCCACGGGCTCCATTGGATCAAGGCAGTGCCCTCCACCCCATCGGGCCTGAGTGGAGATGGCCTCACTGGCTTAGCTCTGCCCAAGCAAATCCACCCTAGTGTTGACTCCAGGGCATCCACCAGGTCCCCACCTCACCCCCTGCCCCAATTACTTATGTTCTTCTTTTTATCAGAAAAACATTCGATGTGGCCGTATTTTCAATAACAGCTTAAGTCAGTCTCACTTGGCTGTGATAACTCGGAAGACTGGTGATCAGAGAGGAGGAGGAAAAGGGGGATGGGGGAGGGGGAAAGAGGGAGGGAGGGAAGAGAGAGGGAGAGAAGAGGTGGATGGTGGGAGGATGTTTCTTGGCATGATTCCTGCTGGTTCAGACCCAGTCCAAGTTTCCCGAATCCGTGTTCTGGAGTGTCTGGCACTGCCACAAGATGAGGGGGAGGCCCAGTCACATGCGTGAGGACATGGGTGCATTCTCCTTATGGCCAACCGGAGTTCCCACCAGGCACACGACTTCGTTAACAGAAGCAGCTTCTCAGGCAAATCACATGGCACCCCCAGCCCCTGCTGAAGTGCCTCCTCCTCCTCTCCAGCTTGCCCAAGGAGCCAGAGCTCCAGCTGCATTGGTGCTGGGGGTGGCTTCACCCCGTGAGGGTGACACTCCATGGGCCACTGGGAGGTTGTTGTGCAGTCCTGGCCAGTTTACAGCACAGAGATCCAAACTTTCACCTAATACATAAGACAGGAGCCATTTTCATTTGACCAGAGAGGGCCCCAGTGGGAGCCTCTTGGCTCCCTGGCATGAGCCACCACGCTTCGCTGGGCCCTCAGCTCCCAGGAAGAGCTCCTCTCCCTGCGGCATTCATGGGAAGTGCCTTCAGTTGCTCCAGTTCTTCACCCCTCTCTGTATCTGCCCTATGCCTGCAGCTTGGCAGGGTATTTGCTGCTTACATTTTGAGACTGTCAGAAACAAACTGCCTTCAAAATACACAGTGGAATCTGACACCAATGATGCAGTCCAGAATGCTTTCTTGCCCTGGTGACAAACTTTCCGAGTATCTTACGTTAGTTTAGTGGGGCCTTCCAGCAGCTGTCCCAACTCAGAGATAGACCTGCAGGCCCATGGGGCAAGACAGAGCCCTTCCCCACCAACCATGAGCTTGGATGGAAAGTATCATCCCTATGTTTGCTGCAAGTGTGTAGTATGATGACAGATGTGTTGGCAGCAGGACCATGCTGTCCAGGGAGGCATCAACACTTTGCAATGTCAAGACAGTTTACAAGACCCAAGAATGCTGCTCCCTTGGTGAGACAACCACCTTGTGCTATAAATCCCCTGACAAGTCACCAAGACTTGAAGGGAGGAGGCTCTCTGGAGTGTGAGCCCACTCTCCCAGATGCTAACTTGGATGGCTGCGAACCCAGTCCTGCCTCAGCCACGGGCAGTCTCTTCCTTGGAATCCAAGTACATTGCTGCCACCTGTGCCCATGGTTGCAGAGACTCAGGATGCCACCCGCAGGAGAGAGTTGCAGGAATGCCTGGCCTCACTGCCCTGGGTAGGGAGCCGGATGTCCAGGGCAGGGAGGACTGGCTCTCACATTCTGCAGAAAAGACTATTTGTGTACACCTGGGGCCCTGTGTGGGGTGGCGGAGTCAGAGACACCTCAATGCAATTCATTGTTCTGGCAATGGGGAGGGAAGAGCCTCTTTTAGTAACTCCCAAAACTGCCATTGAAGAGGGGATCCTGGACACAGCCAGTCTGACCCTCTGAGGTGAGAAAAGAAACTATAACACAAGGACTGCTGCAGTTGCTCTCTAAGCAATAGGCTTGACCCAGCAGGCACTGTTTAGACAGCCCAGCAAGCTCCCCTGTTGCCAGGAGAATCCCAGAGACCCTCTGGGACCCTCCAGCACCCAGGTATACCAGTTCCACTCCACAGCTCACCCAAGATGGACATGAGGACTTCAGATCGTGATGTCCAGTTTTAACTAAACTAACTCCCCAGAAACAGGACGCGTGACTTCACAAGGCTTTTGCCGAGGAGCCCTTGGCTGCAGGGAATGTAAATGGGGTAGGTGCATCCAGGCAAGGATGCGAGCAGACCCTCCAGTCTCTTGTGGTCTGGGTCTGCCCTGGGAAATGGCCAGCAGGATTCTTGTCGGAGGCAAGCTGGAGGTTTCTAGGTCCTGGGTTGGAGGGAGAACTATGTGATTCCCCTCAGAAACCTGGGGATGGAGGGATTGGACCCTTCCAGCCACCTGTGCTGAGCCCATCTGCTGCCTCCTAAGGGGCTCCTAAAGGGCGAAGGGTGGAAGTCTCCTGGGCCATGCCCTGAGCAGACACCACCCTTTCTGCTCCTTTGCAAAGATGCCTCTCAGGATCAGAGCTGGTGGCCTGGTCCCTCCAGGAGGGATGGGAGGGCCAGCTTCCTTCCCTGACAGCTGTGGGAAGATGGATCCCAGTCCAGGCCTTGAGTGCAGTTCCCTGACCTTCATGGTAAGCGCCATGCCTGGTCCCCTCATCTCTCTGGGGAAGAGGTAATAAACACTGTTGGGTTTCCCTGACTCAGGCACAGTGACTTACACATCCTTGTCACAACCTGGGCTGTAAATGCTGCACCACACGTTCCCAGCATGAGCGAGTGCTGCCTTTCTTTAGGAGATGGAGGCACAGCCGCCTCTGGGGGTCCTGCTGCCTGTGGGCACCCATCAGGATAGAACTCACAATCTGCCCACCACTGCCTACCATGTGGTCCCTCAATATCCCCAGGCCTCCTCCCACCAATTACCCTCAGGCTTCTGTGCCCACTGCAATCTCATCGTAGTGACATCCATGATGTGGTGAAGACTTGAAGAAAAAGATGCTAAATGAGGGGTTCCTTCCTCAAAGTAGAATGCCCCTTTTGTGGGCTGAGAATTGAAAACTGAGGACAGGGTTCGTTCCTTGAGTCCACATCTGCTGCTGCAAGGAAAATCTGCAGTACAACCCCAACCCAATCTGCCTGGCATCTACACCTGTGCACTGGGCAGGGGAATGAGTGGGTCCTTGCGACTGGGACCCCAGGGAGTCCCCAGCGGTGGATGAGATGGGCCATGGAAAGGGACTCCCCCACCACAAGAGCTGCACAACCTGTTAAAGGGGCTGAGGCCTCCATCTTAAAGACAAGTGGCTTTAGGCTGGGCTCGGTGGCTCACGCCTGTAATCCCAGCACTTTGGGAAGCCGAGGTGGGCGAATCACTTGAGGTTAGGAGTTCAAGACCAGCCTGGCCAACATGGTGAAACTCTGTCTCTACTAAAAAAAAAAATAGCTGGGTGTGGTGGTGGGTGCCTGTAATCCAAGCTACTCGGGAGGCTGACAAGAGAATCGCTTAAACCCAGGAGGCAGAGTGAGACTCTGTCTCAAAATAAATAATAAATAAAAGATAAGTGGCTTTGTGAGCCCAGGGCTGGGGACTGTCCTGGGCAGCTACGAGGCAGTAGACCCAGCTGGCCTGCTGTCCCTGGGAACTTGGGACTTGGGCAGGTAATAGCAGCATATCTCAGCATATCTCCCAGGTAGAGGAGTGGACAGGGGAACGTTCCTTCCTTCTCGGGGATGATTGGCACACACAAAGCGCCTTCTGTATGCACACAGGCCCATGGACAGGGCAGGAGGCAGGGCAGTCAGGGGCGGTGGCAAGTGTCCTGGCAGGAGGGAGGATGCACCCCTGGTGAGCATCATCAGGAGATTGTACGACCAGGCTGGAGAAGGGGAAGCCCGCGGGACCAGGCCACAGAGGGGCATCTTGTGGCCCATCAGATGGCAGAGACTTCCCTCAGGCAGCATTCCCTGCACACTCACTGACAACACCCATGAAGGCATGCGGATTCTTCCAGAAGCAGCTCAGAGCCACACAGGGAAGCCTGCAGTGCAGTGGAGAAGCAATTCTCTGGGTTTCTCAGGGGCAGGCAAAGAGGTGTGTGAGCCCCCTGCGCTGTGGACCGCGGGACACCTAATGGCCCCCCAAGCCTCTGCAGAAGCACCAGTCACCATGCCCAACGATCACATCCCCTGTCCCCAGGTGAGGCCTGCGTGGGAAACAGGTGTCCACAGAAATCCCTGAGCCAAGGTCCCTTTGTGATCTTTTCTGATTTCCCAGTGAAATTTCACCACAAACTGCACATTTGGAGCATGGCTGCTGCAGCTTAGGCAGAAGCAGGCCTCGGTGGTCGGGCACAGAAGCTGTTGGAGTTGCCATGTCTCAGGCCACCTCCGGCCTGGGCACCCAAGGCTGACCACATGCTGCGTTGAGTGGAGGACGAACCTGAGCCCCTTCACCTGGAAGGGAGAGCAGTAACTCACTGCTGATTCACTTTAATTTCCAGCTGGCAGAGACTTTCCTCCAAGCTAGAGCTGATAAGATACAAAGACTAAGACTAAAACTCCCCAGGTTGGGGTAAGATAAATATCACTAAATTACAGTGAGTGTTTAGGTGGAGAGCACCTCAATAATCATAATTGATTCCCACACATGTTTCTTGGCAGTTGGGCTTCCTTCACTGCTCACTCAGATTCCTGGGTTATTTAAAAACTCACAGCCAGGAGTGGTGGCTCATGCCTATAAATCCCAGCACTTTGGGACGCCGAGATTGGCTGGGTGGGGGGAATCACTAGAGGTCAGGAGTTCAAGACCAGTCTGGCCAACATGGTGAAACCCCCTCTCTACTAAAACCAAAAATTAGCTGGGCATAGTGGTATGCACCTGTAATCCCAGCTACTCGGGAGGCTGAGGCAGGAGAATCACTTGAACCCAGGAGATGGAAGTTGCAGTGAGCCAAGATCATGCCACTGCACTCCAGCCTGGGTGACAGTGTAAGATTCCATCTCAAAACAAAAACAAAAACAAAAAACTCATGTATACAGGACCCTGGGAAGGCATCTTCTCACTGTCACCGCTGTCTGCCCTTCTACACATGATAGCTGTGTTTCACATGTTCACCGGTGTGTACGCCTGGGTGTGCTTCGAACTGAGGAGCCAGGAGCCCAGGGCTTCTCTGCTGCCCACGAATCATGCCTTCCTCTTGCCCCCGCTGCCCAGCTTGCAAGGCCCTTTTACTGAACTTACTTTATTTTGATTGCGATAAAAACCAGTAAAACCCAAAAAACAAGTGCATATAAAAGTATGCCCAGTGCACCTTTGGAAAACCATTTTCTGAACTGGGTGGTTTTTTCCCTTCTGGGTCTCTAATCACAAATTTGCCTAAAAGATTTGCACAAATATTTACCTGAAACTGGAAGAGGTGTTTCCTCAACTATGAATCGTGGCCAGTCTGGGTCCCTTTGAGGCATTTTCCCTTGAGAAATGCATGGTTATTAAATTTAATAGTCAGGGCAGATGATTCATCTTTTGGATGCAGTCAGAATGATGGCTGAAGATAAATGTAGAATTATCCTTCTAAGTATCCAGTGGTCTGGCAACGTTCCAGGTGTGCCATGAAACAGGTAGGCATGCTTCACATCCACCTCCCTTTTAATAGTTTTAACAGTCCATGAACCAGAGGTGATATCACAACCACCCTGTAATTCAAAATAAGCGTCGTGTGGCAACACCGGGGGGGGGGGGGGGGCGGGGAGCAGGTGAAATGCAAGGCACTTGGGTGTGGCAGCCACTTGAACTTCCTGTTCATGCCTTAGAAGGCATGTTCATGCCAAAGCGTGTGTCTGCAGGGAAACTCGGGGCACGTGGGAGGCACAGCCAAGGCTTCAGGAGTCAGCATGGCAGGCAGAGGCTGCACAGACAAGGAGAGGTGGACTCAAACAAAGGCGGCCTAGGGGGCAGTGTGCAGGCGACACCCAGGGGATCTTGTGCACTTAAAAACGCAGTGATCCATTTGCAAAGTGAAGAGCACGCAACGGGAGCACACATCCGGACCCGGAGTCGCCATCCTCCCGCGTGGGGCAGAACCACCAGGGCCAACGCAGCATGGGCAGGGAGGGGAAATGGCCCCAGCAGGCTCCCTGTGACGTGCCACAGTAGCGTTCTGTCCCATGTCAGGCAGTGCTTTTCTTAGAAGTTCCCAAAGCTCACGCGGAGACCAGCCCGTGTGTGAATTTCAGTCTTGCCGGCTACTTCGGGTCGCGAGGCTCACGGGTTTGCTCGCACTATGGGAACAAACCTGGGCACCAAAGTGGGTGCTGGCTCCGCGCATGCACCTATTTCAACTCCAGCCACAGCCTCAGGCCAAGACAGTGTCTTCAAAAGAGGCTCCTGACCCCAGGGTCAGAGTTGGCTACACCATGCCTTCCCGACATGCCACACCGTGACGTCACGCCGCGGACGCCCCTCACACAGGGACGCCCCTCACGCCGCGGACGCCCCTCACACAGGGACGCCCCTCACGCCGCGGACGCCCCTCACACAGGGACGCCCCTCACTCCGCGGACGCCCCTCACACAGGGACGCCCCTCACGCCGCGGACGCCCCTCACACAGGGACGCCCCTCACGCCGCGGACGCCCCTCACACAGGGACGCCCCTCACACAGTGGATACGCTACGAAGCCCTCACACGGCAGACGCCCCTCACGCGGCGGACGCCCCCTCACGCCACAACGCCCCCACAGATGGCAGACACCCCTTACCGCAACGCCCCTCACATGGCGGATGCCTGACTCCATGGACGTCCCACACACGGAGGACGCCCCTTGCCCGCGGACGCCCCCTCTCACACTGCAGACACGCCGCGGACGCCCCCTCACGCGGTCCACGCCCCCTCACGCGGTCCACGCCCCCTCACGCACTCCACGCCCCCTCACGCGGTCCACGCCCCTTACGCCATGACGCCCCCTCACACAGTGGGCGCCCCTCCCAGCGACGCTCACCATCAGCGGACGCCCGTCGTGCCTCCGACGCCCCTCACGCTGCAGACGCCCCTTCACGCCGCGGACGCACCTCACACAGCGGACATGCCTCGACGCCTCCTCACATGGCGCACGCCCCTCACACGGCGGACCCCGACCTCGCTGCCTTCTAAACGGGAGAGGAGGAGCCATGGCCACCGTGACAACCACAAAACAGGATGAGCCCCGCCTCCCAGAACGGTGGAGTCGCGGTGGGAGAGGCTGAGTTCACGAGGGTGTCCCACCCCGAGTGAGGAGCGCGCGGGTGCCCTTTTGTTCCCAAGGCCGCATGAGCGCCAAGGCCTCGCGGGGACAATGGCCACGGAGGGAGACGGGGTCCGTGGTGCGCCATGAACGCTGTTGGTGGGGACCCCGCGGCTGCGTCCGCTGAGGTGGAGGGGCCGGGAGGACAGAGCCCCGCGGACGCCGCCGCCCGCTTCGGAGCCTGCCGGTCCTGGGCTGGTGCAGAGAAGGGCGGGCCCAGGCGGCCGTGCTGGGAGCAGCGCCCCCTCACGCCGCGACGCCCCTCACACGGCGGATGCCTCGGCGTCCTGCGGCCGCACCTCCTCAGCCTGGAGACCAGGCCCCTGCCCCGCCCGCTGCTGATGAGATAAGGAAAAGCTGTTTTGAAAAGCTGCGAGGACGAGGACGCGCATTTTAACCTCCAGGGACGGCTTCAGCCCCGCCCTGCCCTTTGAAAGTGCTGGGAACGGATTTTATCAGCAAGCGAAACTGTCCTCAAAGCTCCGTGGCCCAGAGGAAGGCAGGGCGAGGACGACCATGGTCCCCGGACCAGCCCCCTGCAGGCTCAGCCTCGGAGCACCCCCGGACTGGACGTGCGGGCATCGGGGGTCCAGGCTGCTCCAGCCACCCCACTGTGAGCCCGAGCCACGCTGCAGCCTCTGGTCACTTGTGGGGGTCCCCCGCGTCCTTTCCTCCAGGCCGGCAGTGGGCTGGGGCCACAAGTGTCCCCGCATACACTGGCCGTTCCCCAGGGACAAGGACACTTGCCCTGAGAAGCTGCGGCTGCCTCCAGAAGGTCCCAGCTCGGGCTGTCCCGGGCAGACGCAGAGAGAAAGGCGAGGCGGGGACGGGCCTGAGGAACCTGGAAGTCCCTGCAGGGCCCCTGGAAGAGGCAGGCAGGGGGTTGCCCCACAGACAGGCCCAGGAGAGGACACCCGGGCTGGCATCCTGTGAGGAGGGCGTCCAGCAAACCACACTGGTCCCAAGGCCTCTACAAAAGTAGACGGGCACCTTACAGCAGCCACCACTGAGGCAGCACTAGGAAGGCGTGGTGGGTGCCCACTGGCCCCGCAGAGGGCAAGGGCATGCACACGCCAGAAGGGAACGTCAAGGGGAGCAAAGAGAACACCCTCCTCCTGCAATGGCTGAGGGGATCAGGCCGCCCTGTGATGCAAACATCTCAAGGGGCTCTCCCTTGCGCTATCCCATGTGGACTTTAACTCCCAGTTTGGAAAGTAACGATGTCATCTTCTGTAGTCTCAGGGTCCTAGTGAGCGTATGAGGATAATAGTGTTACATGTTATGTAAAGGGATTGTGAACTGGCACGGGGGTGAGCTTTGCAGGGCCTGGAGCTGGTGACTCTAGCTCAGGAACAACCCCAGGTGGGCTCTGCCCTACCCAGGAGAAATGGTCATAAGGGGAAGAGTCCAGTGGGCGTTGGGAGCATAGGGGCCATTTAGGGTTGCCCTTTGAGCTGACAGCCCAACCCCGCCCCCCAGCTCCACCTGCCCTCCCAGGACATGTCCTCCCCAGACCTCCTGACATCTGCATTTAACCAGGACCAGAGCTCAGCCACCTGAGGAGTGAGACACAATGGCCCACAATAGCCAACCTCCCCCAGTGAGACCTTCTCAGGGTCTTGGGAGGAGTCATGAGTGTGGGAGGCAAGGCTCCCAGCCACACAAGGGTCATGAGCCCACCAGCAGATCTTCACCCAGGATGGCTCACTGGTCCTCAAGTAGGGGCAGAATTTAGAGGCATGGAAATGGCTGCAATCCTCAGGCTGTGCTACTTTGCATAACATGGAACACTATTATTCTCACACACTCACTAGGACCCTGAAACCACAGGTGACATCGTTACTTTCCAAACTGGGAGTTAAAGTCCACATGGGGTAGTGCAAGGGAGAGAGGAGGGGCTGGAAGAGCCTGGGAGGGTGGCCCTGGCCCTGAAGCTGGACACCTGGATGCTACACCCAAGGGCGCTCTGAGCCCATCCCAGGCAGGGCCTGGCCAGGTGCAACCCTGCTACAGGTGCCAGAGCTGTCTGCCTGCAGGAAGTGGCCCCTCCACTAGGGTTCTTCTGAGGATGCTGGGAATGGTTTGCAGGCAAGACTACTCCCAGCAGGGTTGGTGGCTCACGGGCAGCTCAGGTATCTGCAAACAGCCAGCACAGGGGTCTGCTGGGGGTGGGGGCTGGCCTCTGGTTCAGCTTCCGGTTTTGCCACTGAGCAGCCTAGGCCTCTATAAAATGGAGTGATGGCGGCATCTGCCCTGAGGATGGTCTGAGAATGGGAGGCAGTAATTAGCCTGAAAGGGCTTGGCTGGACGTCAGTTCCAGAGGTGTAGGTCAGCACTGAGCAGCAGTGGGACTGCGCTGCTCAGCTGGGAGACAGGGCTCCAGCCAGGGGAGTGGGAACAGAGAGATGGGGTGGGACCTGGGCCATCTCAGCGGAGGCCTGGCAGGGCCTGAGCTGGGCAGGTGAGGGGTCCCCCACCACCAGCCTCGGAGCTCCTCCACCAGGAACAGGAGATGCCCTGGCAGTGGGGTCACCCACTGAGGTTGGAGACGTGGGCGTGGCAACAGCCCATGGGGAAAATGCTGAGCTAGCTCTTGAAAGGCTAGAGAGATACAATGTATCAATGCAACAGTGCATGTCAGGGAGGAGATTCATGGGTAGGGAAGGGAGAAATGTCCCAGAAACAGGAGCAAGTTAGGGTTCCAGGAGGAGGTGAGGGAAGATGGTTCCTCTGAAGGTAAATAAGGAAGAGAGCCCCGAGGTACCCAGCAGGGTAGGAGGCAGAGGGGGGGGTCCAGGGCAGGGTCCTGAGGGAGTGGTTTCCAGAGCCAGCCGGAGGATCTTGAGATGAGGCCAGGGAGGGAGCTGAAGCCACTGAATTGGACACGTGGAGGAGGCAGCGCAGGTGGCCAGGCTTAGGGCTCCTGGGAGGCTCCCACACCCTCAAGGCACAGATCAGAGGAGACCCTGCCCAAACCAAGGACAAAGTAAGGGGGTGTAGGGCGCTTCCAGCCGGGGGTGCCAACGCTGGTTCTTCATCAATTTGGAGCGCCAGGAGAGGGCGGGAACTAGTCCTGTACGGAGACACCCTACTTTGGGCTGCCCACACCCCCACCCCCTCTCAAGCAGCCAAGTGAGGCGGGTCCTCCCCTTCAAAGGCAGGGGCCCTCAGGCTCCTCTGGAATTGGACGTCTTGACCCAGGACGGCCTGGTGAGGGGTCGGAGCTGACTCCCGCCAGGCTCTACTGCAGCCCCTGACCGCCCTCACGGGTGGCCAGGCCCGGTCCTCCTCGCTGTTGGGGGCTCCGCCTGGGGGCGGGGGTCGAGGCCGATGCGCTGCGGGCAGCGGCCGCCGGGGGCGCTGCGGGGGCCGCAGTTAAAGCCCCGGCGCGGGCGCACGCGCTCAGAGGGAGGTGGGCCGTCGCCGCCGCTGCCGCTGCGCTGCCGCCGCTGTCCCCGCGCTCTGCGCCCGGTGCCCTCCATCTCAGCCCCGCGGCCCCCGGCTCCCCCGACCCCGGCACGGCGTCGAGCCATCTTCTCCCACCTCCTACCGGAACCCTAGCTTGCTCCCGGCCCATGTGGCCCCCGCGGGCGCCCGCCCCCGGCTCCAGAACTCAGTCTTGCACCTGAGCGCGGGGTCCGGCGGGACGCGGCGGCGGCGATGGGGAAACTGCAGTCCAAGCACGGTGAGCCGCGGGCCGGGAGGGTGGGCGGGCGGGCGTGGAGCCGCCTCTCACTGTCGTTTTCCTCTCCCCGCGCCCCGCCGTGCCGCAGCCGCCGCCGCCCGCAAACGGAGAGAGAGCCCGGAAGGTGAGCGGGCGAGCGGACGGGCGGGGCGGGGGGCGGCGACCCCGGCCGGGACCCTCGGAGCCAGGAGCCCGCGCGCGCCCTGCCCTGGAGCCAGCGGTGGGGGGACGGGGCCGCGGGTCTCCAGGAGCGCGCGGGACCCGCACGCCTGCCCCTGCGAGGTCTCCGGGAGATGGGGACACAGCGAAGGCGCAGAGCCCGCGGGGCTCACGGCGCGTCTCTTTCCCTCCTCGGTGCGGGTTTCCCGCGCGTCCGCCCCTGGGCCGCAGGGGACAGCTTCGTGGCGTCAGCGTACGCGAGCGGCCGCAAAGGAGCGGAGGAAACGGAGCGGCGCGCGCGGGACAAGCAGGTAGGCGGCGGGGCGACGGCTGGGTCGCGCTGCGCACCCGCCCGGGGACAGGGAGCCGTGTCAGAGCTGTTCCTGGCGCCTACCCGCGGACAGGCGAGACGTGGGCCGCCATGGCCGCACGAGTTACCGAGGGGCCAGGAGAGCCCGTCCCTCCCCAGCCTCCAGGACGTCTGGGGGTCCCGTGGGGGAGGCCTTGCTAGTGTCCCGTGCTGGGTGGCGAGTGGAGGAATAGGAATTCCTTGTTCTAGGCTGGGGGCGGTGTGGGGGCTCTATGTTTCGGGCTGGAGGAGCTGGGGGAGCGGGAGGGGCTGGACCTAGACGTCCCGGGCTGGGGGTCCTGGAAAGCGGGAATGCAGTACCCCGGTTGGAGGAGCTGGAGGAGGGGGTGGAAGCTACAGGCCTGGGGCATCACTGGCCAGAGCCTCAGTGCTCGCTCAGCAAACATGGCCAGAGTCAGAGGCCACAGTGCCTCCCATCTCTGGGGAGGGGGGGAGTGACCACAGGCCTGCTAGAGGCTCAGGAGACAGAAGGACATCTGCATAGCTGTGGCCACCCAGACTGCAAGGCTGGCTTAGGACCCAGGTGGCCCTGAGTGTGGGTGAGGAAGGTTCTATGTCCAGGAGCAGAGAACTGTCCAGGTCTGGCATCCTGGAAGGGTCTGGGGTAAATTAGACTTGCATGTTTGCTGAGCGTGAGAAAGCTAACATTCAGTGGTCATCAGTGTCAGTGTGAACAGGATCGCTGTAGACAGGCCCACCAGGTGGCCAGGCCCACACTTGCCCCCTGCTTCCTCCGCCATTGTCCCCACAGGTCCCCAGACACAGAGCATGCTGGGACACACAGTTTCTTTTTTGGAAAGATGTTCTTCTGGCAGTTGATTAAAAAAAGCTCTGGGCATGTTTGGAGACATTTTCTGCAGCTCTGTCTTGAGAAGGGGCTTAGGTGTGCTTGGAAATTAACACGCAATAGAGTTAGGATTGGTGCTTCCTGAGAGTGACCATCTAACGCCTGTGACGGTAGGAAGCATGCTCTAAGGTACAGTAACTTGGGTGGTCCTGTGAGTCTCCATCCGGGATAGGGAGACCAGGGTGAGGCCATCCAGGGAGCTGTCCCTGCCCCAATCTGGCTCTCTTTGCCAGTTACATTTGCACAGGGGCTTGCTGGTGAGTGGATGGTGCCATTTAGCAGCCAGGTTCTCCTAGTATGATTAGTCAGTGATGTGAGCACCTCGGGTGGCCGGGTGTTCACCTCACTCACGGTTGGGGCTTTGGCTGGCCCCTGTCCATTGGCCCACAGGCCTGGGGCCTTCTCCCTGGGAGGCGCGGCACCATGAACCTTAAAATCCCTGAGCCAGCGCCCCCACCGTGAAGTGCGGCTCCCAGGACCATAGCGGGAGGTCAGTGCGCTCTGGAAAATGCACGTGCTCCCCGTGTGGCTACGATGTCAACGTGAAGGCTGCTTGTGGGCATTTAGACCCGGCACTCTACACTGGGACGTTTTCTTTAGAGAATAGTTTGGGGGTTGAGGCTTGCTTGGATTGTTACCTTCTAATTTTGCCATCATTTCATAAAAGAAAACTCGTTTCTGAGTTAAAATGAATAAACTCAGAATCAAAGGCTATCCTGTGAATTAAATACATTTCAGCTTTCAGACAAAAGTGCTGCCTTTCTGTATTTTCCGCCTCTGGCCGTGACTCCACCCACCTGGCATGGAGAGCCCTGGGCCCAGGTGCGCCCTCACCTGGCCAGGTGCCCTCCCTGCCACATTGCTGTTCCTCTCACCTGGCAGCCGTGCCCCCGGTGACACATCCTACCCAGGTCTGGGAGAGCCGTGGCCACCACAGCAAAGTGTCTGGCCAAAAGTTAGGTGTTGAGTCCAGCGTCACTCTGGCTCTTACTTTCTTCCTTCTTTGTGTAGTGCAGAGCCTTGCCTATCATCCTTGTCCTCCCCGGTGGTATCCACTGAGGAGGGCCTGTCCTGAGTCACCCAAGGCACCCCTCGTGATGCCTGGCTGGGGCCAGCGAGGGGACTCGCTCCTTCCCTTCTCCAAAATCCACCTCGTGGTTCCGTGCGAGGCATCCTGGATGCCACAGAACAGTGGCAGAGAACCCTGTGGAGATTGGGTGCACTAAGAGCCAAGACCTCCAACCTGCCCTCTGTCCCCAGCCCCCAAAATAACACAAATGAGATTGGCCATTATTAATTCTCTGTGAGCAGTGCTGGCTCCTGCCTCTGTACGTGTCCGAAAACACCAACAGCAGCACTTTCCCAGACAGGTGTCTCTCTGCACCCCTGACGTGGCTCTCCCTGGCAACTCTGCGGAGCGCCACACTTTGCTTTTGGTGGGGCCCGCACGGCTTCATCGCCAAGTGTCCCTGAAGGGCCAGGGCCATGGGATTGCTAGTGACGGTGCCATGAAGGTCTGGAGAGCGGATTGTGAGGGATCCGGAGTCTCTGGGGTCGTGCGTGGCTGAGGAGTGGTGCGTGGTGGCAGTGCACTTGCGTGGCTGTTTTTAAAAGTGGTAGTGACTGCAGGGAGGATGGCTTCAGTCCTGGGAACGGGCTGCCCCTGCACACTCACCCTCACCATCTGGTCTGCAGAATAGCTTTAGTTTCCATAGCGCTCCCTGATGCTGGCAGAAAACAGTTCCAAAGACAAGAGTCACTGTTAACTGGAATGTTGTGAACAGAGCACAGACTTCCATGAAATAGCGCTGAGGAAGGTGCACTGGGGTAACTCCAGAGGCAACACTGGAGCGAACACTCGTGACAGACCAGCCTGTGAGTTGAGGAGGCCGTGGCCCTGGCCTGCATGGGGGGCTCCTGCCCACATCTGCGGGAGGCCGTGGGCACGGCTCTGGCTGGCCTGTGTAGGGCAGGTCCCAACTTGCAGGATGCACTCGCCGGTCCCACCCCCATGCCATGGCCCTCCTGAATGTGCTAATATGGTACATGTTTCCCGGAAGGGAGCCGGGAAGAGCACAGCTGCAAGACCTGCTGGCTCTGTCCAGGGCTGAGCTCCAGGCCAGGGCCCAGGCCTTCACCTGCACTGGCCTCTGGCTTCCCGCAGCAAACTCCGTCTGCCCTCGGCATGGCCTTGCTCACAGGAACTGGGGGGTCAGCCCCATTACATGACTTGATGCCTTCAGACTGGAGCCCGCCACAGCGCTGGGGACTGCAGCTGGCCTTCCCCCAGGGGCAGGGGTGGGGCTGCCCCTTCCCTGCCCCTGCTGGCCACCCAGAAGCCACCACTCACCTGTCCTCTGTGGGGCCAGAGAGCTGGATGTGGCAGTGGAACGCCCAGTTCCCAGTCAGGGGGAGCAGTTTCTTGTAGAAGATCCTGGGAAATTCTTCATGGCTTTGAGCACAGTCTGGACACTGCCGCATCAACACAGAGATACAGAGTGGAGACAAGATACACATTTGCAGGAGAGACTCGGGCCAGCGCACATGTGCCCAGAGACAAGGCAACGTGGACCATGCTCTGCTTGGTGCTCGGCCACATTCCACACAGAAGGAGAGGTTGTGGGTGCCCGGTCCAGCCAGCTCTGCATTTGAGGGTGCAAGCCACTCCAAGATGTCCAGGAGAACGGCAGCCTTCAAAGGCAGCAGGGGCACGTGGGGATGCCTCTAGCACAGACACTGAGGGCCGACCTTCTGTCTTCTGTGACCCGTGTTCCGGGACCCTGTGGCCTCATGCAGCTGAGGCCCACGTGGGGCCTTGCGTCAGAGCCGGCGGCGGCTGCAGCATGTCGTGGCTGCCCTTTGCTTTGTTTTTGGTGCCCTTTGCATGCCTGGCCCTTGGATACAGGCAGCTGTGTTCCTACCCTGGGATGTGGTCCGGCCATGTGGCGAGGCCGGCACAGACGTGCACAGAGGGAGCGGAAGGGAGTTGCCAGGCCACCTGGCCATCCCCCCTTGTTGTGGGGGGCGTCAAGGTCACCTCTGGGCATGCAGCTGACGGCAGCTGATGCCCAGCACCTGAGAGCCATGGGACAGACTGGACACCATATATGTAGTTTCTGTGCCAGCCTAGGCCCTGGGGCCACCGAGGGCCGTGTGTGCCCCCAAGCTCTCCACCAAGCCACAGGCAAATCCTGTCCTGCTGCAGGGGCTCTGGGGTGCTGACTGGGAGAGGCTGCTGCCGGCGCCCGGCCATGAGGCTGGGCCGGTGGATCTGTGTTGCCCATGGTGGAGGCCGGAGGCTGGCCAGTGGCATGGTCCTGCCCGCCTAGGTCACTGCGCCTGGACAGTGCAGGTGTGCGCTCTCACTGGCAGCCACCTCACTTTATGTCGGCCCCTGTGTCTGTGAAGTGCATCCTGACAGCCCTGCACATGGGCCAGGCAAGTGTCTGGATGGAGGCCCTGGAGCGCAGGGCGTCCCTGCCGCAGGGCCTGGGGCTGGAGCTGGGGGTTTCACAGACAAGGCCGAAGAAAGAGCCCACAAGACTGCAGCTGCATCTGGGGCAGCTGTCACCCCTGGACTTCTGAAACAGCTTCCTCAAGCTAAAACTGGCCATTTTGCTACTGAATGACCTGAAGTTTTAGATTTCTGCAGGTGAAAGAAGACAGGCGACTTCGCCCTGCCCTCCTCAGTGGGCTGAGCCACCATGGGAAGCCTGGTGCTGCTCCGTCCTCCTTCCTTCCTTCTTGTGGCTGAGTAATTTGAATTCCTTTGAGGTTTTCATCTTTTTTGGCTGAAGAGCTTACATCTTTCCTTTTCTTAAAAAACCCAGGCTGGTTTGCAATCCTCAGAAACCGGTCATCAGCCCTGCAGCTTCGGGCCGCCCTGTGCCTGCTTTAGGGGGTTGGGGGTCCATCAGACACACATGCGACTCCTGGGAGCCGCGGGAACTGTGGCTGGTGTGGGCCGAGGCGGTTGTGCCAGAAAGGGCAGGGCCGTCTCAAGTACCCGTCCACGAGTGCCCTTCCGTGCACTGGGCCCCTGCTGTGCGTGTCTCTCGTGTGAGCAGCAAGGTGATGACGAGATTGGAAGTGCAGTTTCGCCTGCCTCGTAGGAGTGGCTGGCTCTCTTTTGCCCTTGGGTGGCCACCGCTTGTTCAGAGCTGCCTGAGCAGGCGGTAAATCCATGGCCGCCCCAGGTCCAGGCCCCGGCAGGGGGAAACATGCACCTTGCCACTGTCCTGTCTAGGCTGCGGTTGGGGGTTCGGCTGTTTCTATTTCTCAGGAAGCTAGGAGTCTGGGCCAAGGGTTCCTGTCCTCCACCCCCGCTTTGCGGCCAAGGGATACCCACCTGGTCGGCCCTGACAGAGGCTGTGAACGATGTCCTGGTGAAAGACCACAGTTGGGAGCCACCATGTGGCCATTTTACGTGTGACTAGGCCCCGTCGTCAGTACCAGGTTTCTGTCATCCCATCGTTAGCAGAGGCGGCTTGTAGGGTGGTTCACAGTCTCCGGGCCCGGCTCCGGACCCAGTGCTGCCACTCACAGCCTGGCCACATCCCTCGTGCCTGGGCCACCTGCTTCCCCTTGTGGTCCTGCGAGGAAAGACAAGGGACAGCTCCACACTCCATAAGGCCGGGCAGCGAGGGCCACCTGCAGAGCAGCCCGGTGTGGCCAAGCCCCTTGCTGGGTGTTTCCCCAAGTGCCAGGGTGCTCCAAGCCAGAGGGGTGCATGAGGCCGTGAGCTCACGCCAAGATGCTGTGGGCCCGACCTGTACCGCACAGTCGTCTGAGCTGTCAGCAAGCTCTCACTGGTTGGCAATGCCCACAGCCTCCCTGGTGTGGCCAGGTGTGGTGGGAGCAGAGGCCAGAGGGTGGGAGGGGGGTCTGCCCTCCTTCCTGTAGAGAGGAAGCCTCTGGCCTCCCGGCTGCTGTTCTTGAGTTGGCAAAGCCACACTTTACAGAAGCAGCAGTTCTTGAGGCCAGACATACCTGAGTTTGGAGTTGCCCAGCCTACCCCAGAATTTGTGGATAGCTACCTGCCAAGTCACTGGGTCCCTGGAGCCCTGAAGGCTGAGCCCTGTATCCTTCCTGCAGGACTCTTAGACAGATGCCTGCATCAGAAAGTCCCTGGGTTATGAAGAAAGGCCCATGACACCCCCAGGGAGTTGGGGAAGCCTCAGGAGCATCAGGAAGCAGGAGGAAGCAGGAGCCCCTGCTTGGGTGAGGTCAGCGTTTAGGGGTGGTCCTGCCTGCTCATGCCGCTGCCGGCATTTCAGGGTGGGCTGCTCCCAGTGGGACTGCGGATCTGCCTGTCCATGTGTGGAACCCAAGGGGGCCTGTGCTGCGTCCTGGGGCACTCATGCTGGAGGGTTCCTGTGGCTCTGTCCTCTCACAAGTCTTGCCAACCATGGCCCCTCTCCTGTTGGACTTGCCTTCCTGAACATGGGGAGGGGTCCCAAGCCCAGGATCCCTAATCAGTTCCAAGGGCTCCAGAGCTTTCAGTCCCTGCCACCTTCTGAGCCATTGTCTGTCACAGATCATGACCATCAGCTGTCCCTGGAGGAGCCCTTCCCACAGGGCTACTGGGTTAACGCTGGAACCATGGGGAGCAGAATGCGCGGTGTGTGAGGGGTCTGCCCAGGTAGCAGGATCCCCCCACATGCTGGACCCTTCCCAGTGTGGGGCGAAGCTCGTGGTGCTGGCCTGGAGGGACACATGGTGCTGACCTGGGTCAGCACCGCTCCTCTGGCTGCCGCCTCTGGGCTGCGAAGCCTGGACATGCTGGGACAGGAGCCTTGCAGAGACCGAGGTCTGATCCGCTCTCACAGTGAGCTGCACCCATGCTAGCTGATGGGAGCTTTAATTTGCTTTCATGTTGGCAAATACTTGGCAGGGCACCCTCTGGCAACCTTTCACGCTGGCGTTAAACAAATTGGGTTTGTTCAATCCTGTCCTGCGCAGAGCTGGAATTCACTGGCGGTGATGGCCAACCCTCGGCAGCCGGAGGGGGAAGGTTTGTTTTCCTTTGTTCTGCAGAATTTTCCAGGGAAATTGTACATAGTTTTGCACACCAGAAATCAGAGAAGCCAAAAAGCATGAAATATTGTAATACAAACATTCAAATTGGAGATTATTTTAATGGTAAGTGTCTTGGTGGATTTGGACTGAGAGCCTTGCTGGATGCCGATGGAAATGGGGGGTCCTTCCTTGCTGTCTCTGGTGAGGTTCCATGACACTCACATCGGTGGCTGTCAGGACCCTCCAGGGCTCCCACCTGTCCTTAAGGCTGTGGTCCTGTATGGACCTACCTCTAGGACGAGGCCTCTCACATCCGCTAAGGGGGACATGACAAGAGCTACAGCTGCTTTTGGATAACAGAGCCCACCCCATCCTCGTTCCCACAAAGGATAACAGAGCCGACCCCATCCTCGATCCCACAAAGGATAACAGAGCCGACCCCATCCTTGTTCCCACAAAGGATAACAGAGCCGACCCCATCCTCGTTCCCACAAAGGATAACAGAGCCGACCCCATCCTAGTTCCCACAAAGGATAAAGGAGCCGACCCTATCCTAGTTCTCACAAGGACTTGCCTGGACATGGTGCAAAGCTGCTGCCCCTGGTGGCCTCCCTGCTGCCCCGGGGACGTGGGTAGCCTGGCCCTCGGTGGCTGGCGTCTGGGCCTCAGCGTCACCCCACATCCCTCTGCGTGCCATCGCTGCCTGCTCTCTTGGCTGCCCAGATGTACCGGGTTCAGCTGTCCCGAGGGCCCTGCCAGGCCAATGGCCAGGTCCGTGTGCCCTGCACCCTTTGGGGCAGCCACTCACGCTTGAGACCAGCCGACCCTAGACAGGGCTGGAGCAGGGGCCATTTCAGTGGCTCTGATTTTGCTCCTGAGGGCTGTGGTGTAACATGAAAGAACGTTGCCGTAGGCTTCCGGCCATGGGATTCTGGGGCTGTCTTTGCCTTGTGCTGCTGTCACAGGCTTGTCCTGGGCACGCCCTCAAAAAGAGGAAACAAAAACAGAAGAGCTGAGTCCCGGAGCCAGGACCCCAACCCAGAAGCCCCCCGACCAAAGCCCGCACCCCCACCACCGGGCTGCCCTGCTGCCCCAGGGTCTGAGCTGCTCTCTGGCTGCTGGGAGAACCTGATGGTGGTTGCCGGAAGGAAGGCCGGCAGGGCCCTGGGTTCTGGGATGCAGGACAGTCCGGGCATAGGTGCAGGGCCTGTGGTGCTGGGGTGTGAGAGAGGTCGGGCTGGGGTGCAGGGCCTGTGGTGCTGGGGTGCAAGGCCTGTGGTGCTGGGGTGTGGGAGAGGTCGGGCTGGGGTGCAGGGCTTGTGGTGCTGGGGTGCAGGGCCTGTGGTGCTGGGGTGTGAGAGAGGTCGGGCTGGGGTGCAGGGCCTGTGGTGCTGGGGTGCAGGGCCTGTGGTGCTGGGGTGTGAGAGAGGTCGGGCTGGGGTGTGGGAGAGGCTGGGCAGGAGTAGGGGCTGCCGCTTGTTGTGGGTGTCAGGACAGTGTGTGGTGAGGAGGCATGGAGGAAGTGTGGCCCCCCGGAGTCTTCCAGGCTGGGTGGCCAGTGCAAAGGCCCTGAGGCAGGAGTAGACCTGGAGGATGGGACAGTAGCAGGCAGGGGGCTGCGGGAGATGGGGGGAGGAAGAATGGCGGCCCCCATCCATCTCCCTCTGCCTAGAAGGAGCCACAGGCACAGCCTACAGGTGTGCACTGGTCTCTGTGCTGTGGGAGGCCAGACCTGATGTCTGTGAGGAGCACCACAGCTGCAGACCTGCCGGATGACCCTTGGGTGACACTTCAGGGTGGAGGACCCCCACCCACTCTGCGAGCCACGTTCCTCGGGCTCCGAGCCTGTCCTCCCGTCTGTGGAGCAGGTGGAGCCACTAGCAGGGGCTTCTGGCCCTTCCTCTCCTGCTGTTGATTTGTTGCAAGTGGTTTAGGTTTTCTGTAAAACAAAGCGAATGTGGGCCTGGGGAAGGCTCTCGCGGGTGTTTCATGAGCTTTCCCAGGCCTGAGACGCGTTTTAGGCGGCAGCCAGCTCACGTGTGTTGGGAGAGGCTGGTCACAGTCGGGGCGACTCGGGGGCTTGTGCTCAGACGGTGATACCCGGCCGCCTTGTCCCCAGGGTGACCGGGAGGTAGCAAGAACTGGCAGCTGCCCCACAGGCTGAGCCGAGCCCAACAGAAAGGCCCAAGGCCGGAGCACAGAGGTGGCCCGGATGCTTCTGGCCAGTGGGCAGGATCCTGCCAGACCTTGCTTGGAGGCGTCTTGTGTGTGAGGGGAGCCCCGTCCATGCCAACCACCTGGCTTTGCCCAGGGGAAGCTGCCCCGGAGGCCTGTTCTCGGGGTCTGTTTGCCTGTCGTGGGGAGAGCGTGGTGCAAGCTGGGTCCGCGGAGAGGAACGTCTTTGACCTCTGAAAGGGCCGAGAGCACCGCCCCTGCTTTGGGCCATCTTGGGGGCAGCAGGTGGGGACGTTGCGCCTCTGTCCACAGCTCAGTCTGGGAGACTCAGAGCCCTGTCGGTGAGTCCTGGGTCAAAGCATAGCGACCGGGCCAGAGTGCCACCTTCCTGCTGTCCCCCTGGCAGGGCTGTGATTGCCTCTAGCTCTAGTGACTGGGGCAGTGGTCCTGGCTGCCTGCACCTCCCCTGTCAATTATGTCCCCCATCCGCGCCCCCCGTGCCAGCTTCTCCTCTTTCACGTTTGGAGTGTGACCCCAAGGCTTTGTGTGCTGTTCAGAGCTCAGCCTGTGCACCCTGCAGCCTCGGGCCCAGCACCCTTCCTGAGATGCGATTTTGTGTCCTGTAACAAAGATGTGCGTGGTCTCCTCTGAACACTTCTTACCTCTCACGCGTGGGTTGTCACCACTCTCCCCTGAGAGTGGGCTGTGGCTCGTGTGGATGGCAGCTGCCAGGCATAGCCCCTGCCCCCTAGAGCCCTTTGCAGCCTCAGCCAATAGCAAAGTTGCAGGTGGGCAGCAGGCCCTCCTTTCATCTCATGGAGCCCCTCACCAGCCACAGCAGGGCCCACGTGGAAGTTCTGAGATTGTCATGTGCAGGGCATGCAACGGGGGTGTTTAAGAGAAAGAAAAGGCCTTGATTACTTGTTTGAGTCGCTCAGTCCCCACGGTCTGGAGCTGTAATTAAATATAAGCTCCTCAACCAGCATTTCCCGCTGTTTCTCTCTGGTAAGGACATCGATGTTGCATCTTCACATATGGTGTCTTCCAAATGAGAAAAAAGAAAACTCTGAAATGCAGCAGGGTTCTTTCCAGCTTTGGAACTAATCTTCCTTTGAAATAGGAAACATGAGGCTTTAATGTGAATGAAAGAAAACAAAAACGTCCGGTGGGTTTTTCCCGGGGAAGAATTCAGATAGAAGGGAAGTGGATTCGGGTCTGCTTTCAATCCCGCTGGAATTCCGCCTCCTCTGAGTGGGGCGGCTGAGGGTGCAGCCGTTCGGAAGTTCAGGGCCTGAGTTGTGGTTTTATTCTGTGTGTTCTGTGGCCTGGATGTAAGCTGAGGGTGGCAGCTGAATTTGGAAGGTCAGTCACCCTTGGTTTTCCTTTTTCTGTGACATTGGGGATCATTAGCTCTGAAGACAAAGACAGTAGCAGGCGTGACTGGGAGAAGAAAATCAAACCTGCAGATGAGTTTGTGAAATGGTTGTTAACATTCAGTGTCAGCACTTCAGGATGCTAAGAGTAAAAAGCAGGGCATAAAGTTTCGGCAGAATTTATGATCACGCCTCTATTATCTGGGCAGAGGCACACGTGTATATGTAGGTGTATGTGTGATGTGTTCACGTATGTGAGTACACGCGTGTACACATCCATGTATACAGGTTACACACATATACGTACATAGGTCTGTATTTAATACCTGAGCTGAAAACATTTCATATCAAGGCCCCCGCTCTCCACCCCTGGCCCTGGTCACCCTGCTCAGCCTCAGCCACAACTGGCTGACAATGGAGTCTCTGGGAGGGCTGTGGGTTCCCATTCCTGAGCCAAGGTGTGGGCTCAGCTGCACTCATGCCTTCCCCCCCCGTCCGAGTCGGTTAATGCGGGTAAAGTGCTCCCTGAGTCCCTCTCTCCCAGCGTTGGGGGAGGGAAGCTCGGCTGCCTGGTTGTAAAGCCAGGTCTCGCTGACCACGTGTTGCTTGTCATGTTTTTTTTTCTCTGCATGTGTTTAGATTGGGGTTAATTTCATGGGCAGGGCAGCCCTGGGCCTGTCGCTGTAACTCATCTCTTCACTTCCACTTGTAAGGGTGCGCCGTGGCTGGGCTGGGTGCCCCTTGACCCCTTGGTGTGGTCAGTCGTCCCCTTAGACTGAGCGTCCACCCTCGTGGCAGGGGTAGGCCCTGCAGAGACCCTCCCTGGGCTCAGGGTGTTTACTGGGTGAGAGGGCAGATGCCAACACAAAAGCCCTGTAGTGAGGGAGTGAGGGGCGTGGGGAATGTGGCGCCTCCATTTAAACGATCCAGATGAAAAGCTGCTGTGAGGCAGGATGAAGAGGGAGATGGAAACATTTCTATTTTCTGGGCCTACAGGAAGTTAAGTTGCAGCAGAACTCTAGCTTACGAGGACATCTGAGTATTTTAGGAGGCCTTTTGACCCCAAAGTTACTGCTTTTCTAGATATAAATTTCACATGTGGTTATTAAAAGATCTCTCAAATCAGTCCTAACCCAGAAGAACTGATGGGCAAAATCTGCAAATGCCTCTCAGATCTGGAGGCTCCGTCTGAATGTATCCAGGGCTTGCGTGGGAAGCCCGGCTCCCCTGCCCAGTCCCCCCTCCCCTCCCCTCCGCCCGGCCCCCTGCCCCTCCCCCCGACCCGGCCCTCCCCAGCCCCTCCCCACAGGGCCTCAGTCTCATCGTCCTTAAATCTTTCACTTTAGAACCAGAAGCTCGGAATAGCAAGCACAGCCTGGAGGGACCGGCCGGCGGTGTTACTGTAGCCTCTCTGGGCCCCGGTGTTACTGTAGCCTCTCTGGGCCCCGGTGTTACTGTAGCCTCTCTGGGCCCCGGTGTTACTGTAGCCTCTCTGGGCCCCAGCTGCACATGTGTCGGAATTATTAAGCCCATAAAACTACATCGTCACATCTGAAACTGTTTAGCCATTGAAACCGAGACTTTGACTTCAAAGCCGGCTGCGGGGTTTCCAGACAGGCGTGCTGGCGGATCACCTTGAAGTCAAATTCCATCCCATGGCGGCCCAGCAGAAGTGGGCCCCAGCACCTCCTTGTAAGAAAACACACTTGGCCGGGCGCGGTGGCTCAAGCCTGTAATCCCAGCACTTTGGGAGGCCGAGGCGGGTGGATCACGAGGTCAGGAGATCGAGACCATCCTGGCTAACACCGTGAAACCCCGTCTCTACTAAAAATACAAAAAACTAGCCGGGCGTGGTGGCGGGCGCCTGTAGTCCCAGCTACTCGGAGGCTGAGGCAGGAGAATGGCGTAAAACCCGGGAGGCGGAGCTTGCAGTGAGCCGAGATCGCGCCACTGCACTCCAGCCTGGGTGACACAGCGAGACTCTGTCTCAAAAAAAAAAAAAAAAAAAAAAAAAAGAAAACACACTCTTCTGCAGACGCTGGTGGCAGGTCCCCCTCCCCACGGTGACATTTTGGAGAGACATCTTTGCATCTGAGCTCCCAGCAGGGAGGAGGCGGGTGGGGTGGTGGTCTTTGCATTTACAGAGGCTTGGAAACCACTGTCCCCCACCAGGCCCCAGGCCCTCTCCCTGCTGCTCTGGCCCCTCCCCCAGGGCCGCCTGCAACCTGCTGTGACCCAGCCTGCCTCCTTCCTGTTTCCTGCCGGCCTCACCTTCCACCTTGTCTCATAAGGTGCCCTCCTGCCCTCCCCCTACCACCAGCCGAAAAGGGGTCCTTGCTGTCCTTCAGCCCCAGAACCTGCACCCTTGACCTTGCTGGCCCCTGTCCGCCAGTTGCCAGTGACGCTGTCCCTGCTCTTCCTATCCACTGTGAGGTGTCCCAGCCCTTTGTCCATCCTCTTCCTACCAGCTATGGGTGTCCCAGCCTGTTGTTCCTGCTCTTCCCACCTGCTGTGAGGTGTCCCAGCCCTTTGGGTTCCTTGGGATCCTGGCATCACCCTCAGCCTTTTCCTGAGAGGCCCAGCTCCAGCCCATGTGCCATGTCCTGAAGCTCCCCTCCCTGAGCTGCCTGCTGGGCACACACTTCATCCCACCACGTCCAGCGTCCTTGCAGCTCCTGAGGCAGAAGGTCACTGCTGGCCTGGACATGGCCTTGGTCCTGACCAGCTGCACTCCAGGCGCCTCCCGACTTCCCTGAGGCAGTGGTGGCTGCAGCCCAAGCCTGGCAGGTGCCCACCTCGCTCCTTACCACCTGGCGTCCTGCCTGAGCCCCACAAACCTGCCCTCGATGCCACGACAGCCCCATAATTCTGGAAGCCTCGGGCCTTTGCTGCCCAGCAAAAGGCAGCCCAGTTTGCAGGATTAGCCCTGCAGAACCGGGTGGCCACAGGGGTGGCGGCAATGACCGCAGGACATAGGCCAGGCCGTCGCCCCGGCCCTTCCTTTCAGCTCCTGGAGGCCCCCTGGGTGCAACTCCAGAGCCACTGCTTGACCTGCCAAGGACAGGGAAGTGCACCGAGGCCATTTCCCCAGTGGTAGGAACTTCCAGCCAGGGGCTCCACCCGACAGGGCCGTCCCCACCACAGTGCAAGGCGGCTGAGGCACTGGGGAGCCAGGGTATAGCACGGGAGGCACCTGTGGATCCAGGGGCACCAGGTGCTGCTGGTGGTGATGGACGCTGTAGGAGAGGCCCGTCCTGCGTCGGGTGGAGCAGGAGCTGCGCCTTTTGGACAATGCCCCAGACTTGGGGCTCCACACCCATTCCAGAGGGACCCGGGAGCCCTGAGTTCTGGAAAATGCTGCCCGACACACCCATCCCGCTCTCCGAAGCCTTCCTCTCTGTCTCCTCCCTCCCTGCTCCCTCTCCTCTGCCTCGGCTCCCATCACCTCCACCCCCCCAACTCGTGGGGAGATGTTGGGCTCCAGGGGATGCTCCCAGCCCGGCCTCCTGGATGTGCCACGGCCTTTGCCTGTTTATCGGGGCTGGTATTTCCAGAACCCTAGACCAGGGCTTAGGTCGTGACCCAGGGGCCATGACTTCACTGTGGACCACCCGTGTGCTTCCCGCCAGGGGTTCCACCAGGGCTGTGGCCAACAGCTGCCTTCACGAGGCCCAGGAGGGGACAGCACCTCCCTACATTTTCGAGACCTGGGAAAGGTGCCTGGCTGTGCCCACCTGTCTACTGGGAAGAGGACATTGCCCACTCCAGGTGGCTTCCAGAGGCACCTGCACCGGCACTTCCAGATTGAAGGCCACTAGGATGATACTTGTGATGCAGCTGCCTGGCGCCCCTCCAGGGGTTCCGACAGACGGGGCGGCTCTGGGGGGCAGTGGTGCTCCAGCTGCTGGGCGCTGCCGAGCGCTGGCACACGGGACACGGGAACATGCTCCTTTTGACTTTTCCCAGGAAGCTGGGAGTTGTTTTGTGAGCGTCTCTCCGTGCCTGGCCGCCTGTGGAGGCTGTGGTTTGCATCTTACCGTCTGGGCTGGGACCAGGACGGGAGCTGGGTGCTGGGAGGACGAAGCACTCAGCCCGGTGCCTGTGGCGGGGAGCAGATGTCCTCACTGTCATGGCAGGAACATGGACAGTGGCCTTGGGGCTGTTGGCCCACAGACCGGAGTGACCTCTGTGAGCGTCCCACGGGGCCATGGGACCTGGAGCAAAGGCTACCTGTTGTCGACACCGTGTGACAGACGCCTGCCGCTCATGCAGCTGTGAGGCTGTGGGCTCTGGTCCCGGAGGCCTCCGTGGCCTGGGGTCAGACCCTCCTCCCAAATCTGAGGTGATGCTGAGTGAGGGAGTTGAGTGAGGGAGTGGGGTCGAGCTGCTCAGGCAGATGCGGCTGCTTTCCTTATGGGATGAGGCCCCATGGGGCAGGCCCATGGTCGGGTACCCTGTCCTCCCAGGGGCCAGGAGAGCGCCCAGCATTGCAGAAGGATGCCGTGGGCGGGAGGGGACAGCGGGCATGGGGAGGCCTGAAGGCCAGCCATGGGGTCGCTGCTGACATGGAGGGTTCTCAGGGATGCAGGGCAGTGGGACAGGTTAGAGGAGGTGCCCAGGCACCCCAAGCCGGAAGTGCAGCTGGGACAGGAAGGGGGGGTGGAACAGGTTGGGGGGTCACAGGAGGCTCTCACTGGGGGCAGGGTGAGAGGGATTGAGGGGGGGTTGGGCCCTTGGGAGGGAGTGAGGGGAGGGTGGGCCCTCGGGAGGGCGAGGCCAGGTGGGGGCTGCATCTCAGGGAGGGGCGCCTGCCCTGGGAAGCTGAGGCTTTGGTGGGTGCTGGGGCACATTGGGCCAGGCCTGCTGGCGTCCCGAGTGCAGACTTGGCCTCTCAGGAAGTCTCCCCAGTGGGGAGGGGCCACACATCTGGCCAGTGGCCTGGGGGCAGGTTTTATAAGTTGCAATTAAAGCTCTTGGCCTTCTAGTTAACTGAGGCAGCGTAGATTAAAGGGCAGTTTTATGCAACCAGGACGGATTTGATGAAATCACCAGCCACAGAGACTGGTGTGGCTTTGACTGCAAATATTTCTTCCTGTTTGATCCTCTCTGCATCTCGGAGGTAGCTGTTGACTTGTGGCTTAGAAAAAACACTGTGCATTCAAGGGCTGAGAATTCTAGGGCTGAGGTATAAGTGGATTTTTTTTTTTTTTTTTTTTTTTTTTTTTTTTTTTTTTTTTTTTGAGAGGGAGTCTGAGTCTGGCTCTGTGGCCCAGGCTGGGGTGCAGTGGCCGGATCTCAGCTCACTGCAAGCTCCGCCTCCCGGGTTTACGCCATTCTCCTGCCTCAGCCTCCCGAGTAGCTGGGACTACAGGCGCCTGCCACCTCGCCCGGCTAGTTTTTTTGTATTTTTTAGTAGAGACGGGGTTTCACCATGTTAGCCAGGCTGGTCTCGATCTCCTGACCTCGTGATCCGCCCGTCTCGACCTCCCAAAGTGCTGGGATTACAGGCTTGAGCCACCGCGCCCGGCCTAAGTGGATTTTTTTAATGGGATTTTCCTCAGTGTTAGGAACCTGGTCATGAGCTGGTTGGTGTAGCGTTGGCTGGTTGGTGTAGCGTTGGCTAAGTGGTGTAGTTTTGGTTGGTTATTACAGTGTTGGTTGGTTATTGTAGCTTGACTGGTTGGTGTAGTGTGGGGAGCGTTTCCAGAAATCAAACCACGGGTCTGTGCAGATTCTTTCTGTCTTGAACAGCTGCACCCCTCCTCCTGCCATCTCGCGAGTTTAGACTCCTGTCTGTAACCAGTGAAATCCCCCACAAGTGGCCGGGCGGTGGCTCACGCCTGTAATCTCAGCACTTTGGGAGGCTGACGTGGGCAGATCACGTGGTCAGGAGATCGAGACCATCCTGGCTAACATGGCGAAACCCTGTCTCTACTAAAAATACACACACACACACACACAAAATTAGCTGGGCGTGGTGGCGGGCACCTGTAGTCCCAGCTACCTGGGAGGCTGAGGCAGGAGAATGGCGTGAACTCGGGAGGCGGAGCTTGCAGTGAGCCAAGATCGCGCCACTGCACTCCAGCCTGGGCAACAGAGCGAGACTCCGCCTCAAAAAAAAAAAAAAAAAGAAATCCCCCACAAGCGCGCTCAGAATTTTTAGAAACATGAAACGGACGGCGTTTGCATGTTCACTGTATTGACTTCATGCGTGGAGTGCGTGATGCGCCGTTTCTCACTTGTCATTTTCAGCAAATCGTGGGAAACACTTAAAAATCCCTTAAAAAATACTGCACCCCACCCAACTTGCTGCCCGGCTGCCTGTCCTCAGGAGCCACCGCACCTCCGGCTCCTATGGGTTCTGGCACTTTCCAGGAAGCCGCTGCTGCTGACCCCCATCTGGACAGCAATGTGGCCTCCATGAGTGACTTCAGTTAGGGCTCTTTAGCAAGGAGTGCTGTGTGTGCCAGCCCTCAGGCCCCAGGGCACCTCACTGCCATCTGTAAAGAGGCTTGGGGCACCCAGCACCATGCAGGAGGCCTGAGCTCTGCCTGCTGGTCTGATGGGAGGTGAACTGGGCGCTTGGTGGGGGATTGTGGTGCAGTGGGGTGGGGTGGGGGGACTGAGAACCCTGCGTGGTGCAGCCCCCCCAGCACCCTCCCCACGTCCCAGAGAAGGTCTGGACTGGAGCTCGCAGGGGTGGACAGGGATGCCTCGGGGCGCCCACCTCAGCATTTAGGGTCACTTTCCCCTCCCTACCAGCCCTCCACAGTGACAGTGCCTGCGTCCCTCAGCCTGGGCATTGGTGGCCTTGGCTGCCCTCACGACACCATTTCTGTTGGCAGCTGCCGCCAAGCACCTGGACGAGTCCACCTGAGGGGCTCTGGAGCTCCCGGCACCTGGTCCTTCCCACGAGGATGCTGTGCCCATGGGGGCTGCACCTCTGGGGCTCTGGGCACTGCTCTGCACTCCACAGAAGCCTACGACTGCAGCCTCACCCATTATTCTGATTTTGAAAAAAAATAAATAAATAACCACAGCCCGGGTTTTACAGATGATTTGGTTTTATGCCAGCGTCCACCTGGACAGAGTTTTACCTCACGGCGGTGCCTCCCTGCTGTGTGGATGTACGAGGGCCTCGCCAGGCTGGGCTCATAGGGCCCCTCAGTTCCGCAGCAGCCAGTCCCGGAATGTCAGGACCGCAGCCCCCAGGAGGGAGGCCCTACTTTTTAATAATCAGCTGTTTTGTTTCTTATTAAAATGAGGGCAAGCTCTCCTGCCTCCCACTGGGAGCTGCCCACCCTGCCTTGGCACCTCCCTGGGTGACCGGCAGGAGACCTCAGCTCCAGGAGGAGCTTAGGTCTTGGCTTAGCCACAAGGAGGGCTGGGGGCCTGGGTCTGACTCAACAATACTCAGCCTCGGCAGTGTCACTTTAGTGCCCATGTGTGGATGGGGGTCCAGTCCTTCTCCCTGCCCAAGGTCTAGGGTGGCAGCTGGCCAGCCTGGAACCTTCCACCATACCCTGCTTGGCCCCTGGCCGATGACCACGGTGGCAGGAGGTGCTTGGGGGGGTCCAGGTGCCCTCAAGGGTGACCTCTCTCGGCCTCCTGCCCGGGCCAGACTCCAGGAACCCCAGGGACCCCAGCGGGGCCGGCAGCCCCCCAGGAGGTCAGAAGGGATGAAGGGCACGTGACCCTGGTCAGGAGGAAAGGATGAAGCATGGGGACCATGAGGGTAGCCCTGGGGTCCTGTGTCCACCCACGGAGACACCAACTTGGCACCAAAGTCATCTCCAGGGTCAGGCTCTGGCCATCCGGGTGGACGGGCCTCAGCTCTGTGCTCTGTCTCCTTGCGGGCTCTCCATGGCTTTCCAGGGACCTGGAATCAGAAGCAGAAACACAGCTGCCCATCCCTCCAGCCCACCTGCCCGAGAGCTGCCTGCTCTCAGGAAATGCTCCAGGGCGGTGAGTGCTGGGCTGAGGGACGCCGCACCTCCACCGCCATGCAAGGCCCCTGCCCTGACCACGGTCTGTCTCCTTCTCCGTGTCCTCAAGGCTGTAGATAATTCATGAGGACCCTGTGAGCTTTAGCTCAGCAGAAACACCGCTGGGATGTGTTTGAAGTTTTTCCCCATTTGCCGTAACTGGTCTCTGCTGGCAGCCCTAGAAGAGGCACGCTGGGGTGCTGGGCAGCCGTGGGGGCAGCGGCTGGAGTCCTCATGTCAGGCTCCAGGGGGCAGTGCTGGGAGCAGGCCCCAGAGCAAAGGGGCAGGCGTGTCTCCTCCTGTATTTAGGGTGATCCAGCGTGGGGGCCCTGGCCAGGGGCATCCTCAGGGCAGGACTGACTGAAGGGGTCGTTCTAGGCAGCCATGTCTTCCACCTGGAAATGCTTTGGGGAACCTGACAACACGGGCATGTCTGTGTGTTTTGCCTCCTAAAATCCGAGGCTGAGTGGGGCACAGAGGGTTGGTGTTTCTCGACCCAGAGATTGAGATGCCCCAGGAGGCTTGAGGTGAGTGTCAGACTCCAGTCCAGCCGCCCAGAGCTCCTGCCCGTCTCCCCCGCCTGCCCACTGAGCTGTGTGGCCGCTGACTGCCCCGTTCTTCCTGCAGGAGCTGCCCAATGGGAACCCCAAGGAAGGGCCTTTCCGGGAGGACCAGTGTCCCCTAGAAGGTAAGTGCAGCTCCCGCAGCCCGCCCTCCCCAAACCTCGCAGACTTCATCCCGTACCAAGGCAACGCCAGAAAACCACCCTTAAAACAACCCTGTGTGTGAAGCAAGGGGCACTTCCCAGACTCAGACGTACTTTGTTCTTGAAAAGTGCTTGGCAGCACAACTCACAGGGTCCTCGCTGGACTGGCAGCGGGGATCTGGCAGCAGAGATGAAAAAGGCCCATCCCATGGCCAGAGCCCTAAGCATCACCTTTATGTGTTTGGAGTCTCTGTGAGCCTGTGTTTGTGGATGGGGGTGGCTCTGTATAAAGGTGACCTGTGAATTTTCACGTCAGCCCTGGGTCAGAGGATGTGTGAGATGCTGGCCCAGCCTAAGTCCCTGCCACTTGTGTGTCTCAGTGGCACCAGTCCTACCTGTGGCGTGTGGCAGGTCGACACTTGGCTTACCTGTGGGTCTGTGGGAGGGTGCTGGGAGGTCAGCCAGGTGGGTCACCTTCAGATGGCTGCTGAAGCCAAGAGAGGCACCCAGACCCCCCTCAATGGGAAGGCAGGCCCAGAGTGTCGTCCCAGCTCAGGCTCGACGTGCACTTGTCTGCAGGTGCTAAGCTGGGACAGGCCCATGCTCCTATCCTGGGGACGAGGCTTGTGAGTGCCAGAGAATAATGGAATAATTGTGCCCCAGAAACCGGAGTGCTGTTCATCCATCCTGCCCAGAGGCTGGGAGAGGGGGCTGCCTTTGACACACTCAGTGCACAGGTGGCCTGCATGGCCTGTGGGCTCAGTGCCAGGATTCTGGAGTGGAGGGCGGTAGGGACTGTGTCTACGGGGAGGGGGGCCTGATGATGACACAGGGAGCATCTCCTGGAGGCCCACGCTGTCTTCCCCTATCTGTGCTCCTTGGAGTCTGCTGCACCCCCAGCCCCGAGGTGGTGGTTGCAGTTGGGAGCCACTGTGGGCTGGTGAGAGGAGGGCACACCCGGCTGTGGCTGGCTGGGATGGGGCCTCTCTCCCCTCCGCAGGGGTCCCAAGATCGGGCTCTCGGCTCAGGCTCGTCTGGATGGGATCATGGTGCGGTGAGGGGAGGGCAGCGACGGCCCCCCCCACGGCAGGCCACATCCTCCATGTCTCCTCTGCCAGCCCCTTCGCCACCTCTTGTCCCCCTAGTGGCACTCCCCGCTGAGAAAGCTGAGGGCCGCGAGCGCCCAGGACAACAACTCAGCGCAGATGACGGAGAGAGGGCAGCAAACCGCGAGAGCCCACGAGGACCAGGCGGGCAGCGCCTCAACATTGACGTAGGTCTTTCTCCGGCCTCACTTGCGGGAACATGTCCCTGGGGCCGGCGTGTGTTGCCCTAAAATGGGCATCTGTGGACACTGCGTAGTTCACTCAGTTTTCCCCACAGTTCACCCCATTTAAAGCACTGAAGCAAAACTTGAATATGCAGCCAAAGTCAGCAGGAGCCAGAGAGTGTGGGATGTTGCTGTGAATTTGGCCAAAACTGACTGGTCTGGCATTAAATAACTTGAGCCGTGTTCCCAGCCTTGGTACCCTTAGCACTACAGGAGTAACGCCAAAGCTGACTTGACAGACAGCCCGACTGGAAGCAGGGCACCGGGCCCAGGGCACAGGGCACTGGGCTTCCGCTTCCCAGGGGGGCTCAGGGAGGGGTGGGGTCTTCATGTCCAGTCAAGATTTCTGGAATTGACAACACTTGACAGCCAGCGTGTCCTCTTCTCCTTCTGGGGGACATGGAGTGCTTGCATGAGCTGAGACAGGTGTCACTGTGGGGAAACCAAGTAACGGAACACAAAGCTGGGTCCCCCCAAGGAGGGCTGAAGATGGACAAGAAAGGTCTGCTGGTTCCAGGGCCTGGGCTCCAGCCACGCTGCCCTCTAGGCTCCCCCTTTCCTGGCTGGCATGAGGGACCCCCAGGAAAGGCCCCAGAAGATCCTGCCCCCCTACAGAATGGGGCGTGTTGGTGTGGGTAGGAGGCGAGGTCCCAGCCCCCATGTCCCCCGCAGGCACTCCAGTGCGATGTCTCGGTGGAGGACGACGACCGCCAGGAGTGGACGTTCACGCTCTACGACTTTGACAACTGTGGGAAAGTCACCAGGGAGGTAGGTGAGCTTGTGTTTGTGTCAGGTCCACAGGAAGGGCTGCACAGGGCCCAGTAGTAGACAGACTAGGGGACAGATGGAGGGACAGATGGACTGTGCTGGCCTCGCCATACCTCAAGGGGCAGGCGGGGACCTGTCTGCTGCAAGGTCCTCCTGCCAGCTGGGCTTGCGACTCCCCAGGGCCTGATTCACATGTGTTTCTGGGCCAAGCCTGCACCGCCCATTTCTGCGGCTGTGCTTCCCACACTGCAGGGCTGCCCTGAGGGCACTGGAGGCACTCACAGGGCCTCCCAGGCAGACCCAGGCTGCTCAGAGAAGACGCCTGTGTTGGTCCCTGAGGTCTGTCGGCAGCTGCGAGGATGGCGCGGGGAGGGGCAGGGGATGGGTGTGTTTTCCGGCAGAGAGGGCGGGTCTGCTCTGTCAGTGACACCGATGCTGGGCCCCAGGACATGTCCAGCCTCATGCACACCATCTATGAGGTCGTGGATGCCTCGGTCAACCACTCCTCGGGCAGCAGCAAGACCCTCCGTGTGAAGCTAACTGTCAGCCCTGAGCCCTCCAGCAAGAGGAAGGAGGGTCCTCCTGCCGGCCAGGGTGAGCGAGGCCTGAGCACACACACAGGACCCTACCCCACATTGGCAGGGTCCTAAGTTGTGTGCTGGGGACAGGGAGGGACAAGTGAGTGGATGGAAGAGTGAGTGGGTGAATGGATGGGTGAGTAAGTGGGTGAGTGAGTAAGCAGATGAATGAATGAGTGAATGAATGAGTGAGTTAATGAATGAGTGAACGAGTTAATGAATGAGTGAACAAGTGAGTTGAGTGAATGAACGAGTGAGTTAATGAATGAACAAGTGAGTTAATGAGTTAATGAATGAGTGAACGAGTGAGTTAATGAATGAGTGAATGAGTGAGTTAATGAATGAGTGAATGTGTTAGTGCTGAATGAAGAAGGAAGTGAGTGAGTGACAGCAAGACCCCCCTTTCAGACCGGGAGCCCAACCGTTGCAGAACAGAGAGTGAACTGCCAGAGGAGCCAAGGGTGGCCGACAGGAGGTTGTCTGCACACGTCAGGTGAGGGCTGGGGTGCCAGGGTGGGGCTGTACCTTAGACAGAGGCACCCTGGCCACATCCCTGTTTCCCACAGGCCACAGGCCATGCATTGTCCTCTAGGTCAGACCTGCTGGGGGCACCTGGGCCGACAGCTCTGTGGGGCACGGGCCCTTCCAGCATCTGGCACTGTGGCTGAGCTGGGCCCCCGAGTCTGAGCAGAGGACTTTGAGGGGCAGCAGTTGCAGCAGCCTTGACACCCTTAGCCTGGACTTGCCGTGGCTCCCTGTTGCTCCACTCAGTAGCTTTGGGAGCAACAGGGCGGGGGGTGGCTGGGGCAGTGGTTAGGGGTGGCCGAGGGTGGCTGGGGTGGTGGCTGGGGATGGCTTAGGCAGTGGCTGAGGCAGTGGCTGAGGGTGGCTGGGCAGTGGCTGGTGCAGTGGCTACAGTGGTCCCAGAGTGGTGACCAGGGGCACTACAGCATGAGCCGCTCCCTAGAGCACCTGCAGCTCTGGTGCCTGGGACGGAGATCACAGGGTTCTGGGGGGCAGCCATGACCTTGTTTCTCTGGACGGCACTTGGCTGTGTCTGCGCCCAGTTGTCCACTCGTCCTGCTCTGCGAGGAGGTGGGTGCTGGTCAGGACACACCCCAGACGTCCGCCGCCTGCTGCAGGTACCCCATCCTCAGGGGCGTGCCGCCCAGTCTGTGCAGCGGTCAGGCCCTTCTCTGTGCTCCGTGCAGGAGGCCCAGCGCTGACCCCCAGCCCTGCTCAGAGCGGGGACCCTACTGCGTGGACGAGAACACGGAGCGCAGAAACCACTACCTGGACCTCGCCGGGATTGAGAACTACACATCCAGATTCGGCCCTGGTATGTCCTGGAGGCCACCCTGGGCGCGAGGCCCCGGCTGTGGGTGCCTGTTGAAGGTCCTGCTTCCTGCAGCCCTGAGTGCAGGGGGACCCTGCCCCGCCCCGCCTGGCACCCAGGTCCTTCCACAGCTACCTGTTGGTCGTGACTGCCTCCTGGCTACCTGTTGGTGCTGCCCAAAAGCAAGGCGGGCGCCCCGTCCAGCTGTGTGTGTATGGCAGGGGGAGTACCTGGTTCAAAGTGAGATAGAAGACGTTGGGTCTGCATTCAGGAAAACCCTGCCTTGGGGTGAGAAGTCAGTATTTTAGGGTCGAATCACCGGCTCACTCAGCAGAGGGGGTTGTCCAGTAGTGTGGATGGCAGGCAGTGTGGACAGCAGAAAGGCAGTGTGGACAGCAGGCAGTGTGGACAGCAGAAAGGCAGTGTGGACAGCAGGCAGTGTGGACACCAGGCAGTGTGGACAGCAGAAAGGCAGTGTGGACACCAGGCAGTGTGGACAGCAGGCAGTGTGGACAACAGACAGTGTGGACAGCAGGCAGTGTGGACAGCAGGCAGTGTGGACACCAGGCAGTGTGGACAGCAGAAAGGCAGTGTGGACACCAGGCAGTGTGGACAGCAGGCAGTGTGGACAGCAGGCAGTGTGGACAGCAGGCAGGCAGTGTGGACAACAGACAGTGTGGACACCAGGCAGTGTGGACAACAGACTGGACAGCAGGCAGGCACTGTGGACAACAGACAGTGTGGACACCAGGCAGTGTAGATGGCAGGCAGGCAGTGTGGACAACAGACAGTGGACGGCAGGCAGGCAGTGTGGACGGCAGGCAGTGTGGACGGCAGGCAGTGTGGATGGCAGGCAGTGTGGACGGCAGGCAGTGTAGATGGCAGGCAGTGTGGATGGCAAGCAGCGTAGACAGCTGGCAGCCTGCCCAGCACCCATTTATTTCCGAGCAGCAGCACCCCCGTGTGGCCTGCATGGAGATTATTGGACTAAAGCCCAGGCCGCTCCCCAAGGACTGGGGCCAAGTCCCTCTCCTAACCCCGGCTCCAGGAGTCCCCAGGGGCAGGAGGGGTGGAGCTGGATCGGGGTCACGGGCTCAGTGCGCTGTGTGCCGACGCTGGCCTCCTGGGCCATTCTGTGCATGGGGCTTGCCCTGCACCTTGTGAAGGTGGAAGCCCTGGTCCTTCTGGAATCTGTTTTGTAATGAGGGTTTAGGGGACGTGAATCCTGGGGGTGTCCTCTCTGACATAACCTGGCTTTCTGCCATGGGGCCCCAGGCAGGGTCTCAGCTGTGCGAGGAGAGCAGCTCCGCTCCCAGGACACGCAGTGAGGATGGGGCTAGAGGAGTCAGCCTTTGCAGGGAGCAATGGAGCCAGGCAGGTCACCCCCGGTGGCCGGGCCCCTTCCCTTCAGGGCTGGTGGCTGGCTGACTGCAGACTTGGCTAACAGGCTGGCCTCAGATGGGACACCTGGCGCAGCTCTTCCAGTGGGCCCTGGGCCGTTTCGGAGGAGATGGGAACCTGGGCCTGCACTCCCAAGGCCTCACACTCTGACCTGTGTCCGCAGGGTCCCCTCCTATACAAGCCAAGCAGGAGCCCCAGGGCAGGGCCTCGCACCTCCAGGCTCGGTCCCGCTCCCAAGAGCCGGACACACACGCCGTGCACCACCGCAGGTCGCAGGTGCTGGTGGAACACGTGCCATCCTTGGAACCTGCTGCCCGGGCCCTGGACCCACAGCCCCGGCCGAAGGGGCCAGAGAAGCAGTTCCTCAAGTCCCCCAAGGGCTCCGGGAAGCCGCCTGGGGTGCCAGCCAGCAGCAAGTCCGGGAAAGCCTTCAGCTATTACCTGCCGGCCGTCCTGTCCCCCCAGGCCCCTCAGGACGGCCACCACCTCCCGCAGCCTCCCCCGCAGCCCCCACCGCCACCCTACGGCCACAAGCGGTACCGCCAAAAGGGCAGGGAGGGCCACTCGCCACTCAAGGCCCCACATGCCCAGCCTGCCGCAGTGGAGCACGAGGTGGTGCGGGACCTGCCGCCCACGCCAGCGGGAGACGGCTACGCGGTGCCGGCGATCCAGCGGCACGAGCACCACCACCACCACGAGCACCACCACCACCACCACCACCACCACTTCCACCCGTCCTAGTGCCGCCGCCAAGCACACCTCGCTCCAGCACACCACGGCCTGCACCCTCGGGATGGGAGCCCAGCGCCCCCCACCTCCGACAGCAAACAGCAACTGACTGCAGGTGCTGGCGTGATGGAGGCGGCACAGCTTGGACACGCGGACAAGGCCCAGGGCCCTCTGCTCTCCTGCCCTCGATGCCACGTGGCGGTGAACACATCTGGGCCGCTGCATTTCCCGGCTCTAAGGCTCATCTGTGTCACCCATAAAACTGCTTTCCTTTATGATTCCAGAATGAGGTCCTAGAGTGCGCAGGGAATGCCCGGATGCTTGGGGTGCGTGTTCCTCCCCGGGCTTCGAGCGGTGGCCTCCGTAGGCTGTCCCAGTGCGAGCCCGGGAGCAAATGGAAAAGCTGAGGCTTTGCCTGGCTTGTGCATCATGAAGTCAGAGGGTACAGGGCCGAGGGGAAGCAGCTTGTGCTTAGCAGGGAGCATCCGTGGCTCCCTGTAGGAGGCCAGCAGCAGACGTAGCAGAAGGCAGCAGCGCTAGAAAGAGAAGTGCCAGAGTGGGGAGCCCAGACCAGCGAGGAGGGACCACAGGGCACAGGGAGTCCTGACGAGCGAGGAGGGGCCACAGGGCAGCATGCGGCGGTGGAGGTAGCCCCTGGTCCCGGAGCCACAGCAGCTCAGGTGGACGCAGGACACAGTCAAGGTGGGGAGGGGCAGAGGCTCGCGCTTGGTGCGGCCCAGAACACGGGGACTTGAACATTCACTGTCCAATACTCACGGAGCGGCTTCTGTGACGTGTCAGCTTTGGAGAAAAGTGTGTCCTCCTGCAAGGGTCAGGAGAGGTTTGCAGGCCAGAAGGACGTCCCAGTGACATTTCTGAGTCTTGCAGCCTGCGGGGGTCCACATGGTTACCCCGAACAGGAACGTGCGGGCACTTTCCGGGATCTGGTGGGCCCGTGCCAATATTTCTGAGTCTTGCAGCCTGCAGGGGTCCACATGGTTACCCCGAACAGGAACGTGCAGGCGCTTTCCGGGCTCTGGCAAGCCTGCACAGCAGTTTTGTGTTTACATTCCTTGTTCTGTTTTTAAGGATAAAGCAAATTGATGCCAACTGGCGACAGATGTTTTTCAGGCGTAATAAATATATCTGCATTTTGTACCATGCCACACCTTGTATTAAAACAAGCTTTTCAGAGAGAGATGGTCGGTGCTGTGGTCAGTCAGTCCCCTCCGCCAGCCTGTGGCTGAAGGCGTGGAGAGCAGGCTGCCTGCGCGGGGCTCTGGGAGGAAGTGTGCCTCGGCTTAGAGGACGGTAAATTTACATGCACACACACAACTCCATAATTATAGGTAGGCTTTTTTGTTTTTCAATTTTACTGCTCTAAGAAAACCCTGAAGTGCAGTTCACAGTAACAGGAACACGAGGCTGCATGAACCCAGCTTTATGGAGAGAAGCTGGGCTCTGTGTGAACAGGAATCTGTGGAGAAGCCATGGCCTTTGCCAGCTTATTTTCTGCTTCTCTGTGGACAATGTGCCCTGCTCCTGGGTGTTTACAGACCCCTCAGGACTGCCCAGTGGTGTCTCACATCTGCTTCTCTGTGGACAATGTGCCCTGCTCCTGGGTGTTTACAGACCCCTCGGGACTGCCCAGTGGTGTCTCCTGTGAGCACAGGGAGGGATTTTCGGGGTTCCTGAGGCCAGAGCGCTCACAGCGTTTCCAGGCACTTCCGAGCCCCTGGAGGCACTGCCTGGCCTGGTGTCTGGCAGCCCCTGGTTTGGCGATGACTGCATCTCACTCATGTGGCACTTGCTTTGGGGATGACACACGAGGAAGATTCATCTGGGGGTGCAGTGATGTCACACGTGGCCTCACGCTGAGGGGACCTTGTTTGTTTAGTCCCGGAGGACCTATCAGACCCCAAGTGACATCGCCGACTGGAGATCCCTGCACACCCTTTGGGCCAGGCTCAGCCAACCGACTGGGGAGGAGGGAGGCTCTGCCAGGCCTGGGATTCAGCCTGCTTTGCCTCTAGACCTTGGTGTTAAAAACGAAAACTGTCAGTGCAGACGAAACTCCAGCAAACACAAGACAGGAGCAGAGTTGTTCTGGTCTGGTGCTCAAAGAGCCCCGGAAACAGGCGCTGACACCACTGCCAACTCCAGCTGCTGGGGCCTGCCTCACCCAGCAGGGTCCTTGGTGCCTCAGGGTGCCACGCTTGAGCCTGAACGAGGTAAGGGGAATGGACAGGGCTTGGGTGTGTGTCCCCTCCAAGTCTCATGTTGAGATGTGATCCACAGTGCTGGGTGGGGCCTGTGGGAGGGGTTTGAGCCACGGGGGTAGATCCCTGGCAAATGGCTTGGCGCCCTCGCCATGGTGATGAGTGAGCTCTCATTCTGAGTTCATGGGAGATCTGGTTCTTCAGAGCAAGGGCCCCCAACCCCCAGGCTGTGGATTGCTACCGGTTTGTGGCCTGTTAGGAACGGGCCACACAGCAGGAGGTGAGCGGTGGTGAGCGCACGACTGCCTGAGCTCCGCCTCCTGTTAGATCAGTAGGGGGGTTAGATCCTCATGGGTGCTCCAACCCTGCTGTGAACTGCGCATACGAGGGATCTAGGTTGTGTGCTCCTTATGAGAATCTAATGCCTGATGATCGAAGTGGAAGTTTCATCCTGAAACCATCCCCCCACCCCGTCTGTGGAAAACTTGTCTTCCACAAAACCAGTCCCTGGTGCCAAAAAGGTTGGGGACTGCTGGGTTAAAGGAACCGGCACCTCCTCCTCCCTCTTCTGCTCTGACCATGTGACATGCCTGCCCCTCCTTTGCCTTCTGCCTTGAGTGGAAGCTTCCTGAGGTCTCCCCAGAAGCTGAGCAGATGCAGGCACTGTGCTTGTACATCCTGCACAATGGGGAGCCAAATAAACCTCTTTTCTTTATAAATACCCCAGTGCCAGGTATTCCTTTATAGCAATGCAAAACAGACTAACACAAGAACCACAACCCCCTCCAAAAAAAAACCCTACAAAAAACATACATGCACAGAAAGTGAGCCAGTGCTGAATGGGTGTCATTCATTAAACACTCACGTGTAAAGATTGGTGTGTCTCATCAGTTATGCCGCAGCAGCTTGGCCTGGGCGAATTGTGTGTGCGAAGCTGTTGGGCACCATGTCCAGCAGGCCTGGCACGTGGCAGATGGGAAGGGACATGGCACAGGATGGCATCAGGTCCCATTCTGGCTCCCGGGCCACACCCATCAGGGGACGTGGGTGCCACTAGAAGGAAGGCCATGCATCGCTGCAGGCGCGACAGAGGCGGAGGACTCCCGGCACACAGCCTGCTCCTGGGGCAGCTCTACCTGCCGTTCGGCCAGGTCTTCCCACCATGCTGGCACCAGGAAGGCTTCGCTGCAGGAGACCGGGTGACAGAGATTACACAAGGACAGATGTCTGTGTCACAGAAACGAAGAGCTTTGTTCTTTGTGTAGACTTTGACTACCAGATGATCTTGTAGCTGAGCCAGCCTGTATCTGAATGAGTAGGAGTGACTTGGTGTAAATTAGTGAGTGAATGGGTGAAGGATGAGTGGGTGAGTTAGGGAGTGAATGAATGAACGGGTGAATAAATGAATGGAACAGTGACTGAGTTTGTGAATGACAGCGATGAGTGAGGGGCTGAGGGGTAAATGAGTACATGAGTAGGCGAATGAATGGGTGGGTGACAGTGAGTGGTGAGTAGGTGAATGAATGGGTGAGGCGGGGCATGGGTGGATGAGCAGGTAAGTGAATTAGTGTGCAGATGAGTGGGTGAACGGGTGGGTGAGTGAACGAGGGAATGAGGGAACGAGTGGGTGAGTTAGCGTGCAAATGAGTGGGTGACTGCTCTAGCCGAGTTCTTGCTCCTTGGGAAGCACCCACTGAGGCGAGGAGGCAGCCTGGTTTTCGGAGTCCCAGGGAAAGGGACACCTCGAGGTCTCTGACTGGGCCCTCGTCCCAGACGTGTGGGTATCAGTGGGTCCTCAAACCTCCCTGCAGGAATTTGTGAGCACGTGGCCCTCAGGACAGCAGGCCCACCCCAGCTGGCCACTCCTGTGCTCCAAGTCCCAGGTGTGGATTCCTGGGTGCAGCCAGCACTCACCCGTCAGGGGTCTGAGGACGACGCTGCTCTCACGGTCACTCTCCTGTGGCCTGAGAGCCAGAGCAGGACCCGCCACCCTCCTGTGCCGTGTCCCTTCCTGTCCACCATGTGTCAGGCCCTCTGGAGACAGTGCCCCACAGCTTCACACACAAAATTCACCCTTTGACACGAGGCAGTGTTCCAGCACGTACAGTCACATAAGCTTCACCACAGCCATTTCGGAACATTTTCACCCCAAAAAGAAATCCATACCCCATGAGCAGCCTCCCCCCATCCCCCATCTCCCCCCATTCCCTCGGCCCACCCCCAGCACCTGTCAGTGCACGCCCTGCCTTTGTGCCTGGCCCGCTCTGGCATTTCGCGTTAAGTGGAGTCCCACAGCGTGAGACCCTTTGTGTCCAGCTTCCTCCCGAGCAAGAGGCTTCCAAGCTTGGCTCCTGGTTCTAGCCGGGTGAGGCCCGCAGCAGGCACAGCCTGCATGGACTCAGCATGTTCTCAGACCACGTCGTTTGGCTGCTGTGAACCTGCGTGCAACCGTTCCTGAGGCCGTGCCACACACCAGGAGTGGACCTGCCGGGGAAGGGGCAGCTCTGTGTCTCGCACTTTCAGGAACCACAGGCCCTTCCCATGTGGCTGCAACCCCGCAAGAGGGGTCCGATTCCGCACGTCCTCACCGTGATTCTCCACTGTTTTGGCTGTGGCCAATCACAGACGTGAGGTGGCATCTCACCGCGTGTTAGAACATGCTGTCCCCACTCAGGTCAACTCTCTGGTGCCTCCATCCTTATATAAATTATAAATCAAATGGCTGGGCACGGTGGCTCATGCCTGTAATCCCAGCACTTTAGGAGGCTGAGGCGGGCAGATCACTTGAGGTCAGGAGTTCGAGACCAGCCTGGCCAACATGGTGAAACCCCATCTCTAGTAATATACAAAAATTAGCTGGGTGTGGTGGTGCATGCCTGTGATCCTAGCTATTCGGGAGGCTGAGGCAGGAAAATAGCTTGAACCCGGGAGGCAGAGGTTACAGTGAGCTGAGATGACGCCACTGCACTCCAGCCTGGGCAACAGAGACGGTCTCAAAAATGAATACATAGATTGGGTCCTTTTAACATGCAGCACTAGGAATTTTGGGGTAAGGTCAGTTCCAAGCCGATGACATGATTTGGAAGCCCTCGTCCAATTCATATGGTCACTCTTCAGCCACCCGAGTTGGCTGTGGCTGGTCAGCCCTGACGCTGCTGCTAGAGAAGGGGCGGCTAGTACATTTTCTCCAGTTGTCTAACTTTTATGCTGAATGAGACTCAAGAGATTCTTCAGCATACTCAGATTTCATCGGACTTTATTTTTCTACTAACAAAATCATACAAAGAACAAAGGGAACCTACAAAAGGAAACGGAGTCAATTATAAATGGCCGTAGTTACTGGTTACATGGAGTTGATAACAGAAAGGATGCCTGTCGCTTGCTTGCAGAGGCTGCAGGCCCAGGGTGGAGGCAGAGCTGAGCCCTCACGAGCTGTTTGGTGTGCAGGACTGAGCGGCCCTCAGAGGCATCCAGCACACAGGGCTGTTTTCCAGCCACCAACCGACATTCAGAGCCAGCACCCAGCAGCCACCGTGCCTGTAGCCTGCTCTCCTCCAGGTGCAGGGGACGCAGGACCTGCTGGTCCCGTTCAGACACGGAGGAGAGTTTTGCTGCTTAACTCACACTTAGCCAAGGCAGGCAGAGGCTGTGGGAACTGCTGAGCCCCGCTGTGAGGTCTGGGACATGCTCTAGGCAGCCGTCACTCTACAGCAACGCCAGCCCTGGTGCGGAAACCACTGTCTGGAAGCACGAGCGCAGCCTCTGCCCTGATTTGAACTTCGATGATGGGGCTGATTCCCTCGGGAGACCGTGCAAGCCGGACGCAGCCCGAGGCCTGGCCATCTGGGGCCTCCAATATAGAAGCAACCTCTTTATGGACAACCTCCTTACCATGTAACTCCCTGGAGTGTTTAAATAAATAAATACGCCACACACAAAGGAAGGCCCAAGTCGGTGCCACTGCTCGCAGTCTGCAAATGTGACCACAACCTGTAAAGCAGAAACTCGCAGCGGAAGTGCAAAGTGTGCTGGGCTCTTGAAAGGTATCTCTTCAGTGCCGCCGCCGCCTCCACGCAAGGCACAGGCCATGGAGGGGACGCCCAGGACTCAGCCAGACAGATCCGACGCCAGGTGCCACTGCTGCCCGAGGACCTCCCACGCAGGGGCCGTGTCCACCTTCCCTGGAGCGCCCGGGTGGGGATGGCACGTGTGAGCCGGCTCAGAGGCTGAACCATGTGCCGTGCTCCTGGGGTGGGGTGGGATGGAGAGTCCTGGCTGTCATGGGCCGTAGGGGGAACTCAGTGTTCACTCCGTGTGCGTGTGCCCCTGGGTTTCAGTGCATTCACCTGTGCGAGGCACTGACGGCAGCGGTGGCTGTGGGCTGGGCCCTGTCAGTGCTTATGAAAAGAAGTGGCTGGTTTTCTGAAGGCGGATGGAGACTCGGATGGCTACAACCACAGCCCAGCATGGCAGAGCCACAACTGGGGGCTCCTTCCTGGACCATAGGCCCTGACGAACACACTGTGTTCACCACACACACACCAGATGATCCACCATATTCCAGAAAAGCTGAGTTCCCTTTCCAGATGGCCCCAGCCCACACCTCAGCTCGTGAAATGTGGACCTGCTGAGCCCAGATGCTCCCACATGAGGGTGACACGGGCATGGGCAGACTCCTCCAGCCTCACTGCCTTGAGGTGCAGAAACACAAAGACAGTCAAGGAACACAGCGACTCGGAGGTGACCAGGGCCCTGAGCGGAGCCACGGCCAGGGCTGACGTTTCACCTTCATCACCAGGGACAGCTTCGGTTCCGGGTGCTCTTCCAAGAATGTTCTGGATGGGGTAGAAATGCAACCTAACCACTGGGTAAGTCCAGCCAAGAAAAGAACTTCCAGAAACCAAGGCGAGGGCTCGCTGGCGTCTTGTGACCTGCGAGAAGATCCGGCCATGTCCAGGTCACTCCTGTAGCAGCGTCTGCCCTCGGACGCAAGGAAATCGTCCAGCCACGCCCTTGCTGGTCGAGCCTGTCGTTTAAGGCTGCTGAACAGGAGGGCCCCAGGTGACGGGCCTAGAAACTTCCGTAGGAAGCCCCACAGGCAGGTTGGGTGGCATCACTGGGGTATAAGTGTGTTTGCTGTTTCCCTGGGCCAAGCCCAGGTGCAGGCCGCCCACGCTGTCCTCCGTGCCCATCCCAGCGTGCCGCAATGCTGTTGGGCGTTAGGAATAGATGGTGATCACCTCCCGGCCGCCACCCCTGACCAGGAGGACTCTGTTCAGCCCCTCGGTCAGGACCTCAAGAAATTCCATGTCTGTGGTCAGCAGAGTTAAGGCCAGAGCTGATCTCACCTGGGCGTGTGTAGCTGAAATCGTGTTGGGAGCGAGGTTTTATCCTCTTCCTAGTTAGCTAAGATTTGATTTGTGAAAGCCAGAGCCAAGGTGAGAAGAGGGGTGGGGATTAGAGAGACCCCCGGGCACGGAGAGGCAGGGCAGGGGAGAGAGAGGCCGGAGCTCAGGAAAGAGAAGGAGCACCGTGGCCATAGCAAGGATGAGCAGAGACAGCGACAGAGCCCACGGTGCTGACCCCACCTGACAGGGAACCCCAGCCAAGGGACTGGGTCCTTGCCAGTCTCTAGGGGACCTGGGCCACAGCTCCTGACCAGGACCTGTGGAGGACATGCCCTCACTGGCCCCGGCTCTTGGTGCCGACCTGGCAGGGATGTGCCAGACATCGCCCTGTCTGTGCCAATACGCCCAGATGCACCGCGGAGTTCTCCTTCCCAACAAAGCACAAATTCCCAAAGCTGGGGGCCTTAAAGCCGAGAGCTGGGCCCTTCATCTCCCACCATCGTCCGGGCAGGGTGGGGCCGAGCCCCAGCAGACGTCCCACGATGCACAGCCGCTGTGGGGGTGCACAGCACGGAGCCTCCCAGCCCCAGGGCAGCCCTGAGCACCCGGGGACAGTGGGGCTGGTACTGTAGTCGGGTCCTCCCTCCCCAACACCAATGCCAGGGTTGGCCTCAACTCTGGCCCTGTCACCACTGGCCTCAGAGCCCCACTGCATCCCAGTCGCAGCTCCCAGGGCCTGGGGCTGAAGGAGAGGCGGGAAGCCAGGCTCGCTCACAGGACCCACAATCCCAGGTCTCAGCGAGAAGCCGCAGGGGATGCCCACATGCCCAGCAGGCACACTGCGGGAAAGGATACAGTTCTCGTCTCCCTGCCGGTTTTTGGGGGGCCCTGGCATGTTGAGCAGGACCAGTTGTGCGTCCTGGGACTTGTTGAGGACGACGCCATTGAGCTTCACAGCCGTGTGCATCCGCCTGACGTTGGATTGGTCCCTGCGGGGGAGGTGGGCACGGTCAGCGGGCGGCAGGTGCGCCCATGCTCCGGACATGAGGCTGAGCCGAGCCCTGATGAGCCGCATTTACACGTGCTGGAAAGGGCTGTGAGTCAGGATCAGGCGGTTCCTCTGACCCTGAAGGATGCAGAGGCGGCCGCTCCGAGCGAGAGGCGCTGACTGCAGCGGGGCAGGTGTTCAGCAGTGGGTGCTTTGGCCTCCAGGCACCTAGAACTCAGCACACTAAGGCTGCCAAGCTTCTAAGGGCTATAGTCACATGACACAAACAACAAGCGCTTTCTCAACTACATCTACGTCTGCGAAGCAGGCAGAACAGAGTGGAAGCCGTCTGGGTGTCCCGTGTGCCTGACGCCTTCAAGGCTGACACATTTCTCTTGACATTCATGGCGTTGCCCCTAAACCCCGTGTCAGACACTGCCAAGCACCACCCGTCAGGCTGAGCACACGTGGCCTCGCCTCCTCTCCTCTCCTCTCCTCTCCCCTCCCCTCCTCTCCCGTCCTCTCCTCTTCTCTCCCCTCCCCTCCCCTCCTGTCCTCTCCTCTCCCCTCCCGTCCTCTCCCCTCCCCTCCCCTCCTGTCCTCTCCTCTCCCCTCCCGTCCTCTCCCCTCCCCTCCCATCCCCTCTCCTCCTCTCCCCTCCCCTCCCGTCCTCTCCTCTCCCCTCCCCTCCTGTCCTCTCCTCTCCTCTCCTCTCCCCTCCCCTCCCCTCCCATCCTCTCCTCTCCCCTCCTCTCCGAGGGTCCTGATACGACTGGGTCCGCGGGGCCCAGAAGCTCAGGAAGGAAAGGTCCTGAGGTCCCCCCGGCCTGTGCAGCCATCGCTGCTGAAGCTCCCAGGGGGGCAGGGTCTGCCGAGAACTCAGCTGGAGGCACAGGCGCTCACAGTGGCCACTACTGGGGTCCCCTCCCACAGCCCACCCTGCCCCTGCCTGGCCAAGGGCTAAAGGACAAGCACTTCCACTGTGTGGCTGTCCAGCCCCGGCCTTCCGTCCTCACTGACAACGCAGCTCTGCTCCACGGCCCTCCCTGTCTGCTCTCCAAAGCTGCCGTGGTCAGTCCATCTCTCAAAGCATCCCTGGTGGCCTGGGCCCAGCCACAGCCCCCCCAGGAGACTCCCCAGCCAAGTAGGTTTGGGGACACTGCAGAATCATGCTGTGCAGTGCTCAGGCCCCTGCAGGGCAGAGCTTACCTCCCTCCTCTACCCCACGGTCCCCTCCGTAGGCAGGCCCCGAAACCGCAGCAGAACTGGCGTTCCAGGAAGCCACCTCGGGAAACGCCGGCAGAGGGCAGCCCTAGGGGAGCACTCGCGTTTCTGTGTTGGAAAAACCCGGCTCGTGTGTGGACTTGCAAGTCAGAGCGGGTCTCAGGCCAGCTGCAGTCAGCACAGTCGTGACCGTGGCCCACTGGGGAGGTCACCAGTGCCCTGGACACAGAGGGGCGGCGGTGGACAGACAGAGGCCGCCCATACAGGGTCACGGAGAGGCCCCAAGGACGCCGTCCAGGCTCACGCCCTTTGATCCACTTGACCCTTAAGCCAAATAAACCTGATCACAACCACCAATTTCCAGGAGGAACACGGAGAGGCCTTTCATCTCCTCTCCAGCTTGGTCTAATTACAGATGGGGTCTCTGTCCACAGCACAGTCAAGGGGCTTTCGTTACAGGAACTTGGAACTTTGAATTCGACTTCTGGATAGACCACAATTACCAGTGTGTTTGGGGACAAACAGCAATGCCAGGAAGTGAGACCAGGCCAGGGGCAAGGGGGGTCGGAGAAGGCAGCATGTCTACAGCAGTGAGTGCTGGGGTGAAGCAGGGACCTGTCCCTTGGCTGCTGGTGGAGTATGCCGGCTGCCACAGCAAGGAGCACCAGTGCAGACACAGGCACAGATAAGCACACTAATGTGTATACGCACACACACATACATGCAGACACACTGACATGTACACACAGGCATGCAGTCACACTAATACACAAACACGTGCACACACGATCATGCACAGACAGGCGTGCAGTCAATGTGCACACAAACAGGTGCAGACACACTAACATGTAAGACATGCATAGTATGTGCAGACATGCATACTAACACGTACGCGGACGTGCACACAGGCAGGTACATGTCCACCTGCAGGTGCGCTGACAGGTACACGCGAGCACGCACACAAACGCACAGACATTCCTAAGCACGCTCCTGGGGACGTCACAGTAAGCTGCGCACATCTCACACCTGCACTGCCCAGAAGAGGTCAGGGCCCAACCTCCAGATCTTCTGAGGACTTCTCCTAGCCCAACCCCAAGGAACTGCTGGGCCAGGAGAGTTAGTGCCGTCCCAAACGCACGCCCCACGTGAACACAAAGCCCACGCGTCATCCATTCTGGCCCACCTTCTCCTGACCCTACAGGCCTGCGGGGACCTGCCCCTGCCCCGGCCCAGCAGAGGCAAGCCCTGGTGCTGGGAGGAGGCACAGGTGCCACTGCAGGTCCCCGAGTGTGCGTGCACATGTGTGACAAACCTACTCCTGGGTCTACGTCCTCATTCTGCAGTTTTAATTAATACGCTATTCTGAAGGCACTTTCAGATTCACAGAATGGAGCAGGAAGTACAGGGATTCCCTGCACGCCTCCCACACAGCTGCAGTTTCTCGAGTCTGATTAATTCAGATTTCAGGGTTAAAGATAAAAAGGGAAGTGTGGCCACTCAGCCAAGGCGTTCCTCACTCAGGCCCCAGGCATTGCCCACAAGGAAAACACGGCCCAGGCGGTTACTGGCAGGGGCAGGCAGGGGACAGAAACAGCGTCGAGGATTCCCAGGGAGCAGCTTGGGGGTCCGTCCAGGGTGCTCCCTCCCACCCACCCTGGAGCTCAGACGCAGGCAGCTCCCACCCCAGGGTCCGACCACACAGAGAACTGATCCGCAACCCTCTCTGCCTGGAGACTGAACGGTCAATCCCCAGGGTGTACGGCTTTAACATGGAAGGCATTCCACGTGGGGACACAACTCAGCTAGCGCTCGACCTAGACGGACGTGGAAGGACTGACGGGCCCTGTGAGACGCGCGCCTTCCCTCCACTCCGGAGCAGCTCGGCCACCTCCCAGGTCTCAGTTCCTGGGCCTCCCTTAGGAAGAGGCTTCAGGTGTGTGCTGGAGCCACCGTGAACAGAGGGGAGCAAAGGCAACAGGAAATTGATGTGGAAGCCGCGGCAGCGCTAGGTAAGCTCTGGCCACACTCGGATGCACACAGGCCAGTGTGCACAGGGCAGGCACAGGCCTGGAACACGCACACAGACACACACAAGCCACGCACACACAGGCATGCAGGGCAACCGGGCCCGGGAGGCAACCTGGTTGCAGCGAGTGGACTTACAGATTTCCCCATTCTCTATGCAGCAGAGAAAAACAAGAGTGCGTTACTGACTTCAGGAGTGAGCACCGGGGTTGTTCCAGACATCACGGCTGCCCAGGAGAACGCCGCCTCGTCCCACCCCACAGGGCCTGGGACCCCCCAGTCCTTCCTGAGAATCCAGCTTTACGATCTGGCTCTAACCCCAGGTGAGAGGTGTCTCTGGTGCTGTCACCCTGGGACTCAGAGGCTGCGTCTACAGAACCAGACCCACACCCCCAAAGACCTTGTCCAGCCCTGGTGTTCGCAGCCCAAGGCCACAAGTGGGAGCCTTGGCGTGGGGCAGGCCCTGGGGCCTGACAGCAGCCTGAACTACCCACAGGGTGAAGGCCAGGAATTCTGTGCCCACCGGCACACGCCTCCTCGTCTCCATGGAACACTCATCTGCCTGCTGTAGTGAGGTTTGCACAGCAGAGCAGAGCAGGCCTGGCTGCAGGGCTGACTTCGGGGCCGGCCTAGGTACCAGGAGGACCACCTGGCACCCAGCTGTGTGGTTAACACTGGGGCCCAGCCTAGGTCCTAGAAGGACCCCTCAGCGCCTGGCCTCAGCACTAGAAGGATCCCTCAGTGCCCGGCCACAGGGCCGAACTCAGGGCCCGGCCTTGGCAGCAGCAGGACCCCTCAGTGCCCACTCAGGCGGCTCCCTATTCTCTAACGGGCCCACTGGCCTGCAGCCTTGCCCCGAAGCTCTTCAGTGGTCAGGGAAGGGACTCTGTCCTCACTGTCAGGTCAGCACTGCCAGGATCTGTCACATGCGCGGACACTCACGGCTTCACGCTGAAGAGGTCTTTGAACCCAGACAGGCTGGTGTCTCTGTTCCTGTACTTCTCGGCAATCAGCTTCTCCCTGGTCCAGGTCATCTGCACCTTGTCTGGCGTAGGCGGCGCCTGGGTCCTGGCCGCGGCTGCGGTATGGGACGCAGTGTTCCTGTCGTGGATCAGCTGGGCCTGGTGGGCCCGGGATTCGTTGAGACCAGGCAGTCTCAAAACTCCCCCGGGCGAGAACGACCTGGGAGGCCGGGCCAGAGGCAAGGCCAGTCCACAGAACCAGAAGGCCCTGACCCGGGACCCGGCCTGGCTTCCCACAGAACCCTGCGTGCCTGCCCCGGGACCCGGCCTGGCTCCCACAGAACCAGAAGGCCCTGCGTGCCTGCCCCGGGACCCGGCCTGGCTTCCACAGAACCAGAAGGGCCTGCGTGCCTGCCCCGGGACCCGGCCTGGCTTCCCACACTGGCCCTGTGCCGCCCCCGCGGCTGCCTCCCTCCTCCCAGGCTTCCCGACCAAACGCTCACTTCCTCCTCCCATCTTCACCCCCTCACCGTCCCGCCCTGGCCCTGAACTGGAGAGAAAGGCCCCACGACCCCGTGCTGATAGGTGGGGACACGTGCTGGGAGAGTCTCCCCCCAACCTGACGGGGCTCCACGCACACTGTGTTTGCCCCAGACCACCCGCTCGCCCACACAACCAGCACGCAGGCGTCCCTGTCTCAGGGAGGCTCAGGGCAGGTGGGGCTGTGCCAGCATCCAGGCCCTGTCCCAGGGAAGCAGGCTGTGTCTGACCAGCCAGGGGACGTTTGGGGGCCAGCCAGGCTGACAGGGGCCCTGTGGGGCACCGCTGGGGCCAATGACAGGGCCGGTCCCATGGGTCACTTCGGACAATCCAAGGAAAATGAGAACACCGTCCGCCCCTCGCTGTAGGCGCCGAAGGGGAAGTGGTGCCCTCACTGTGAGGTCGTACCAATGGCACAGTCCCTGGGGGTTGAACACCCCCCACAGGGTCCTCCCTCCCTCCCTCCCTCCCTGTACCCTTCACGCCCTCCTGCTATTGTGGCCAGTCTGAAGGGGAGGCCAGTGGGAGCTCCCAGACACGGGTGCCACCTTGGAAGTGATATTTACACATGTGCCGGAATGGCCACCTCTCCCACCGTGGCTGGAGCCCTGCCTGAGTCTGTGCCGCAGCCCCAGGGGAGCTGCTCCTCCCAGGGGCATCAGGAGTCCGGAGCCCCAGGATGATTTTAAAAAGCCAAAGGCCCAGAGTGATTTCACTGGACCAGGTTCTTCCTCCCCAGATAAAAATGCTTCACTTGGATGCCGGTCCTTCCCGCAAGGGAAGACGTTGGCACAGATTGGGGAAGGCCGGGGCTGCCTCCCTCTCTGGACATGGACAGCAGGCCCCGGCCTCTACTCACTGTGGCTGACTCTGCAGCCGCCTCACAGCCTGGCCCGGCCTAAATTTCTCGTGGCCTTGAACGCGAAACCAGAGCCCAAGGGCTGCCCGCTCTCGCCAGAGCCAGCGCCGCCCACCTGGCCCTGAGGGCCACCGTGTAGGGCACCAGAGGGTGCCCAGCCAGCGTCTGCACAGCGGCTGAGCCAAACCCCGGCCTCTGCAGAGCAGCGACACCGACACCTCCAACCCCGCCCTGGCCCAGCACGCGCCCTTCGAGCTCGAGCTCGAGCTTGCCGTTCCCGCCCCCGATCCCTCCTCGCTCAGCATTTGCCGACTCTCCACACTGAACTTCCCGTCAAGCCGTGGGTGGATTCTTGCTCCTGGCTGGACCTGGGCTGAACCCCTGTGACGCCAGGGTGACCCTGCTGGAGCTCAGGGACCTGGCCTGGACAGAAACAGAGGATGTGGGTCCTCCCAGCACTCCTGGCTGTCCAGGCCCCTGTGGAAGGGGTCTCTGTCCACAGACAAGCCGGGCGTCCCCCTTGGGTCCTGCATCTGTGCCCACCCTGACCTGCCTGGGGTCTGGGAGCGGGCAGAGCCGCGCTTCTCTGTTGGGGAGAGCGATGGTCACTGCTTAGTGATTCCGGCTGGCAGCGCATATGGCCCCATACACAGACCCGTGTACTGCAGGTTCCTGCTGAGGCCGAGGCCCCAGGGCAGGCAAAGCCTCTGTCCCTGCCGCCGCTGTCACTGTAGTCTCAGAAAACCATCGCCTGCACCTGGTCTGCAGACACAGACACGCGTGTGATGCCAGCCTGGTGGGAGCCACGAAGACCCCACGAGGCCGTGACCTCACAGAGCTGAGCGTCCTGCTACCAGGTGACCCCCACACCGTCCTCCAGTGTGAAGTGACCCCAGAAACGCCTGCCCTCGGGGTCTCACAGTGGCCACGGGGCCCAGCCCACTGTAACTCAGGTGGACACACCTGGACATCCTCAGCAGCCTACAGGTACCCATGGAGCCAAAGCTGCTGCGGCTGGGCGAGCAGCTTCCACATGCGGAGGCTGAGCAGGTCTGTGTTGGTGGCAGGGTGTGGTGGTACCTCCTCTCCAGCTCACTTCCCTCCCTCCCCACACACTCACTCTCCCTTCCCACTTGGTCTTCGACAGGACAGAATCTGTGCACGCTGCGGGGAAGGGCGCTGAGGGGCTCTGGGGTTTCAGGCTGTGAGACGAAGCAGCCATCATAAGAAGCTGCAGGCACTCATGCGGGCACTCATCTGGCTCAGAAGCCGCTGACCCTGTCAGAGGGCACTGCCCTTGGGGAGGGTCCCCACGTCTCCCGCCTGCATCGCTGCTCAGTCAGAAAAGCTAAGTTCAACGGTCCCGGCCCTGTCTGTTCCTGTACGTGAGCGTGCATCTGGCAGGCTGCCATTCCTCTAACCAGGCACCCGCACGCCCAGGCTCCGATGCACTCTGGCTCTGACCCCACTCCTGTGCTCCTGCAGGGCCTCTGCCACCTCCACGCAGACCGGGGGCTGAGACCACAACGCAGCACCTGAGGAATGCTCCCTGGAGAACCCTCCTGGGCTGCAAGAGAGTCCCAGGAAAGACTCAGCGAAGCCGGCTGTACTTCTCAGAAAGTCTGATCTCTGTGGCCGCAGCCCCCACGCACCTCTCGCTCCCGCTCGTTCTTGGACAGCTGCATCTGCTTCAGCATCTGTGACCTCTGCTCCATCATGAGTGTCCTCTCGTAGGTGAAAGCAGAAATGTCGTTTTCAACCTGGAAAGTTCCCAAACACATAGTGAGCCCGGTGCGCACAGAACCACGACCGCCTCCACCACCACCCCGGCACCCAGACTGAGCTGCCCTGAGCGGTGGGAGAGGCCATGTGTCCCGGGCCCCACAGGCCCCCTCTGGCTCTCAGGCCCCCCGCCCAGTGGCCAGGAAGGTGTGAGTGCACGACGGGCAGTCACGCTGCACACACACTCTGCTCACGTCCCTCCCCGGGACCCTCCGACCGGGCACAAGGGCAGCTGTGAGGACAAAGCCGCAGTCACAAACCAATCCGGCACACGCGGCTCAGGGCAAGGCACTGCCCCATGGGGCTGCAGGATCCACGCCCACAGGTGTCACTGTCTATGCTCAGGGGGGCTCGGCACCACGGGAAACCCACTCAGGACACATGGAGAAGCCATGGCACAACCTCAGCGCCCACCGTGCGGGACCCTGGGTCTCACCCGCTGCACCCGCCGTGCGGGACCCCTGGGTCCACCCACTGCACCCGCCGTGCGGGACCCCTGGGTCCACCCACTGCACCCGCCGTGCGGGACCCCTGTGTCCCATCCACTGCACCCGCCGTGCGGGACCCTGGGTCTCACCCACTGCACCCGCCGTGCGGGACCCCTGCGTCTCACCCACTGCACCCGCCGTGCGGGACCCCTGTGTCCCATCCACTGCACCCGCCGTGCGGGACCCCTGGGTCCACCCGCTGCACCTGGCTCATGGGAGTTGGGAGCAGCTGTGCCTATTAAGCACCAGTGTTTAAAACAGCACACCAGATCGGGTGCAGTGGCTCACACCGGTCATCCCAACACTTTGGGAGGCCAAGGCGGGTGGATCACTTGAGGTCAGAAGTTTGAGACCAGCCTGGCCATCATGGTGAAACCCCATCTCTGCTAAAAATACAAAAAAAAAAAAAAAAAAATTAGCCAAGTGTGGTGACGTGCACCTGTAGTCCCAGCCACTTGGGATACTGAGGCAGAATTGCCTGAACCCAGGAGATGGAGGTTCCAGCCTCAGGGACAGAGCGAGACTTTGTCTCAAATTTTTTTTAAAAAAACAAACAGCATGCCAGACTGAATGGCAGCGGCCCACACACCCCTCTCCAGCCAGGTGACACTTGTACCTGGGGCCAGGGCCACAGGGGGGTGGGCAGCACCCGTCCTGCCAGAGATGTGGCCGGGAGCATCGGGGGTGCTGGGAGCTGCAGGTTCCCGGACTTCAGAGCTAACAACCCCTGCTCAGGAGCTGGTGAGCTGTCTCTGGCACCACGGGGGTGCTGGGGGCTGCAGGTTCCCGGACTTCAGAGCTAACAACCCCTGCTCAGGAGCTGGTGAGCTGTCTCTGGCACCACGGGGGTGCTGGGGTGCGGCTGCGGGTGCAGCAGGGGCCATGGGCTCACTTTGCCTGTTTCCTCTGGGCCCCAGTGGCCGTCCCACCTGGGCCCCTGGCAGGGCTGGTTCTCCCAGGCAGCATTTTGTTACCATTTTACTAAGTGGTTTTAGTTATTCATACAACTATTAACACCAGTAATAACCCCTACAACCTTGAACCTGCAAAGCCTCGTCCAAGCAAGACAAACTCCAGCCATCGTCCCCGAAGACACGGCCACGTGCAAACTAAGCCCAGTGTACAAAACTGGGCAGAAAACCGCCCGGCGTCACGCAGGCCTGCGGCCCTCGGCCTAGGAAAGGTCCCACAGGGCAAGAGGAAAAGCAGCCCCACAGGACAACCGAGTTCCACGGGAACTGACACAGAAACACAGAAGGTTGTCGGGGCACGAAGCCATGCCTGGCCTCACTCACAGCCAGACACAAACCAGGAGCAGGCGCTTGGGGCCTCTGCCATACCCAGGGCTGGGGGGCTGCAGGGCTGGGGAGAACGCACCTCCCAGGCTGCTGCAGGGGCACAGATGGCTTCCTGGGGGACAGCATGACAGTCTCTATCCAGCTTTTTGTCTTCCCAGCACCCACCTCCAGGAGTCCAGGCCACCGAGGGCCTGCAAAACCGTGTGCTGGGGTCACGGGAGCCAGAAGAAACCAGGACTTTGCAGGCTCTGACTTCAAGGCTAGTGGTGTTGGTGTGATCCACACGGGGTCAGAACCTACAAAGTCCCAGGACCGCCAGCAGGACCGGAGGGGAAGGCACAGCCGTGGATCCGGGTGGGCTGGTAGGGAGCAATAGCATGGTTCTATCCAGCACAAGGGGCCCACCAGACCCCCAGGGTCCAGAGCTCCATGCCTGGGGGCCTGGAGCAAGCGTTCCCACGTCAGGCCTCCGCCCATCAACCCCGTCCTCTCCAGGCTTGAAGGATGGGACGAGTCTCTGTCCAGGCCCCACCTGCAGCTGACTGAGGGCCTGTCTGTCCTACGCGATGGCTGCGGCCTGGCCTCTCTCTGACCAGTGCCCTTCTACCCCAGTCCCGACTGCTGACGTGTGGTTTCTAGCTGTGGGACTGAGCCCATCTGGGGAGAGCACCCAAAACGGGAGGTGCTCAGAGGTGCACCCACCATGGCAATACCACTGAGGTGTGAGGTCCTGGACAGGGTCCCGGGCCGAAGAGGACACGAGACCATGGGGGACACGGAGACGCCGACGCTGGCTCTAGGGCAACACCCACACCCAGGTTACACGAGGTGTCAACAGGGACACACGGGGCTCTGTGCTCTCTGCAATGTCCTGGCGATTCCAAAACCAAGCCGCCTCAACCACCCCACAAGGCCCGGCAGTCCCCACCACAATCGCCACCACCTTCTCCTCCCCACCTCCACCTCCACCTCACAAGGCCCACAGCCCTCCCCATCCCTCTTCTCCACCTCACAAGGCCCTCAGCCCTCCCCCTCCATCCCCACCTCCTCCCCCCTTCCCCTCTGACCTCCTCCCCTCAAGCCGCAGGCCTCACCATCTCCACCACCTCCACCTCCGCGCTGATGCGCAGGTGGTACAGGAACATCTGCAGGTCCTTCTTCATCTGGATGCTGTTGTCGTCCACCTGGGCCACCGTGAAGATGCGCATCCGGCACTTCCTCCACACCTGGAGACGGGGCAGGCATCGCTGCGGGTCCTCGGAGGAGCCTGCCCGGCCCGCGGTGCGTGGGGTAGCCATGCTCCGGCCAGTGCGTCCCTGTCCCCACCCCTGTCCCCGGCGCACCCCACCTTGTGCTGGCGCAGCAGGAACGGCAGCAGCATGAGCATGCCGCCATCGTGCACGATCCACCACACGTCGATGCAGCCCCCGCTGAAGCGCTCCTGGTTTTGCGGAAACGAGTCGACGTTCTTGGCCACCAGCAGAGCCTGGTGCGCGGTGGTGGTGTCGCGGACGGTGTCTGTGAGAGAGGCGGCCGTCCGCAGGTCACCTGAGGCCAGGGTGCGGGACAGGCCTCGGCAGAAGCGTCTGGCCTCCTCCGGGACTCACAGACAGCGCAGGGGCGGGCACGGCGAGGTGAGTGGCGTCCCCGCAAAGCCCCCACCCTCACTCCGTCAGCTCCTCCAAGGCCCAGCCAGAGACTCACAGCAGAGTTCAGTTGCTGGTCATGCGCCCAGGGACTCCCCCAGCCCCCGTGGGGCTCTGGGAGAAGGGGAGGGAGTGCCTGGACACTTTCAGATGGCCGCTCCCCGGGCCAGAGCCCTCCACAGCCTCGGAGCACACACCCTCAGGCCGGCAGCCTCGAGGCCCATCGGGACCTGACAGCGCACAGGCCTGGGGACGTCGAGGGGGGGGACAGCGAGGAGACGGCGAGGGGACAGCGAGGAGACGGCGAGGGGACGGCGAGGGGACATCGAGGGGACGGCGAGGGGACATCGAGGGGATGGCGAGGGGACGGCGAGGGGACATCGAGGGGACGGCGAGGGGACATCGAGGGGATGGCGAGGGGACATCGAGGGGACAGTGAGGGGATGGCGAGGGGACAGTGAGGGGACAGTGAGGGGACGGTGAGGGGACGGCGAGGGGACATCGAGGGGATGGCGAGGGGACATCGAGGGGACAGTGAGGGGATGGCGAGGAGACAGTGAGGGGACACAGGGGACAGTGAAGAGACGCTGAGGGGACAGTGAGGGGATGGTGAAGGGAAGCTGAGGGGACAGTGAGGGGACGCAGAGGGGACAGTGAAGGGACGCTGAGGGGAGGAACAGGGGACAGTGAGGGGACGGTGAAGGGAAGCTGAGGGGACAGTGAGGGGACAGTGAGGGGACAGTGAGGGGACGCTGAGGGGACGGCGAGGGGACAGTGAGGGGACAGTGAAGGGACAGTGAGGGGACGGTGAGGGGACAGTGAAGGGACGCTGAGGGGAGGAACAGGGGACAGTGAGGGGATGGCGAGGGGACAGTGAGGGGACGGTGAAGGGAAGCTGAGGGGACAGTGAGGGGACGCTGAGGGGACAGTGAGGGGACAGTGAGGGGACGGCGAGGGGACAGTGAGGGGACAGTGAGGGGATGGCGAGGGGACAGTGAGGGGACGGTGAAGGGAAGCTGAGGGGACAGTGAGGGGACGGCGAGGGGACAGTGAAGGGACGCTGAGGGGAGGAAGAGGGGACAGTGAGGGGACGGTGAAGGGACGCAGAGAGGACAGTGAGAGGATGCCAAGGGGCCACCAGCCACACCTACCCACGAAGTTCTTCCAGGAGAAGGGGTTGTCCTCCTGCTTCCAGGACGCAGGCCAGGCCATGAGCACTGTGTTGTGCTTCAGGCCGCCCAGGCCGGCCGACTGGATCAGGTGGGACATGCCGTCCCGCAGGCTGGACGAGACCACCAGCTGGCAGAAACCCTTGGCCTTCTCTGCACCCATCAGGGACCGTATGTTCTGTGGGAGACAGGACAAGTTAGTGCTACGGCCCCCAAGGAGGAGCGGGGCGTGCAGACCCACACCCACCACCCACGGTGGCCAGAGCACCCCCACCAGCTCCGTGGACCCGGCAGGAGGGAAGGCCCGAAAGCTCAACGGTGCGCCGCGGTGCTCCAGGCCGCTGTGTGTGTGTGTGTGTGCGTGTGTGTGCACGCGCGCTCACACACTGGGGAGAGACACACAGAGCAGGTGCGACTGATGCATGTGCAGGTGATGTGGAGGGCTGCTCTGGGCACACAACGCCAGGCAGTTCTCTGAGGGGATCCACAACATCCTAGGCCCACCCGCCACTGGATTCTCTGGGCCAGGTTCATACACCTGGTGCCTCAGAAACACCCGAAAAAGGGTCAAATTAGCAACTCTTCAAAGAGAGGCCGTGGGGTCCAGGATGAAGCAACCCTAAGAGCAATGGCAGTGGGGGAGGGTCACTGCTGTGTGCAGTCTCCTCCCGGGGTCGGGGGTCACTGCTGTGTGCAGTCTCCTCCCGGGGGTGTCTGAGTGGCTCGACTCCATGGGGGGGCCGCATAAGCGTGGCCGAGGGACTGCCACGCACTAAAGCCACACGTGTGTGGACACAGGCCTTCCACCCTCTGATCTTCGGGCAACCTCAAGCCCTGGAACCCCAGAGCCTGCCCTGCTGGGTCTCAGCCTTGTGTGGTACCAGTGACCCTTCCCGCCTGATTCTCTCTTTTGGAGCAAACATGCCTCTCCCGGACTGTCCCCTGCTGCGTTCTGGGATAACCACTTCCTTGCTTGCACAGATCTACAGACACAGCAGTTCTGTCCAGGATGGACCAGATCCCACATTTCACTGGCTTCTGGTTTGGATGCTTAGAGGATGAGATTTGGGAGCTCTGAGCGATGAGATTTACATGAGACTTGGGACTCAGCTGGTCTGTGCAGGGCTGAGACTTCGGGAGACGCTGGGATGGGGTGAACATACTGTACACGTGTATCAGATATGAATTTTAGGGCCCAGAGCGCAATTGCAGTGGCTTGAACGGTGGCCCCTAAAAAGAGGATACCCACATCCCGGCCCCGGGAACCTGAGAATGCGACCTTATTTGAAAAAACTGTCTCTGTGGATGTATTGAAGAACCTTGTAATTAAGTGATGATCTTGAGAGAGCATCCTGGGTCAGAGCTGGGCCCTGAAGCCACTGACAAATGACCTTACAGGATGAGGCAGGAAGAGCTCTCAGACTGGGAGGGGGCGGCTGCGTGCAGGCGTGGACAGAGGCAGAGGGACCGGCGCTCAGGGTCGCCTGGGGCCCCAGGAGCTGGAAGAGACGTGAGGATCCTCCCAGGAGACTCTGGAGGCAGCGTGGCCTGTGGTCTCCTTCATCTCAGACTCCCAGGCTCCAGAACTGGGAGAGAATAGACGCCCTTTGCTGTGAGCCGTGTGGTCTCTGTCACATCACGGCAGCCCCGGGCCACTCAGGGACCAGAGCTACCACCTGCCTCCTTTGCCGAGATTCCAGTGGCCCCTATGTCAGCCTGACTGGTGTCCTCACCCCCTACCCTGGCTCACACCTAGAGCTCCACTAGCCCTTCACACACAAAACAACACCCAGTGTTCTCCCACAGCCCCGCTCCTCCTTGGGCACCCCTCGCCCACACCCTGCTCTCCAGACACCTCCACCTTCTGCCCAGCTGCCTGGGGCAAGATGGGACAGTGTGTGGGGCCAGCAGATATGCTCCTCTTTGAGACTTTTGCTTAGTTCAGGAAAGGCCTGAACATGTTACCCCCAAGGGGCGCCAGCCAGCGAGCAGAGGCAGGGGCCCCAGCGAGGCAGAGACCAGCTGGAGGCGGAGGCTGTGGGGTGGACACAGCGGCCCCTGGGCAGGAAGGCGCCGGGAAGCGCCTGCACCGGGGGTCACGTGGGAAGAAGGCAGGAAGCACGGCTGTTTCAGCAAAGGCCGCACAGCGGCCCCTTTATGCGGCTGCTTCTCATCCCCACGAGACCCCTCTGCAGGGCAATTCAGGCTCTCTGTTCCCAGGCCCCCATCTGGCCGGAGACCAGAGCCCAGGGAAAGCGCTGTTCATGATCAGCCAAGTTTGGACGCAGCCACTGTAGGGGCCCTGAGGGTCTCCAAGTGCTGGAGCCACGTCACGGGGGCCACTTCCCACAGGACCGGCTGCTGTGTTCACCCCACGTGCTGGCTCCGAGGAGTCGGAGCTGGGGATCTCACCTCTCCTCCGGCCTCACCGTTGGGAAAACCACCTTGCAGGACTGCAGCGTTTCAGGAGGATGCGGCACTGCCCTGACCTGGCAGGAACTCAGCACTGTGTCGGGGGACCCTATTACTACAAGTCCCCGCACCAGCCCGGCGCGGCAGCCACAGAGGCCTCCATGCAGACAGACCTCAACCCACAGGGCAGCAGGCCCTTTACAAGCGGGGAGCAAGAGCGCCAGCGCCTTAGGACCCCTTTCGCGCCAATCAGTGCCACACAGAGCACAAGGGCGTGCGTGAGCCTCCCTGGCGACGGCACGAGTCACGAAGCTGCACACTTCTTAGAGAAAAGTCTATGCTTTACAGACTCGCTCAGGCCGGGCACGGTGGCTCACACCTGTAATCCCAGCACTGTGGGAGGCCAAAGCAGACGAATCACTTGAGCTCAGGAGTTCAAGACCAGCCTGGCCAACGTGGTGAAACCCCGTCTCTACTAAAAGTACAAAAATGAGCCGGGGGTGGTGGTGGGCACCTGTAATCCCAGCTACTTGGAAGGCTGAGGCAGGAGAATTGCTTGAACTCGGGATGTGGAGGTTGCAGTGGGCTGAGATCGCACCATTGCACTGCAGATTGCAGCCTGGGCAACAGGCGAGACTCTGCCTCAAAAAATAAATAAATAAATAAATAAATAAATAAAAACTAAAAAAAAAAAAGATTTGCCCATATTTCTCTAATTTCACACTAACATAGCCACAATGGAGGAGAACACAGCTCCCCAGAGCAGTGCACCCCAGAGGCAGCCAAGGGAAGGCAGGGCCTGCAGCTGGTTCCAGCCCTCACCACCAATGCAGCTAAGTCACAGCCAAAGGCTCGCTGAGAGCAGCGGGGGCAGGGTGGGCTCGGTCCCCATCTCGAGAGCGGGCTTCTGTCTGAGGCTGCCCCAGAGCCCCCAGCCGAAGGGCTGTCGGCCGGAGAGGATCTGGCTGTGAGCTGCATTAGACGTGAGAGTGAAAGTGAGGGCAGCTCTTCCCATGGCAGTGATGACTGTGGCAGAGCGTGGCAGGCCGTCCCGTCATCCCCCCAGTCACTGCAATCCCGGCCCTGTCCCCCAGTCACTGCAATCCCGGCCCTGTCCCTCGTGTGCACAGACGCGCCTTCACAAACCTCCAGGGAGGTCAGGTGGTGCCAGGATTCTTAGAATCCACACCATCAGGGCAGTTCCAACTCCGGGATTCCTCCTAAGACCATTCCAGCACGGGATAAGAAACACGGAAAGGGACATACGAGGACCAGGACTGTGAACATGCCCCTGAAAACCACAATACCTAAATCCACGGGTTCACAGTCAATAGCAGCTAATGCCTGAACCCGTGGTGAGCCATGATGCCACTGTCAGGGAAAGGGAAGGCCCACAGCATCTCCTGTCTTCCCTGGAAAAGCGACCCTGTGGAGCAGCCTGAGAGGGCGGCCGTCCACGTGGCCAAGGTGGTGGGAGGGGCGGGGGCCATGTTTTACCTCCACGGATCCTGGCCCTAGGTCATGCCACCTGAGGCTGCTACCGTCCACATGCCCACGGTCCCGCTGACCTATGTTCCCACCCCTAGGCTGACCGGCCTGGATCTGGACGGGCCTCCGTGCGGCTGTGGTTGTGCAGAGAAATGGACAGGCGGGGCCGGCTGCAGATGCCTGGACACACCCACAAGGCCCCAGTGGGAGCCTGACAGCAAGCTGGCTCCCGACCCACAGCAAGGACAGAGGGGGCACCCGCATGGGAGGGGCCTCAGACACACACCACCACAACAGGCACTTTGTGTAGGTTCCACAGACTCCCACAGACACAAGGGGGAAGAAGGAGGCTCAAGGCATGAAAATCATGCTCGTGGGTGCTCAGAAACTCCCCCCTTTAGCAAGAAATGCAGAAGTAACTCCAGGTGACGTGACAGGCCCCACGGGCTTTGATGGTGTCATAATTCCATTTCCGGACAGTGAGAAGCTTTCCATAAGAAGTTTGAAAATCAGAGAAATGAAGACATGAAGTCTCAGGCCCCGATGTCCTGGGGAAGCCGACTGTAGCAGCATGGTACACACCCAGGGCACTCACCCGTCCCTCCCCACAAAGCTCTGAGTGGGCAGAAATTCGGCCGCACACGGGCATCACGCTTACGCGGCCCCCAGTGAGCTCGAACAGCAGACGGAGACTGAGCTTGCAGCAGAACCATGACTGCACCTCTGGACAGGGCTCACCCACAGCAGGAGGAGGCGGTCCCAGGGTTCGCCCTTGGAATGCTAACGGCCCTCAGCGCCTCCCAAGTGTCCCAGGGTGCAGCTGGCACTCCCAGGCTCGGCACACTGCTCCTAGCTCAAAGCCACCGCCATGGCTGAAACACAGCAGCACCATGCACGGCACCGTGTTGACACATCGCGATGAGGACATACCAGGGCGCGTTTCCTGTGCAGCCCGGGTAGGAAAGGGGCCCAGCCCCCAGACCCTGCCCTGCCCACCTCCTCAGCCCGCTGTGCCTCCATGTGCTTGTCCAGGTACGTCCCCTCCAGCACCGAGCCCACGATGGTCAGGCCCTTGCCGGCCTTCAGCTGCGACGTGAAGGACAGCAGGCGGGGGTGCTTCACAGCCTGCTCTGCGTCTAGGTTCAGCATCACCAGCACCTGGGGCCTGCAGTGGGGGTGGGGCGGCTGTTACCACGGCAATACTCACCCGCACACCCGCACACAGCCCATCAACAGGGCAGGCGGGACGGCTGGGGCACGTGACACAGGTGGGACGGGGGACACATGACAGGCAGGACAGGTGACAAAAGGGGCAGGTGACACAGATGGAATGGGGAGACATAACACAGGTGGGGTAAGTGGAACAGGTGACAGGTGAGACAGGCCACACAAGCCAGGTGGGACAGGCAGGGCCGATGGACAGGTGGGCACTAGCCAGGCAGGACAGGTGAACAGGCAGGTTAGACAGGTGAGACAGGTGACATGCTGGACAGGTGAGACAATGGCCCAGGACACGTGCCGGAGGCCCCTGCCAAGACCCTGAGGGGACACTGGCCCAGGGCACATGCCTGAGGCCCCTGCCGAGACCCTGAGGAGCAGAGGCTTCCTGCAGATGGCCTTTGCTTCAGCAGGAGCCACCCTCTCCCACCCCAAGCCCAGGGCTGTGCCGGCAGAGGGGCCGGCTCCCCACGCCCCCACCCTGCAGCAGGGACACCCCCGGTGCTCCAAGGCCCCCAGCTGTGCAATTTGTTCTGCACCAGGCAGTGTTCACACCCCAGACCGTGCCCAAGCGGCCGAAGGTAAGAGGCCCCTGAGACTCCAAGGTCCCCACTCAAAGGCCAGCCTCAGAAACGGCTCTTCTGTGCATCTGAGGAACACGGGGCATGGGCGGTGCTCACCTCCAGTTCTTGGTGTGGGGGGGCCCGTGCTCCACACGCAGCAGGGCATAGCGGGCAGCGTTCAGGGACAGGCCGCGGATGCCGTCGCCCCACTCCTTCTCGGCACTGCGGGAAAGGAAGCGGGGGGCTTGTTCAGCCACATGCCTGGGGGCTTCTCTCCCATCTGGGAAAGAGGGGACTTCCGGGGGCAGGTGAGTCAGGGCAAACAGGACCCCCGGGAAGAGTCCCTGGGTAAGGAGGGAGGCCTCCGTGCCCACCCCTGCCCTCAAGGGAGCCCGTCCCAGGAGCCACCGGGTCAGAGGGTGCCATGGCTATGGAGGAAATGAGGTCTACGTCCAGCATGCGTGAGGTGCCTTCCTCGCAGGGTGGGGAGCAGAAGGCCTGTGACAGGGAAGTGGCTGGACCCCGGGAAGGAGGCGGGTGCAGGGGGAGGGAGGGTGGGCGCTGGGGCACGGGGAAGGACATCCGTGGCTGCCGAGTGAGTACAGGCACAACCTGGGGACACCTCGCGAGACACGTAGCAGGAATAGTCAGCCATAGGCTCACCGCCTGCTGAGGACGGCACGAGACAAGAGCTCCAGGCTGGAGACACTGTCCACAAGTACAGGCACCTTGGCCTGGCTGGAGGCAGGAGGGTAACCCTGGCTTTCACAGCACAGCCCACTTGGACGTGCTCCGAGCTGCCCCCAGGACGGCACACGACATTCAGGCCCCAGGGAGGCCCCTCTAGGGAGCTGCCCTGGGCATAGTGTGAGGGGCCCACAATCCTGTGCGCCGGGTCCGTGAGGGGGGCTAACGGCGCTTACCCGCGGTACTCGATGTACTTGTAGATGCAGCCAGCGATGAGCATGGCGGAGAGCGCATAGTACCAGGAGCAGATAAACATCAGTGCCAGGCACAGGCTCATGCCCAGGAAGGACAGGGTCCTGGGGGCGGGACAAGTGGCTCAGGGGTGGCCCGATGCCACACGGACACTGCCCCTCCCTCAGTGAAACTCTCTGTTAACACCAGGAAAACAGTCACTGATGCCTGACGACCATGCCTGCACCCAGCCACCTCTGAAGGGTGACGTGGCTCCCTGGGCCCCTGTGGAAGCCGCTACTCCAAGACCCAGTACACAGCTCCAGCTCTCAGCGTGCACACAGCACCTCGGCTGTGCACGCAACACCATGGCTGCAGCATCCACCCAGCGCCTGATTCCCAAGGAGGGGAGTTAAGAAGACCCACAGCCCTGATGGAATACGCCCCAAGCCTGGGAGGGCTGGCTGACCACGGGAGGTACAAGGCGCACACAGACACCTGGGCATCCTCGTAACTAGACGCCTTCCTCAGGTACAGAGGCAAAGAGAGGCCACAGTCTCATCAGCTTCCCACGGGCTTACTCCGCAAAGGAACAGTCAAGGACCCGCCTGGGGTCTTCAGGCCCAGGGCAGCTGGCCTTGCAGAGACACCCAGTGTCCCAGCCTGCAGGGCCCCTGACGCCCATGCTGAGCGGCCTCCCCACTGGCAGAGGCACCCACTGTCCCAGCCTGCAGGGCTCCTGACGCCCGTGCTGAGCGGCCTCCCCACTGGCAGAGGCACCCACTGTCCCAGCCTGCAGGGCTCCTGACGCCCGTGCTGAGCGGCCTCCCCACTGGCAGAGGCACCCACTGTCCCAGCCTGCAGGGCTCCTGACGCCTGTGCTGAGCGGCCTCACCAGTGGTAGAACTTGAAGCGTGGACGCCAGTTGGGGGTACGTAGCAGGGTCTGCACGGCACAGGCCAGGTTCACAAACAGGTAGCACATGAGGAAGAACCTGCAGGGACGACCAGACACTGACAGGCAACGGCTGGGCCCCTCCAAGCCCCCAGTCACTGCAACCTGGGAGACCACCCTTGTCATCACTGTCCCTCCCACCTGCGTCTTGTCTCCCCGTGTCTCTGTACATAAGTTGACTCAGACTGACTCCGAATCAGGCCCCCTCAGGCCCCAGTCATCCTGTGGCCGCCTGGTCCATCAAGAGATGGGCCATTGTCCTTTCTCCAGCAGCCATTTGTTCAGCCACACTGTCCCCGGCAGACCCTGGCCGGCGCCTGCCTGGAGGCCTGTGCACCTGCCTTCCCCGGCCCAACTCCCTTCCCGGCATGATCCTGACTGCCCACAGCTGGCCCTGCCTGTTTACTGATTGTCCTGAGCAGGGTCTCCCGTCCACACTGCCCGATGCTCCAGGCCCATACACCCAATCCCAGGTCCCTGTCCTGCGGGGGCTCACATGGAGAGGATCGGGGCCACGCTGTCCAGGGAGGCAATAAGGATGCCAGTCTCACAGATGAGGACCGTCAGCAACAGCGCCCACGTGGGCTCCCCGTTGGCCTTCCCATGGCCAAACACCTGCAGGGAGAAGGGCAGGAAGATGGGGCAGTTGACACCACCCTTTTAGGAGAGAAGCTGCAGTCTGGTCAGGTCCAGCCCAGATGAGTCTTAAAGGCAAAGACCAGCAGACACCACCTTTCACAGTAGGTCCCCGGGACATCACCCGGCCGGCCTGGAAAGAGGCCCTGACAAAGGGCTGCAGCCCAGGAGCCTTCAGAGCTGCGTCTACACCGGGCTTGCCTGCAACCTGTGCGGCCTCAGCCCGCCCCCCACCTGCCTCAGTTTCCCCGACCACACAACACAGGACCAGCGTCTCCAGGGCACTCACGGTTCCCCAGACCCTGTGGTGACCTTTCTCACCCTCAGGCCGCCCTCACCTCCCAGAAGCTGAGGCCCACGGGGTCTGTGTGCCTGTCCCCTTCCCGGACACCAGGCCCGAGGCCCGGCTGGGACTGACAAGATGCAGGTCTGTGTGCCCGTCCCCTTCCCGGACACCAGGCCCGAGGCCCGGCTGGCACTGACAAGATGCAGGTCTGTGTGCCCGTCCCCTTCCCGGACACCAGGCCCGAGGCCCGGCTGGCACTGACAAGATGCAGGTCTGTGTGCCCGTCCCCTTCCCGGACACCAGGCCCGAGGCCCGGCTGGAACTGACAAGATGCAGCCACACAAAGGCCCTGTGGGTCGGCACCCTGCTGAGTGACCGGCGATGGGCGAGGATGGCTCTGCCATCCACAACCTTCCCACAGCTCCCCTGGGCCCGAGTGGCAGGAGGAGCCACAATCGGCAGCTCTGGGCACAGCACACGGACAGGACCCAATGCGGGCATCTGTGCCATCCTCAGAACAGCCACACACTCTGGCTGCAGGCTGGTGACGCCACCTCCCATGGGCTGAAGAGCTCAGCCATACAGAGAAAGGAGTGGCAGGCAGGCAGGGGGCTTCTGGCCAGACAACAGACCAGGCACCTCTGGACCCGAGGCCGTGGGCCCTCACAGCCGCTCCTGACACACCCGGGGCTGCGCTCGGAGGGACCTGCAGGCAGGAGGGCTGGAGCTGCCTCTGCCCACCACTCAACACCCACCACTCCCATGCTCAGAGCAACGGCCGGGGCAGAATGACCACCACGGGGTCCAAGCTGCAGGCATGTGCCCCACACACGGCACTGTGAGGATCCCGCAGGGGAACAGAGCCCGACCCTGACCTTCCAGGGTCACCTCCCCGAGGACGCAGGGCTCACCCGCAGGAAGGGGATGATGCCATCACGGGCAATGGCCTGCAGCAGGCGCGGTGCCCCCGTGAGGCTCTGCAGGCCGGCGCCGCAGGTGGAGAAGAAGGAGCCGATGACGATGACCCAGGGGGAGGGCCAGGCCAGCATGCCGATGACCAGGTTCCCCTGCAGGGCCTCCCCGAACCTGCAGGCGGGCGGGTGGGAGGGCGGTTTTCAGAAATGTGCCTAAATCAGACAAAACGTCTTCTCCCACCGAGGGGCCCGGTGTGGTGGGAGCGGCTCCTTGGAAAGCTGAGGCCTGGCCTCCAGTCCCCGTTGGCTGAAACCTCCACCAGGCTCTGCCCGGCATGGCCGGAATGCTCTGGACGGTCTTCAGTGGGGGAGGGGGTCCTGCTCACCTCAGGGTTGCTCTTGGGAGCAGCGAAGACCCAGCCTGGCATCAGCTTCAGTCAGGGACCACCCAGGATCCCCGGGGCCTTGGGGCTGCCAGACAGGCACGTCCCATGAGGATGCAGGTCAGCGACGACCTGCCTGGGACCCCACTACTTCTCCACTTGGCAGCAGGGCTGGGGGTCTCCCAGGGCCAAGCCTCACCCGTCCACACCCCTGTGGCCTCCCCAGGAAGGGCCTGTGCCCCCAGCTGCATCAGGGCTTGGAGGTGGCTCTGAACGGTTCCCCAGGCTCTAGGCTCCAGGGGAAGAGACATCAGACCAAGGGGATCCCAACCCTGGGACCAGGACGGCTTCAGCTCTGTATATGGACATGAAGTCCTAGGGCGATGTAATTTCAAAGTCGAACTCGTCCTCAGGAAAACCCATGAAGACGACAGGCTTTGCACGAAAACTGCAGATGGAAACGTACTTATCTCGTAAGACCACACCTTCAATGCAGGCCCCAAACAGCACAATGCAGGAGAGATCTACAGCTCTCGTCAAGGAAAGGCGGGTCTGCGGGTACAGTGTCCTCAGGTACAGGGGGGTGGGGTAGGTGGGGAGACGCGCTGGCCAGCTGGCCCCAGGCTCCAGTTGGGCAGGGACCATTCTGCACCCCATCCCATCCCGAGCACGTTCTGTCCCCCGCGTCCTCAGCGCACCCTCCCAGGGCTCTGTCCAGCATCACAGAACAGGGCCCGGGGGTGGTGGAGACACACCTGGCCTGGTGCTTGACCACCAGGGATCGGCAGGGGACCTCGCTGAGGGGATGATGCTCGGCTGGAAAGAGGCAGCCTTGGGATTGAGAAGCCAGAGGCCCCACGGGCCCAGCCTGCCGGTGGCACGCACCACACACAGCTGCGCGTCACTGTCCACACGCAGGAGGATGACTGCTTCTGTTTTATCTACGATCGCATCACACAGTGGCGAAGAAGCCGGGGTCCTGACAGCAGCCCCAGCCCCATCTCCCAGGGAGGATGACGTGGTCGGAGTCCGGCCTAACCCGGGAAGTCACACGCCAGTGGCCAAGGGCACAGTGCTGAGCCGGGGAGGGCATGGGGGCCTCCCCCGAGGCAGAGGCTGGAACCCGCACCTCCCTCGCCTGCACCCCTCCAAGGATACAGATGAAAGACGTGGTCACTATGGCCAGGATGGTCCCCGTGGGGATGGACTTCTGCGCATCCTTGAGGTCCCCGGATCGGTTTGAACCCGCCATGATACCTACGAACATGGAAAATGCTGCCAAGACCCATCTGAGGAGTCAGTGCCATGTGATGGCGGCCCCTGCCCAGAGAGCCGGAAAGGTGGTCTCTGGGGAGACCCCGAGGGTGAGCTGCTCCCGAGGCTGCAGTCCAAGCTCCACCAGCCCACGCTGCAGGACCGCGGCTGGGGGGACGCAGGCCCAGGCATGTTTACCTCTCCCCTGGACCCGAGGACAAGGCCTGACCCCAACACTGACCCCCACGCCCTCCACACCCAGGGCTCCTCTGGAGCCTGCATTAATCCCACGACCAAGGGTCAGCCCAGGGACGGTGCTGAGCAATGGCTCACAGGCCCCCCAGGAACTAAGGACTTTCGGAATGAGACCCCAGAATGACTCAGAGCCCAGCCAGCCAGGCGGGCAGACGCTGTGACCCCTCCTGCTGCAGTGCCACATGGGCACCACCTTCCTCTAGGGAGCCACGGCCGCGGGCATTTCCACACAATCGGCTCCCACAGAGCTCCGGGAAGCCAGATCGGTGGCGGCCACTTGACACTGGGCTCAGTCCCATCCAAGGCACAGCCTGAAGCGCCCGTGCTCGGGGTGGCCTGGGAGGCGGCAGAGCGCACAGTCCGGTGCGGTGGACCGCAGAGACACCCAGAGCCACGCAGTAGCTCTGCCCCAAACCCTCCACCCACGGCGCTGAGAGCAGACGGACGGGGTAGGCTGGAGCAGAAGCACACGGAGAGGACCCGGGCTGATCACCCCCTCCATGGTGAGACGGGCCCACCTTCAGGGGCGGTGAGGTAAACACGAGACGCCAGCGCTGGGGCCAGGCCCTGCGGCTGACCCTGGGCTCCAGGGCTTTGAGATGCGCTGAGATAAAGTCCAGAAGCAGACGTGGGAGGGACTGGAAGGGCAGCCCAGGCCACACAAGCAGCCAGCGCCAGTCAGGGCCATCCCGACAGGAAGGCCAAGTGGAGACAGCCGGGGGCGTGTGTGTGTGACTGGGAGAGCATGGGGCCTGGCCCCACCCCTTGGGGAACAACCAAGGGCCCCACCCCCGATCGGAACAAGGCCCACTGTTTGAGAAGGACACAGAGGGCCGAGGTCCCCGGCCTCTGAGCTCACACTGAGGCCACTCCTAGGCGTCTCTTAATAGCGTGTCATGTATTCTCAGCAACCCTACAACAGCTTCTCCTGACACAGGCCTGCCCAGGAGAGCGGCAGACAGGCGTCTTACGAATCCATCAGGACACAGAGCAGAGACCTCAGCCGCTTCCCCTGAACCAAACAGGCAAGATAAGCAGGGGCAGGAAGGAACACACTAGAGAGAGAGAGAGAGACAGACACAGAGAGAGACACAGAGAGAGAGACAGAGACAGAGAGAGAGACACACACACAGAGGGAGAGACAGAGAGAGAGATTGGGGGAGGGAGAGGGAGACAGAGAGAGACAGAGAGAGGGAGGGAGGGAGAGACAGAGAGAGAGGGAAAGGGGGAGGATGAGAGAGAGAGAGAGAGACAGGAGGACAGAATGACAGAGACAGAGAGATGGACAGAGAGACAGAGGAAGGGAAAGATGGAGAGAGGCTGGGCGCAGTGACTCAAGACGCCTGTAATCCCAGCACTTTGGGAGGAGTAGGATGGCTTGAGCTCAGGAGTTTGAGACCAGCCTGAGCAATGTGGGGAGACCCCCCTCTACAAAAAATATAGACATTTGCCGAACGTGGTGTTGTGTGCCTGGGCTCCCAGCTGCTCCCCCTCTACAAAAAATACAGACATTAGCCGGGTGTGGTGCCGTGTGCCTGGGGTCCCGGCTGCTTGGGAGACTCAGGTGGGAGGAATGTTTGTGTCTAGGAGGTCGAGGCTACAGTGAGCCATGATCACACCACTGCCCTCCAGCCTGGGTGACAGAGCGAAAAAGAGAGGGAGAGAAAGAAAGAGAAGGAGACGGCTGGAGCAGCGGGCTCACCGGTCACGGAGGGGAAGTAGATGCCAACCAGGAGGGTGAAGGAGGCCGCAATGTCGGTGAGCACGTAGGGCAGCGTGCTGGCGCGGCTCTCCTCTGCCACAGGCACCGAGGGCACACCTTTCTTCTCCACAAACGCCCCCGCGTGCGCGTACGTACTCCACAGGTTCTCTGCCGGACAAGGAAGATCCCATGGGTTTCTGGCACCTTCCGTCCAGCGCCCGCACCACGGGGCAGGCCACTCCCTGGCAGGTCCCACTGGTGGCCGGAGGGGAAGGGTCACAGCTTGTGCGCTGCAAGCAGGCTCCAATTCAAACAAGTTTTTGAGATGGTACCTCTGGGAAAGCTACCTGTCTGCGTCTACGGAAGGAAGGTCAGCACTAAAGAGAAGCCTCAGTGCGGAACGACGTACTCCTGGGAAGCCCGGGCCTCCTCTCCAGGGTTCTGGAGCAGGTCTCGTGTACCCTGCCAGGGGTCCTTTTCCTCAAGCCCCTGGGGCGGGTCCAGGGCAGCCTCTCATCAGGGAAGGACGCACAGAGGGGGTGTCACCGCCCAGCCACCGCTCCCTCACTAACACAGCAAGTTCCCCACACATGCTGCCAGGTGGTCGTGGACATAAATCCGTGGCTTTAAGACCAGCTTGCTGACCACGACAGAGGCCGTCTCCCGGCCACACTGTGTTTGGCTTCTGTGGCTCTGCCAGGGGTGTGCACAGGGACCCCCAGGCTCGTCAGCAGCATCTGGGGAGGGGCTCGGCCAGGCAGGAGGAACTGGGGCCCTGAGAGCGACTCTATAGTGACAGCGTCCACCGGGGCCAGCACCGGCCGCCGCCACCCCCAGCCCCTGCTGCAGCCCTGCAGGCCTCACCCAGGAAGACGCCGCTGGCCGCGCCCGGGATGCCCTGGATTTCGGTGACGTTGTTCTGGATGAAGTACTCGTCACACGTGGCGCTGGGCTGGGAGCCATTGCAGAAGAGGCCCCAGAGGGCAGAGGCGGCTGAGTTGTTGTGGGTGACGTAGGCCTTAACGCAGGCATCAAAGCTGCGCCGAGATAGCGTGCGGTTCCCCAGAAGGCAGACCCTAGGGCGGGACAAAGAGGCACAGCCGTGTGCTGCTGCTGAAGTGGCTTTTACTGCCTCACCCGGCTCCTCCAGTGGGCACCCGTGGTGTCACCCGCGAGTGGCTCCTGGCACCCTGCACCTCCCAAGACAGGAAGGCCACAGATCACGCCGGGAACTGGGCCTGAGCCAGGCTGCAGCAGGAACGCAAGGGTCACGGATCACGCCGAGGACCGGGAACCCGGGACCGGGCCAGGCTGCAGCAGGAATGCTGTACCGTACAGCCGTCCCCTCATCCATGGTTCGGCCACCCATGGTCCAAACATGCTTAACTGAAGTGTTCTAGACATGTACAATTCACACGCTTTCCACTGCGCAGTGGAAACCAGTGAGGTGGAACCCAGCGAACCCCCCGTGCCGACACAGCCACGCTGCAGTCGCTCCTGCCTGAGGCCCTCAGCGGTGTCCTGGCCGGGTCGGCTGTCACAATCTCAGTGCCTGAGTCCAAGCCACCCTCCTGCCACGTCCCAACGGCCAAGAGCACAGGAGTGCCGCCTCTGGTGTGTAAACCAGGCCTGTGTGTAGAAAACAGTCTACACGGCTTCAGGCATCAGCAACGGGTCTCAGGACGGGTGCCCCAGGGAAGGGCGCCCCAGGGAAGGGCGCCCCAGGGAAGGGCAGAGCTGTGTTTCCCTAAAACAGGCTCGCAGGGTTGCGGCTGCTCTGCCTCCCTCTGTTTTGAGGCCTCTATGAGGCTATTCCTTCAGGGGCTCCCTCCACACGGAGACGGCAAAAACTTGGGAACCTCGAGGGGCTTGGCTGCTGGCCTTTTCTGGACCCGCTCCTGAGGGCTCTGGCGGCCACTCCCGTGTTCCAGGACCCTGGGCCGCCTCCCAGCTTCTCCTCCAAGAGGACAAGAGCCTCTCCAAGCACCTCTGGGAGGGACAAGGGAGCCCACGACCCTCGGTGCCATCGGACCGTGCTCAGGCCTCCGGCCACCCTTAAACCTGCCACTGAGGAGGGTCTTCACGCTCAGACCCGGCCACAAGGATGCCTCGGCCCGCCTCACGGCTGGGTTTCCCATAATCCTCAGCACGAGCCCACAGGGGTTCCCGCCATGGTCACACCCAGTCCCGCCCCTCGCGGGGAGCTCAGTGTCAAGGATGACGGACCAGAGGCGGGCAGAGCCCATGGGACCTGGCCCCAGCCCCACACACCACCCAGGCTCAGAGGCCCCGAGACTCACGGGATGTCCGGGGGGTCGAAGGCAGACTTGATGACGCCGGCGTAGATGGCCAGGATGGACAGCACGACGCAGGCCAGGAAGACCAGCGCCAGCTTGTTGACGTACTTGACGCCCACGAAGACCACCAGGGCCATGAGCACCAGCGTGCACGTGCCATACACACGCATGTTGTGCAGCATGGCGGCCGCCTCGCCACCCGCAGCCTCTGCCTGGAAGATGGCCGCACCCGGGGAGATGTATGTCTGCAGGGACAAGACGGGTTGGGAGGCCGTCCCCGGACAGAACTCCCCAGTGCCCCTCCCTCCTGCAAGCACCCAGCACCACACAGGGGCCTCCTCCCCAGGCGCTGGGGCCATCGGGAGGCATCCGTGCTGGACGGAGCCCGCGGGGGTCAGCGCACGGGCAGTGGACGGCCAGGGGCCTGCACGTTTCCTAGGAGCCACCCGGGCACCTGAGAATAAAGCAACTTCAGGACCCGGGGCGGCCGCACATCCACACTCAAAAGAAACATCTGGTAAGAGGAACGTGACTGCTGCCCAGAGAGCTCGGCCCATCCTGGCTGGACGTCCTGGACAAACACTGGGTCTGACCACACCAGCTGGCTGCAACCTCCGTTCCGCCCAAATTCAAGGGACAGAGATGTGAGATGGTGCTGCTCAGCTCCCTCAAGACCAGGGCAGGACGGGGGTACAGTAGATGTGGAGGACACGGCACTCATCCCCACCAAAGGCAACCCGGGGAGTGCGGCAACCACGGTGTCTTTGCAGCCACGGCACCCGGGCAGGAAAGACCGAGGGGCATGGCCAGGGGACTCAGGGTGGGACAGGGGTGGATGCGACCCCACTGAAAGGTTTCAGAAACTTCTCGGCCATGTGGCTCTCTGCAGGAGCCCAGGAGGCCGGGAACCAGGTCTGGCAGCGGAGGGAGGGGCAGAAAGACTGTGAACGGGGGCTCAGGTGGGCGTCTCTGAAGCCCTGCGGGGACGGCGGGTTTCAGAAGCTCACAGGAAGGGCGGTGCTCAGCGGCCAGAGAGGGCGGTTCCTGTCCCCACGAGGACCAAGGAACTCAGGCCACAGCTCTCAGCTGTGCTCAGGTGATGCGGGGCGTGCTTTGAGCCTGTTTTGGGAAGGTGATGACATCACCTGGCCGTACACTGCTGGGCTCCGTAACCCTCGGCCAAGTGCCCAAATCAATCAGGCAGGGAAGGGGCTGGGATCCTGGCAAGAGGTTCTTCTAAGCCGAGTTCCAACCCTGCCCCTAAAACAGCTCAGACTGCAGGGCCGCACCCACGCGGGGCTCAGATCCACAGCCCAGACGTCTACCCAGCTCATGCCAGGCACCCCTCGCGGAGGGCACCAATGGTGCTCACGGGGGACCCAGGTTACTGCGGAGTGGACGCTGCCCGACGGCTTCTGCCAGGGAGAGCCCAGGGGCAGCCAGGGCAGTGGGGGCGGGATGGCTCCGTGTGCTGTGTGTGCCACAGAGCGGGTCAGGCAGGGCCCTTGGCGTCCTTCCGCAGACTGCGGGGTGGGGAACGCTCCAAAGCAGCATGCTCACCAGAAGGATCTCGATGGTCCCCAGAATATACATGGCGCCTGCGAACGTCGTGCCCAGGTAGAAGCAGAGGCCGACAGCGCCTCCGAACTCGGGTCCCAGCGAGCGCGATATCATGTAGTAGGAGCCGCCAGCTGTGGAGACACAGGCCGCGGCCACGGGTCAGGGGCACGCTTGGACGCGGACTCGAGGTGTGGTCTGCGCTGTCGCTCATGAGTGAAGGAGGGCCTGTCTCTGCGAAGGAGCGTGTTCGCCTACCACAAAGCAGCACATGAAGACACCTGGCTGCCACGGTAAACGCTCCCCTTCCGAGGCTCGGCACACATTCCACACCGACCGTGCCCTCATGGACATAAGGACCAGGTGAGGTCGGGGCAGGAGCCCCAGCAGGTCCCGGAAAAAGGCCTGCGTACATCAATGGCAGCCCCAGCCCCCACTTCCACTAAGTTTTGCTTATAAAAAAGGCAAAAGAGAAACCAGGATGTTCAGGAGTTCTCTGGTAGACTGTGAACCACGCACGCGATGGCTGACGGGAAAGCCGGGAGCAACCCCAGGGTTGCCTGGAGAACGCGGCTCTCCCTGCTCTGAGCAGTGCATATGGCACGAGGAAGGGGCCCTAACGGATGCAGTCATCGAGAAGCAGAGACTGGTCCCCTGGCTGCTGAGGGAGACCCCCAGTGAGGGCCCTCGTGCTCTCCTGCGGCCGGGGAAGTCCACTGAGCACCACGCAATGCCCCCGTGGGGGTGGGGGCCAGCTGCGTGAGGACCTGGTGCTGAGCAAACCCGGCCGTTAACACGCACAGGACACGTGCACTAGGGAGCAGACGTGGCATCATCTCAGTTCACTAGTTATTTCGTGTTGCAATTTATTACTAATTAACAATATCATCTTGGTTCACCAGTTATTACGTATTGCAATTAATTTATTACTAATTAACATCTCAGTTACACTAGCTATTTACGTAATTAATTACTAATTAACAGTATCATCTCAACTCACTAGTTATTACGTACTATAATTAACTTAATGCTAATTATCATCTCAGTTCACTAGTTATTACGTATTGTAATTTATTGCTAACGAACATCATCTCAGTTCACTAGTTGTTACGTATTGTAATTAATTTATTGCTAATGAACATCATCTCAGTTCACTAGTTATTACATATTGTAATTAATTTATTGCTAATGAACATCATCTCAGTTCACTAGTTATTACGTATTGTAATTAATTACTAATTAACATCTCAGTTCACTAGTTATTATGTATTGTAATTAATTTATTGCTAATGAACATCATCTCAGTTCACTAGTTATTACATATTGTAATTAATTTATTACTAATTAACATCTCAGTTCACTAGTTACTATGTATTGTAATTAATTTATTACTAATTAACAAAGTCAGGGCAGCGTTTTGTCTTCACCTTCCCTTGTGAGATACAGGTTCCAAGAACTCAGCCTATGGCACATGCCGGGCTACAGGCGTCACTGGAATCGCCCGTGCCTCCCCCTCCCTAGTCCGCTGCCCGGTGGGCACTGCCTACCCTGACAAGAGATGGGCACCATGCAGCAAAATGGGGAAGAAAACCAAACAGCCGTGACCTCACGGCTCAAACGCCAGAGGAGCCAGTGGAGAACACGCAGAAGGCCTGGCAGTGACCCCCAGGCAGCCCCTCTGCCCCGCGGAGCGGCCTCCTCCCAGTTACCGTGCGGAAACACACAGACTCCTCTAACAGGACTCAGGCACCCCTTACCTGGCACCACGCCGTTGGTAGCAATCGCACTCATGGAAATGGCGGTCAGCATTGTCTGCAGAAAGACAGGCGGCCATCTGAGGAGAGCTTTCCAAGAGCCTGCCGGCGTCGCAACACTCCCAAGGCGCGGTCTACGGCCTGGCTCCCGCCGAAAGTCAGCCCCCAACGCCAGGGCTCTCCATCTCAATGGAGTGGCTGGGAAACCAGGACCCGGAGGCTCCCGGGCACCAGGCATGCAGTGTCCTGGTTCCCACCCCTTTCCCTATGACAAGGACCCCTGAAAGTACCCAAGGTCCTTCCAAACTGGAGGTGATGTCGTCAAAACACAGGGTGTCCCTTCCCTTGGAAGCCTCAGCCCCCTGAGGCCGCCCCACAACACCCACCACTGGCCAAGATGCCTTTCCACAGACATGGGTAAATGAGGTGCCAGCGCCAATCAACACGCCAGCGCTAACCCCGGCCAGTGCGGCGTCTCATCCCCGCAGCTGCCCCAGCTCTCGTGGAGGGGATGGCGCTGAACAACCTCTACACGGGTGTCTGGGGAGGGCCCTACTGTCCGGCTGCCCCCGCCTGAAGGCACAGCCACACTGGCCGGGGAGACTCACGCAGGTGCAGCACATGGCCACGATGAGGAAGGACTCCAGGACACCAGCCACCCCCACGATCCACGTCAGACGCAGGAAGAGGATGACGCCCAGGATGTTCTGCAGGCACGGCAGGTAGACGCCAATGAAGGTGCCCATGCGCGGAGCCTGCGGCGGAACACAGTATGTGCCGGGGGCTCAGACCCCACACCCGAAGGCAGCCCCCTCCCCAGGCTGCACTCAGGCCCTGGGCAGGCAAAGCGGCCGTGGGGGCAGGAAGGGGCAGGAAGGGGACTGGAGGGGACAGGAGTCCGTCCCAGGACAGACGGAGGCTCAGAGAGAGGCCCAGGGCGGGACCCTGACCATCCCGGGGCGGGGGCTTAGGGGAGGGGAGCAGAACCACATGGTTGGCAGAGAACCAGGATGCAGCTGCTCTGCTGTGCCTCCCCGACGGAGGGGAACCTGTTACACTGGAAAAGTTATGGGAAAAACAAGAGGGAGAACAAGAGGGCCCCCAGCTCCATTCCCTGGATGGCTCAGGGCCTCAGACCTGACCCAGGACCTCAGACCTGGGAGAGCCTGAGACTTCAGGAAGGGAAGCAGAGCTGGCGGAGGGATGAAACAGCTGCTGCCCATAAAGCTAAAAAAAATAAAATTTAATTAAAAAAAAAAATCCACAGCTCAGCATTGGCCCGGGTCACCACAAGATAACAGCAAAGGTTCAGATATCCACCCTGGGGCCACCCTGCCTGCCCCAGCATGGAGCAGGCAGCCCGCTTCAGACACCTGTGCCAGAGAGGGGGACACACCCCGTGGCCCTGAAGAAACCCGCACGGGCAAGGACCAGCAGCACAGCCAGAAGCAGGTCAGCGCCTGCGAGGCAGCCCCTCAGCCCCGCTAGGGACCAGCCAGGCTGGGGCAGAAGTTTCAGCTCTGTCCCCATTTCCTGCTCAGCCCCTCCCGCCATGAGCAGGGGCACATGGCTCGGACCTGGAGGACGGCTGGCCCCAGCACAAGGTGACGTTTTAACAGGAAAACGTCTCAAGGTCAATACGGAAAACGGGGAAGGTTTTCTTTGAAGACATTTCCTGTGAACAACGGCCACAGTGCAGATCAGAATAGGCTCCGTGAGGAGGCTGAGGAGGGGGTTCGATCCTGGGGTTCACACAGCCCAGGCCTGGGGATGGGGCCGGCTGCTGGACGGGAACAGGAGACCAGGTGATGGACAGCTCCCAGGGAGAGCATGCTTAGCACCACACCACAAAAGCAAACAGGGCGGCTTCCGGGGTCATTGTGCCGGAACGCCTCCCACAGACAGGCCGGGTCCGGGGCTCGGCAGAGATCTAGGGCTCCACTGACTTTAGGACCCTGGGGAAAATAATTTAAGAGAACAGCCAGGAGCATGGGAAGCTCTGGCTCTGAGAGCCTGGGGGATGCACTTGGTTCCCTGAGCCCTAGGTGGGGAGCAACAGGGGAGCAACTTGCTTGTGATGGGGGCCCTGGAGAGGAGAGGGTGACGGGGCCGGGGGCCGCTGCTGGGCCCTCCAAATCTGGGTACGCCTTGTTCTTGGGGCAAACGACAGAAGTGGCAGGAGATGGAGGAGAACAGGCTTTGGGACATTTTCATGGGATAAAACTGAGAACCCAGGGCAGGGGTGACAGCAAGGCTCCGGGGACAACTGTTGCTGTGACTTCACAGTAAGGCTTCAGCAGGAGCCGATAGGCAGAGCTCCAGGCAGAGACGCCGTCCACAGAAGGGGCCCTGCCCTCCAGGCTCAGCCTCAGATCCCACAGCCCCATGACAGGTGAGTCAGAAGCTGGTTCTCTGCCAAAGGCGGGGGATCCTGACTCCTCATGAAAGGGCATGGCTGGCCTTAGCCTCTCGGTTTGTGCCTAAAAGGCAACTTATAAGGCCCAACCCGACCCAATTTCAGGCGCGGGAGGCTGGAGATGCCTGGCTCTTTTAATGGGAGCAGCTCTGCTGGGGGTGAGCCTCTGAGCCTGGCCAAAGAGGACGAGGGGCGGCCCCTGCCCTTCCACCCCCGGGGGCCGAACCACAGTCCCCAAAGGGAGCTGAAGGATTCACTGCCAACCGAAACCTGCCATTGTCACACAACAGGCCTGCTGGGGTCACGGGCCCTGGTCCCCCCCCGACTGAAACGCAGGCTGCACCAGCCTTGAGCACCTGCATGTTGACCCCGAGGGACAGAGGCCTGAGACACACCGGCCTGGGAGTAGGGTTGCCAGGGAGGGCCAGGGAGAGCCCTCCAGGTGGAAACCTCCTGGACCCTGGCCCACAGTGTGCCGTCAACAAACGCACCTGCCTGGACGTTTCCTCATGTCTCGGTACCAAGGAGGGTGAGAGAAGCTGGAGTATGCTCTCTATGGGCACCTCATGGCAGGCTGGGCTCCACCAGGCAGAGGGGTTGGAGCTGGGTGGCCAGGCCAGAGGTGCCTGAGCCCAGCCGAGCTGGAACTGAAGCCGGTTCCCAGAGCACTCGGACCAGGCCCGTGGGAAGGCACCTGCTCCCTGGAGAAGGCCAACATCTCCCTAGACACAAACTCCAGCACGCAGGCGGACAGACAGGGAAGGCCTGTCGCTCCGGAGTTTTGGTGCCAGAGCACCCGCCTGAGCCCATGAGGCCTCAAGGCAGCGCCCAGCCTGCATGAAACCCCAGAGAGGTGCTGAGTGCTGAGCCCGGCATGGCAACACCCAATTCTGCAGCGTCCACATGCAGCAGTGGTGGCCCCACACCAAGGGTTGGCCGAGCTATGGACAGGCGGGGTGGCCACAGGCTCCCCCAGCCGGGAAGGGCCCAGCAGGGGAACCACAAAGAGGTCCAGAGATGCAGCTTCCAAAGAGGCCGCTGCCCTGTCCTGGGACAACAGCCAGGGCTGAGGGCCCTCGTCAGGCCAGGCCCCATCCCGAGGTGGCCACACGGTCACATCCCTCACTTGTCTCTGGTTACTTCAACCCCAGTGATGCTTCTCAAAAACAAAACCAAGTGTCTTCAGGTATCCTGGAAATGCAATATTAATTCCACTGTGTTTACAGTAAAAGGAAGGAAAGAGAAATCTTCAGGGGCCTGACTTCCCGATCGCTGTGTGGGACCCAGGTCAGCTGAACACTGGACGCTGGCAGCAGGCGCTCAGGGCTGGCGCCGACGCAAAGCACAGAGCCCAGGCTAGGCAGATGCAGGGAAGGGCAGGGGGCCAGCCGAGGGATGCCCCACTTGGTGGAGGTCAGAGCAGGGGGGCCACCCTCCCTGGACCTGGTGGGTGCCCGGTTCAGCACCTCCTTCCTTCCTGCTCGCTGGCCCCTACCTGGTGCCACAAAACCCTCCCTCCTGAGAAGACAGGGGTCTCCTGAGAGTATTAGAAAGTTAGGGAAAATAATAGGGGAATTTAAAAATCATCCTAAAAAGCCAATGCATGCCCTTAGCTGTCTGCCGAAGGAGCGGGGCACAGGCTCAGGGCTGACTCGGGAAATGACAATTTTGTGTCAAGACTGGGGAAGGATGTCGCCTGGCTTCACAGCAGAGCCTGCGCCGCAGTTTCCTTTGGTGGATTTTTTGTTTGTTTTTTGTATCTTATGATTCTAAAGCAATGCACACGTATTTGGAAGATTTTAACAGCAGAGGGAGTTGAGAAGAAACTGAGCCACCTGTCTCGTCCCCACAGCGAGAACAGCGTTTGTTTCATCCGCCCATGAGACTTTTCCCAACATGGGCCCAGGGTCTTTCTCATCTGTGAGCGTCACTTCAGGGCGTCAGGCCTCAGGGTGGTTCTCAGACAACCCGTCTGCGCAGGGGACGGCAGAACCCTCCCGAGGACGCTCAAGGGGTTTCCACACCTCGTCGCCCACAGAAACCACCCCAGGGAAAACGTTCTACGGAATCCCCACTGCATCCCCCTCGTTTCCTAGGACGGATTCCTGGAAACAAATCCTCAAGGAATAAAACTGCAGGGAAAACGCTACCAGGCTAAGTGTCCTGGACAGGAAACAAAAAGGAGGGTGGCCCCCCGGGGAGGACGGAGGCCACAGCACCCTCTGGAAGGGGCCACGTCCCGGCCTCTCGGATCCATTCAGACTTCTCTCCACAGCAGGGGGCAGGGCCACTCCCGCAGAACGAACAAAACACCCCAAGCTCGTTTCTCGACAGGGAACCCGGCCACCCAGCTGTGTGGGGGATGCCATGCTTCCTGGACAGTGGAGAGGGAAGAGGGCTGGACCGGAGCTGCAGGGCAGGCACCATCGAGTCCTCCCAGGAAGAAAAGGCTGGACGTGGCCACAACACTATTGCTTAAGGCAACTCTTCTGACAAGCAACTGCTTTGCCGGCGTGATCTGACCTACCAGGACACACGGGGTGGGGACTGGGCAGGCATGGGCAGGGCAGCCGTACCTTGGCCTCGCGCCGCCGGCTCTCCTCGTCCTCCTCGTGCTCCACCACGCCCTGGCTCAGGTTGGTGTAGTTGGCCAGCTTGTTGAGCAGTGAGGACACCATGGGGTTGCTGTCCATCTCCTCCTGTGCAGTGTGGACATGGGTCATAGGCGGCCCTCACCTCGCCGCAGGCCCCCAGGCTCCCTCCCCATGTTCAGGTTGTGGAGCTCAGGCTCTTGCCCCGTCCTGAGCCCCGGGTCTGAAGCCAGCCAGAGAGGCCTGGACACCTGTGCGGAGGTCTGAGTCCAAGGCCGGGGCTCCAGGCCTCACTGAGTGGGACCATCCACCCATGGCAGGGACCCCAGGATGTCCAGCACTCAGCAGCTCTGAGGGGTTCCCATGGGGCTGGAACACCCTCGATCCAGGAAGGACCCCAGAAGGCGCCCGTCGAGGACCACATCCCAGCTCAGGTGCAGGACTGGGTCCCCTCCATGGCCTTCGGGACAGGGAGGCCCCAGTTCCTTCCACGTGGTGTCCAGTCCTGTGGGAGGCCCCGGCCTGGGGGCTCCCAGAGGCTCCTTTACTTTTCCACATCAAAGCAACGGCCCTGGCACCGTCTTCTTCTAATAAGTTACCTCGAAAAGGGCCATGTTCTTCCCTTCAAAGAAACTCTCCTGTTCCGCCTCAACATTGTTGAGGAATGGGCTGTTTTCTCTCGGATTTCCATCTCCTGGTGAGGGAAAAACAGTTCAGAGTCAGCATAGAAGGAACTAAAAGTAAGCACAGAAGGCCAACCGCAGATCCTGCACGGAGGGCCCTGGTCCCCACCAGCTGTCACCTCCAAACCGTGGCTAAGGGTGACACTACCCCTTCCTTCCACATATCTGTGTTCCAAAGAAAGAGGCATTTCCCAGGACACACGCTAGTCCCAGGGCACACACTAGCCCCAGGACACACGCTAGCCCCAGGATACACACTAGTCCCAGGACACACACTAGTCCCAGGACACACGCTAGTCCCAGGACACACACTAGTCCCAGGACACACGCTAGTCCCAGGACACACACTAGTCCCAGGACACACGCTAGCCCCAGGGCACATGCTAGTCCCCCGGCACACACTAGCCCCAGGGTACACACTAGCCCCAGGGTACACGCTAGCCCCAGGACACACGCTAGCCCCAGGACACACGCTAGCCCCAGGACACATGCTAACCCTAATGCACACACTAGCCCCAGGGCACACGCTAGTCCCAGGACACACGCTAGTCCCAGGGCACACGCTAGTCCCAGGACACACGCTAGTCCCAGGGCACACGCTAGCCCCAGGGCACACACTAGCCCCCAATGCACACGCTAGCCCCCAGCACACGCTAGCCCCAGGACACACGCTAGCCCCAGGACACACGCTATCCCCAGGGCACACGCTAGCCCTGATGCACACACTAGCCCCAGGGCACACGCTAGCCCCAGGACACACGCTATCCCCAGGACACACGCTAGCCCCAATGCACATGCTAGCCCCAATGCACACGCTAGCCCCAGGGCACACGCTAGCCCCAGGGCATAAGCTATCCCCAGGGCACATACTAGCCCCAATTCACACGCTAGCCCCAATGCACATGCTAGCCCCAGGGCACACGCTAGCCCCAATGCACATGCTAGCCCCAGGGCACACGCTAGCCCCAATGCACACGCTAGCCCCAGGACACACGCTAGCCCCAGGACACACGCTAGCCCCAGGGCACACGCTAGCCCCAGGACACACGCTAGCCCCAGGACACACGCTATCCCCAGGGCACATACTAGCCCCAATTCACACGCTAGCCCCAATGCACACGCTAGCCCCAGGGCACACGCTAGCCCCAATGCACACGCTAGCCCCAATGCACACGCTAGCCCCAGGGCACACGCTAGCCCCAATGCACACGCTAGCCCCAATGCACACGCTAGCCCCAGGACACACGCTAGCCCCAGGACACACGCTAGCCCCAATGCACACGCTAGCCCCAGGGCACACGCTAGCCCCAATGCACACGCTAGCCCCAGGACACACGCTAGCCCCAATGCACACGCTAGCCCCAGGACACACGCTAGCCCCAGGGCACACGCTAGCCCCAATGCACACGCTAGCCCCAGGGCACACGCTAGCCCCAGGACACACGCTAGCCCCAATGCACACGCTAGCCCCAGGACACACGCTAGCCCCAGCACACGCTAGCCCCAGGACACACGCTAGCCCCAGGGCACACGCTAGCCCCAGGGCACACGCTAGCCCCAGGACACACGCTAGTCCCAGGACACACGCTAGCACCAGGGCACATGCCAGCCCCAATGCACACGCCAGTCCCAGGGCACATGCTAGTCCCAGGGCACATGCCAGCCCCAATGCACACGCTAGCCCCAGGGCACACGCTAGCCCCAGGACACACGCTAGCCCCAGGGCACACGCTAGCCCCAGGGCACACGCTAGTCCCAGGGCACACGCCAGCCCCAGGGCACACGCCATCCCCAATGCACACGCCAGCCCCAGGGCACACGCCATCCCCAGGGCACACGCCAGCCCCAGGGCACACGCCATCCCCAATGCACACGCCATCCCCAGGGCACACGCCATCCCCAGGGCACACGCTAGCCCCAGGGCACACGCCAGCCCCAATGCACACGCCAGCCCCAGGGCACACGCCAGCCCCAGGGCACACGCCAGCCCCAGGACACACGCTAGCCCCAGGACACACGCTAGTCCCAGGACACACGCTAGCCCCCACACACATTATCATTTAAGACAAAGCCCCTGAAAGCCTCAGCAAGTGAGCTGTTCAGCCCAGGGCAAGGGCACCTCCCTCTGGCATTGAAAATCTCTCATTCAGCCAAATGTGGGCAAAATTCTCACTTTCAAAAGTCAAGGCTGCACCTCCTCGCCTCGCTACTCAATCCGCCGTTTCTGAGGGACACAGAGGATTTCCCACTGTTCCCTGTCGAGGACGCCGCCCAACTCCTGCATCTTTCAAGAAGGCTGGGCCGGTGACCCCTCCGGGGGGCTGGGTCGGTGACCCCTCCGGGGGGCTGGGCCGGTGACCCCTCCGGGGGCTGAGCCCAGGGCTTGGAACCAGGGGGTAGATCCTAGCAGCTGCTCGAGGGCACGCGCAACGGGGCTGGGGCGGAGGAGGACTTGAGGCTCCCTGGCGAGCTGAGGCCCAATGGCCCATGTGATGGTGTTAGGAGGCAGGGTCTGTAGGAGGTGGGGTCTGTAGGAGGTGGTGAGGCATGGAAAGGATGAAAGTCCCTACACCCAGCCCTCAGCAGCAGAACTCTCACTCTCCCACCCTCCCACCCTCCACGCGAGGACACGGCAGGGAACCTAGGGCCCTCACCAGACCCCAAACTTGCCCAGGCCTTGGTCTGAGACTTTCAGCCTCGAGAACTCTGAGAAGTTTCTGTCTTCATGAATCACCTGCCCTTCAGGAATCAGGGAATCAGGGACTGTCACAGCAGCACAAGGCCCTTGACACAGGCCACTGCAGAGACCACAGCCTGCCCATCATCAAGGACTGTCACAGCAGCACAAGGAACTCGGCACAGGCCACTGCAGAGACCACAGTCTGCCCATCATCAGGGACTGTCACAGCAGCACAAGGAACTCGGCACAAGCCACTGCAGAGACCACAGCCTGCCCGGGACCCCCGAGCCAGCCGCCCACGGCCACTGCAGAGACCACAGACTGCCCGGGACCCCCAAGCCAGCAGCCCATGACCAGGAGAACAGGGTCTGCAAATGCACATGCCCCAGCCAGGCACGGTGAGGAGGTGAAGGGCATCAAACCCACACCCAGCCGTGCACCCCAGGGCCCTCTGCCCCATGAGCTGCACACCAGCCCCCCAGACTGGGAACGACCAGGCCGGGACCCTTCCTAGGGGTGCTCAGCCCATTCTTGACCAGCCACCCTAGCCCTGCACAGAACTGTGTGGGACCCTGAGGGTCCAGAAGAAATGGCCAAGGTAGGATGCGAGGTGGCCGGAGGAGGGCAGGCCAGGAGCTCATTACTGCACCAAACAACACTAGGGGGAGGGTGGGCATTTTCTATGGTACATTTCAGATGTGCCAGAGCCCACTGGCGGCCACCTTGGCCGGCTGACAGGCACCAGCTGCAGGAGTGGTGGGTTCCGGCCATGCCAGCAAAGAGGGCATCGCCGCCCCGGGGCAGGCGGGCAGCACGTGCTCCCAGTACGGTGCCCACGGCGGAAAGCACAGCCCTCAGGGTGTAAGGTCCTTGGTGCCACCATGAGCGACTGCAGACGCCCAGACCGCGGGACACACCACAGAGAGGCCAGCACCACAGAACAGCAGCCCCACCCCTCAAAAACGTCAGGGAGACAACACAGAGGAAGCTCCAGATGACAGAGACGGCCAAGTGCACGCACGACCTCAGACTTTCTTTTTCTAGAGACCGTGTTTGGGCCAGTTGGTGAGATCCGAAAAAGATATCTCGTGTGTGATCATTAACTCCCTGCTTTTGGGGACTGCACTGCAGAGATTCTGAAAGAAACGTGCTTGCCTTTAGGAGACACACCTGTGAGGGGGACACCACTCGGCTGCTTCTTCCCAACCGTTCAGAAAAAACGTGAGAGTGAAAGATGGAGACCTGGGGCGGGGCGGGGAGCAGGAGGGACACGGCCAACACGGCAGGAGGTTGGTATTTGGGCAACGAAGGCCAAGGGCGGGTGAGTGTTCTCCACACTGGTCTTGCAACCTTTCTGAAATCTGAAGTTCCATGAAAATCAGGTTAAAATAAAAATTACAAATACATTCAACTAAGAAAATACGTCTAGGTGTCTTTCCAAGATGAGCCCCATCCAGGGCCCTTCTCCACTCCTCTCCCATGTTTTCAGTGGATTCCTGCTCAGGCCCTTTGTCTGGACATAATGGCCGACTGTTTACACAGAGATCAGCGGTGACTGGCGAGTCTTTCTGGAGTCAACGGAAGATGAAGGACCAGAAGCCTGGTACAGCTGTTCTTAGAGGGAGGGAGGGAAGGAAGAAAGGAGAGAGGGACAGAGGAAAGGAGGGAGGGAGGGAAGAAAGGAGTGAGGGAGGGAGAGACCCGAGGGTTTCAGGTTCTCCCTCCCACGAAGCCAAGCCCACAGACAACCTTGGACAAAGTCACAGCTGCTTGGGTTCAAGTTTCTCTTCCCCGCAGGAAGGGTGCGTGGCTCTGGAGGCTGAGCCCTGCCTGCCCTTCTCCACCAGGAGGGCAGCTTGGGGCTCCACTGCTCGGCCCACATCCCTTGTGGAAAGCACGGGTTGACTGGTGGTTGGGGTCTTAGCATGTAACTATGTTTTCGTTCAGCAAGCAACCACTGTTTATCTGAACTTCTACGAACTGTGCAGGTAGGAAAAATGTGTACACAGCAAGCACGCTCACTCAAACCAAGGAGACCAACATCCTTCCCGTCACCTCCAACACTCCCAGCAGCAACGACCACTGCTCACCTCGGTGTCTCCTCTGCAGAGCCTGCTTGGGAAGATGGCAACACCTATCAGGCCCCAAGGACACCCCAAAAAACACACACGCAAGCCTCCTACAGGCAATCTATGCAGCTGGAAAAAGGCACTAGCAACAACTTGTTCAAGTTGGATGACTATCGAGCAATTCATTAAACTTAGAAAACATAACCATGTAACCGCCACAGGGTCACACCTGGGATCCGTGTGTCCGACTGTGCACCAGCGGCCTCACGACAAAGCCCCACACCTGGGGACAACGAGGCGTGAGTCTGTCCTTTCACTGCTTACTAAAGTAACACAGATGATGAGTCCAGAACACAAAGACGCACAGAAAAGGGGGACGGAACACGCCAGCGGGATATGGCTGGTCCTCCCACGTGGGGACTGCACTGAACACATGAGCATGTTCTACCAGCCACCAGCACGTTCTTGTTACCAAAAGCAGCCTCAGACCATGACTACAACCTTCGAGCCTTTGAAGAGAACGCGTCTCCCCTCGCTTTCTTAAGAGCGTCGCTTGGTCTCTGTGGAGGCCATGGCAAGCGTGCTCTCAGCAGGACGAACGTGCCCACTCGGGAGACGCACAGACATTTCCATCTAAATGGTTAAAACAGCCAGGTCTGACCCGAACCAAGAGTGTGTCCCAGGGGCGTCATGGCCTCAAACGCCACCCCAGTCAAGAGACTTTGTTAAAAATCCAATGCCCCTCTAACCCTCTGCACACCCAGCTGCCTCTAACCCTCTGCACACCCAGCCCCCTCATCTAACCCTCTGCACGCCCAGCCCCACCTCTAACCCTCTGCACGCCCAGCCCCACCTCTAACCCTCTGCACACCCAGCCCCACCTCTAACCCTCTGCACACCCAGCCCCACCTCTAACCCTCTGCACACCCAGCCCCCCCTCTAACCCTCTGCACACCCAGCCCCACCTCTAACCCTCTGCACGCCCAGCCCCTCATCTAACCCTCTGCACACCCAGCCACTTCTGTAATCCTCTGCACGCCCAGACCCTCATCTAACCCTCTGCACACCCAGTCACCTCTGTAAACCTCTGCACACCCAGCTGTGTCCCTTGTGCTCCCCTGGCCTGGACTTGGACATCGGCAGGCCTGGCTGCTGTGAGGGCAGCGAGTTTTCCTCTGGCCGAGCCCCGCCTGTGTTTTGGGGATAGGGCCACTTGTCTGGGATGGCACCTCCTCCCTCGTCATTCTGCACGTTCATGATGACCGGAAGGCTCCTCAGAGGACAAACGGACACACAGGAACGACGTGGCATGCAGGAGGGTGGGACGGGCAGGGTTCTTGCTGGGCGGCCCACAGTGTCTAACCCTCAGGGCAGGCCTCGGCGATGCCCCTGCCCAGGCGCCATGCACAGGTGGCCTCTGCCAGGCTGGGTGAAGCAGGGGCAAGGGATGGCCCAACAACCCAGATCAAGTGTCCCCAGCCAAATCCCACCCTGTGGGCCAAAGAGCAGCACCCAGACCCCGCGTGCCCTCAGGCAGGAGCAGGGCACAGACATCAACCCAGCCCCGACCTGGTCCATCTCCCCTGTGGGACGGCAGGGCCCCGACCTGGTCCGTCTCCCGTAGGGGATGGCGGCGCCCCAACCCGGTCCATCTCCCCTGGGGGACAGCAGGGCCCCGACCCGGTCCATCTCCCCTGGGGGACGGCGGCGCCCCAACCCGGTCCATCTCCCCTGGGGGACGGCAGGGCCCCGACCCGGTCCATCTCCCCTGGGGGACGGCGGCACCCCAACCCGGTCCATCTCCCCTGGGGGACGGCAGGGCCCCGACCCGGTCCATCTCCCCTGGGGGACGGCAGGGCCCCGACCCGGTCCATCTCCCCTGGGGGACGGCAGCACCCCAACCTGGTCCATCTCCCCTGGGGGACGGCGGCGCCCCGACCCGGTCCGTCTCCCCTGGGGGATGGCGGTGCCCCGACCCGGTCCGTCTCCCCTGGGGGACAGCAGGCATCTTGGCGGGTCAGAGGATTGATCCTGGTTCCGGTCAGGACACAGAATGAGCCACGGTACCGACCCCCACCTCACTCGCCTCCTCAGAAGACAAACCCATTTCTGATTTGTCTCCACATTTAAGGACTGAAATGCTCAACTCACCTCACAGAAACCCCTGTAAAGGCCTGCTCCTTTCACATTTTACATCACAGCAGTGGCCTGCCCAGGACAGCTTAGAAAGGCTGACTCAGGAATCTCAGTTCGTGCCAAGCTCATGGTCTCCCGGAAACCAAGTGCAGCAAAACTCGGGACACCTTAAAACCATGCGACCAGGGGCTGGGCGCGGTGGCTCACGCCTGTAATCCCAGCACTTTGGGAGGCCGAGGCAGGGGGATCACGAGGTCAGGAGATCAAGACCATCCTGGCCAACATGATGAAACCCTGTCTCCACTAAAAAATACAAAAAATTAGCCAGGCATGGTGGCGGGCGCCTGTAGTACCAGCTACTCGGGAGGCTGAGGCAGGAGAATGGCGTGAACCCAGGAGGCGGAGCTCGCAGTGAGCCGAGATCGCGCCACTGCACTCCAGCCTGGGCAGAGCGAGTCTCTGTCTCAAAAAAACAAAAACAAAAACAAAAAAAAAAACATATGACCAAACAGTCGGGAGCGATGGGAATGGCCCCTTCACAAACACCACGGTCCCCTCCGGCAGGCGTGTGGGGCAGGAATGTGGAGCAGGAAGTCCAGGGTCCCCCAGGCCTGGGCCGCTCCACTTCGCACCCTGATGGTGCGTGATGGTTCCTGTTATCACTGAGAAACGTGATCAATAAGGCTTTAAAAGAAGGCTCCTTCAGCCAGTAGCATCCAGGGCGAGAAGTAGCAGCCACGGCATTTCAACCCTCTCCTCCCACCAGGCCGGCTGGGCTCCCACACGCCTCAGAAGAGAACAGCGAGGCGAGGCGGCCGCTCAGGAATTTCCCCTTGAAGGAGACTCGGGCGGATGTCTGCAAATAGCTCATGAAGCCCGTGAATCATCCACGAATGTCCCTCGCCCTCGGGCAGCATCAGGACAGCAGGGGCTGGTACCGTCCACGCTGCCTGTTGAGGCTTGTACGGTGCTTCATTCTGCAGACGCGCTGTCAGAATTAAAAATCTACAGGACCCGGCCAGAGTCACTGGGAAAGAAGCCCCTGTAAAGGCCGCCTGGACCCTGGGCCTCCTGCAGCCGCTTGCTGTCATCTGTCCTTCCACAGCCTTTCAAAGGCTGAATGGTCTCACAGCAGCCCCCAAATCCACAGCACGGCAGGCCCCAAAGGCAAGCCCATCTGCAGATCCAACAACCGGAACCCAAACCAGACCCCAAACCCCGAACGAGGGTCCAGAAGCCTGGCTGGGGTGGGAGAGGAAGGTGAGCTGCACTCATGGGTAACGGAGGAGGAGACGGCGCCGTGGGGAGACTGCACCCAGTCCTGCTGACGCATGTGCCCAGACACCGCCTACAGGGAGGGCGCCTGTCCTCTGGGGTCTTCCTCCCCGGAACACCCAGCCACAGGCTACCACGAGAGAAAACGCCAGACACCTCCCAACTGAGGGGCGTTCTCTGAAATGGACCAGGACTCCCCAAAACTGCCACAGTCACCAAAAAAAGAAAGTCCAAGAAACCGTCACAGCCAAGAGGAGCCCAAGGCGGTGCAGGAACTCGGTGTCTGTCACATTGGATCCTGGACGTGTCCTGGGACAGAAAAGGACACCAAAGGACACCGGGAAACAGGAGATGAAACACAAGCCTGGAGGGGTGTGGTTCTGCGTGGTGAGCACCCACCAGGAGCCCTCAACGAGCTGAGCCCCCCACCACCCATGGCCACTCCCCTACAGCTGTGTGCACTGCCCTCCTGCTCCGTCCATCCCAACATCTTCCCAGCTCTGGGAACAGCCCTGGCCTCGGCCCGTCTTATGCCTGGGAACAGCCCGTTTCAGTGCCTTCTCCCCAGAGGCCCTTCTTCGCTCACCTGCCCCAAGCGGCCCTAGGCAGCTGGCACTGGGTGGACCTCCCTGCCTACCTGTGCTGGGACAGGGCCTTGACCACTGCCACCAGCGCCCATCCCTCCAGGTTTAAAGCAATTCCAGCAGCAGCTCTGCTCACAGCTTGTCTGGTGTCTTCATGAACCCCATGCACCAGGCTGACCTATCCCCAGGGGCCAGGGTCTCAACAGGACCTGCCCCAAGCAGACAGGCCCTGGACTGACGGCGTCTGGCCAGCAGGCCCAGCCTGGGTCCAGGCCCCAGAACCATGGCCTCTGGTGGGCCCCTGAGACCTTGGAGGAGCCCTCCCAATAGCCAGCAAATGCCGACAGCCGGTGGTGGAGAACCAGACACACTAGGCTGACCGATGCCGCTCCCCTCCTCAGCCATGAAGGCAGCGAGGTCAAGCCCTGGCCTGGAGAGCTGGCCATAGGTCAGTTTTTTCTCATCTTGTTTTTTCTACCTCTTTATTACGAAAACGACCCCAGGTAAGCAAGTGGGCAGACATCCTGTGCACCCCCACAGGTGCTATCCACACACAGATCCACCCCACGGACGCATGTCACAGCACACAGTGGCCACCACCGCCCCTGCCCGGCCTCCAGCCCCCGACACTGACCAGCCTTGTGGCCCTCTGGAGCCGCTTTGCTGAGTTTTCTCTGGCTGCGGCCACCTGGGCAAGAAAACATCTATCTGCTAAGCATTAACAAAGGCCTGTCCCTGCTCACCGGACCTACCAAAAGCCTCCCACCACTTCCCCAGCTCCCTCCCTGCCAAGCCCCCCAGCCACAGAGGCAAGTTCTGGTCTGTTTTTCACTCTAGATTAGTTTTCCGACACCTTATCAACACAGTGAATGCAGACTCTGTGGTCAGTAAGCAGATCCTGATGGGCTGGGCCCTTGGGGAGCAGCCTCCTGGGCTTGTCCAACCAGGCTGTGTCCCCACTCTGAGAGCGAAGGAGGTGGCTGCAGATGGAAGAGTGAAGACCAGACACACAAGTGTCCCGGCCAGAGGAAGGGCAGCCCCTCCAGCCAGAGAGGCAGCGAGAGTCTGCGTGTCAGACCCCTGACCCATCCCGATCCAGGCCTGGGAAGTGCCTTCATGGGTAGTATCTGCAGGGAGAAGCTGGCCTAATCCCCTCTGAGATCGCGATGCCTCCACCAGCCTCCCCATCTCCAGGCACAACCTCCTCCCTTTCTCAGTGGCTCATCCCTCCCCGTCTTCCTCCTGCGTTTTGGGACTTTACAGCCATTCCCGAAAAGGGCTCCAGGAACGTCCTCTTAGAGCTGGAAGCAGCTGACAGGCAGGAGGGGCTGCGAAGCTGGAGTCAGGTCCGGCAGCCTCCGCCCCTTCCTGCCCTCCAGCGTGGGTGGTCTGTCCAGCTCCTCAGCCCTGCAGAGCAGTGGCAGGCGGCACAGGACCTGTGCACACAGAGAGGTGCCAGGCCTGGGGCAGGGGACAAGCAGGTCCAGGCTTCCCAGCTCCCTGCACTCCGGGAGGTGCTCAGGCCTGGCTCTGTGTGTCCCCTGGGTCCAGGGGGCCACCCTCCCCTGGAGCCACAGGGACACCTGCAGCAGAATGAGTCCCACGTAGTGACCCAGTGGCATCAGCCCACGTGGCCTCTGGGAACAGCCCGAAACTGAATGGACATAGGAATACCCCCTGCCCACACCACTGTCTAGAGGCCGGGCTCCCTGTGAAGACGCAGACCCAGGAGCACTCCCCCACCCCCACCGCCTGGAGGCCGGGCTCCTGGTGACGGCGCCAGGCACCGAAGTACAGTGTGTTTCAGTTCCAGGACCCGAACACCAGCTGATGACCCCTGACCCTTGCCCTCCCTCTGCCCCTCACAGTTTGTGCTGCGTGGGCCCTAAAATCCAGAACCTGAGGCTCTCAGGGTCACAGGATGAGAACCGCCCAGTGTTCAGGCTGGGACCCGGGGGTTTCAGGTAAGCACTCAAGCTTCCAGCACAAGTTTCTGGCTAAAGCAGTGCTGCCTTCTGAGACAAAAACAGGCCCTTCATCACCCATTCCCGAAGGGCCCTCCTCCCAACGGTCTGTGCAGACACCACTGCCAGCATCCTGTAAACCAGGAGAGCCCGGGAGATTCCAGCTCACCGTAAGAGGCACCGGGAGCAAGGAAGCCTGGCTGGAAGGTCCTGGCAAGCTATGGCCAGACACACATGAACACACGCCACACAAAACACACACTCACACACACACAGACTTGCATGGGTACGCATGCACAGACAGGCACTTCCACGTGCACACGCAAACATGCTCACACGTAAGACACTCTCCATACCCGTACTCACACGCACACATGGTACCCCACTCATCCATACACACAACACTCACCTCGCAAACCTGCACACGCACCTGTACTCATGTGTGCACACCCACACCACAGTCACAGTCACACACAAACAGCCGCACATACACGTGTACACACACAATCTGCAGCACACACATCTGCAGAAAGTCCCAGGGCCTACAGCCCCCAGACTGCACCACCCATGGGGCGGGGTGCCCAGAACACAGGCACACACTGGGACCACAGTCCTTCCATCTAAAGGACACGCCTGCTTGCGGGAAGGCGGCCTCGGGTGAACTCACTTCCCGAACCCTCTGTCAGGTAGCTGTTTGCTGGTCCTGGTCCAGCCTCCTCCCTTAGCAGCCTGAGTGACGTCTGAGCCATGGAGGGGCCATGGGGTCCCCTAGTGCCAGAGGCTCGGGGCCCAGGCAGCCTGCAGGGGCAGAGACGAAGGAAGGCGGGAGAGGCAGGGCCCCAGCGCACCTGCTGGGCCCTCCCAGGGCAGCTCCCGTTACAGGCTTCATCTGGGCTGAGGTTGGGACCCTTGGTGGCGTGGAGGGGACCCAGGAGGGGCCTGGCCTGGCGCGCTTCCCTCCTCTGATTTCCACTCCACTCAATCCCTCCCCAGTGACTGCCAGGGCGTCTCTGAGCCTCCCTGAAAGCCCAGGCCCAACCCGCTGGCGCCAGAGGTCTGCAGACAGAGCCAAGGAGACTAGAGGTCATGGCCACTGCCACCCTCGTGACAGGCTGGCTCCTGGCAAGGGAAACTGAGGCACGGAGCAAATGTTCAAGGATCACTTTAACATCCTCCTCGCGAATGCACGTGTACAAGGTGAACATCCCCTGTGCACTGGGTCTAAATGGACAGGAATGCTGGGAGGGCCAGCGGGGCTACCCCACCATGAGGACGGCTCCAGGCCATGGCAGACACACCAGCCAGACACGCCAACCTGCGTGCGGTTGTCCATGGCCAGCCTTGAGCTCAGGCCCCAGCCCCCTAACTTCCCAGAGCCACTGGAACCAGCACAGTGGATGGCAATCTGACTCCAGGGGTCAACACAGGCCTGGGCAGGGCCCACTCTCATCCCAGAGCTCAAGACCACTCCCTGCAGAGGCAAGCTCCCTCCCCAGCCAAGCCCCCCAGCCACAGAGGCAAGTTCTGGTCTGTTTTTCACTCTAGATTAGTTTTCTGACACCTTATCAACACAGTGAATGCAGACTCTGTGGTCAGTAAGCAGATCCTGATGGGCTGGGCCCTTGGGGAGCAGCCTCCTGGGCTTGTCCAACCAGGCTGTGTCCCCACCCCAAGAGGGAAGGAGGCAGCTGCAGATGGAAGGGCGAAGACCAGACACACACAAGTGTCCCGGCCAGAGGAAGGGCAGCCCCTCCAGCCAGAGAGGCAGCGAGAGTCTGCATGTCAGACCCCTGACCCATCCCGATCCAGGCCTGGGAAGTGCCTTCATGGGTAGTTTCTGCAGGGAGAAGCTGGCCTAATCCCCTCTGAGATCGCGATGCCTCCATCAGCCTCCCCATCTCCAGGCACAACCTCCTTCCTTTCTCAGTGGCCCACCAGGGAGGTGCGTGTGGGGTTCTGAGAAAACCCCAGAACGCAGGAAACAAACCACCCTTGATTCACACGTGATTCAGACACAGCACTCTCCTCCCCACAACTGTTTCCTCAAAAAGAAACTGCCCAAGGAGAGAGCGGAAACAGGCACGGGCTGGCAGCCTGGGGGGTCCTGCGTCACAGCCCAGGGCCGCAAGCACCTCAGACCCTGAGACCTCTGCAACAGCAGCACACACCCCTCCCCGCAGGGATGAGGTCCTGCAGTCACCCACCAGCCAAAGGGGACCCTGCTGTAGGCCTGTTCTCCGGCACTCCCGGCCAGAGGCTCCAGGACCCTTGGGGAGTCAGCAGCCACAAACAAGGGAAGAGGCAGGGCCTGGACAGCATGGCCAGCCAAGCAGCTCATCGTTCAGGCTGCTGCATCGAAGCCAGAGGTTTATCTTCACAGAACAGGCCTCTGCCCCCAAAAGGGAGTTTCCCTCCTCTTCACAAAGGAAAGGTATTAACCCTTTGTGCTCTGCCCTTGTCCCTGGGCGGCACTTCCCCAGCCTCTGAGAAGGAAGACCAAAGAAGACCAGGCCCCGTGTCAGTTACCAGGAGGGCCCCCAGTCATCTGTTCACCAGGCCCCAGACGGCCCCAGCCCAGCCCAGTGCCCTGAAGACCAGCTGATCCACTCCTGAACGCCGTCCACACCCAGCCCCGCCAGGCTCCACAGGGTTCCCAGGCCCCACAGGGAGCAGTCTGCCGCTCAAGGCCCCGGCGGGTCTCACACTCCCCAGCACCCAGGGACTCCTGCCCCACCCACCACGTGGCCGTCACAAAATGACTCTGGGAGCCACCCCCAGAAACACTCAGCTGATGGAGCTGGTTGAAATCAAAAGCACCCAGCCAGGAACTGTGGTTAATACTTAACATCAAACATCAAACTTTGCCCTCCAGACCTCGGTCTAAGGCACAGCTTAGAAAATTCATATTCCGGCCAGATATGGTGGCTCACTCCTGTAATCCCAGTGCTCTGGCCGAAGTGTGCAAACTACTAGAGGCCAGGAGTTCAAGACCAGCTTGGCCAACATGGCAAACCCCATCTCCACTGAAAATATAAAACTTAGCCAGGCGTGCTACTGCACGCCTGTGGTCCCAGCTACTCGGAAGGCTGAGGTATGAGAACTGCTTGAACCTGGGATGCGGAGATTGCAGTGAGCTGAGCTTGTGCCACTGCACTCCAGCCTGGGTGACAGAGCAAGACTCTGTCTCAAAAAAGAAAAAAAAAAAAGAAAATTCATATTCCAACAGAGATGTAACAGGAGAGCCCTCCGGGCAGCCGGCCAGCCCCACAGAGGCAATCGATCACTGGTGTGCCAGCTCCACTCGTGCCCTTCATGGCTGGGATGTCCCCCTGAGCTGACCTCCACTCCCAGTGCTGTGCCCAGCGGTGCCACATCAGGGTCTGTCTGCAGTGCCCGAGGACGGCAGCCCTGGGACGGCTCGCTGGTCCAAGGTATGGAAGGAAAACAGGATCTCAGGACCAAACCCACTAAGTCTCAGGCAAGAGTCATGCTGGGAAATGGGTCACGCAACCTGCCTTCTGTTTTGTTCCTGTGTAGGAAGCTACACGCCTCCCTCACATTTTGGGGCCCACAAGATCCTTACGCTAAAGCAGTTGCAACAAAACTCACCCTGACCGTGGAAACGACAGCTCATCCTCATGGTGCGGGACCAAGGACAGAACCAGGAGTTGTTGCTCTGCTCGCCAGAGGCAAACGCACACCTGAGCACTTCGCGCACCCCGTAGTGACTGAGTCGTAGGTAAATGTGCAGATTCACTGAGTGTGAGGCATGAGGGGTTCTTCCTCTACCCCCACGTGTGACACACGGGTTCAGTGAACGCTGATCAAATGCCGCCTGCCTCTTATCTGCCCTCCCTCTTCTTTCTCTTTCTTTCTTCCCCTAATACGCACGCTTTACCCTCTGAATATTCAAGTTCCCAGCCTTCTTTGAGAAGAAAAGCCCGGACCACAGAAGTTTCCCGTGGTTCTGTGCTACGCACATCCTTAACCTTGGCAAATAAACCTCTCAAGTGATTGAGGCCCACCTAGGTCGCTTTCTGTGATTTCAAAGGCCACCCATCCCCCATGCAGGAGCCTGAGCCATCTGGGAATCCCTGGGTCAGGTCCAAGGAGCTCTGTAGGACGCGGCCCCACGTCCAAAGGGCAGAGGCCCTGACAGAGGTGACTTCACTCCTGCCAGGCATGAGGGGAGGACAGCCCCCAACTCACCCTCAGGGTCCCTCAGGTGCCTCTGCCTGACTCCAGCCTGCCTGGCAAGGTCTCCGACATTCACCGATCCCCAGCAAGCCTGGGGCTTCAGCCCCGACCAGCCCCCTGCACCAGGCCTGAGCACCTGGCCCGCCTCTTGGCACTGCCCTCCCAACGGCCATCCAGACCACAGGAGAGGCACCGAGAAAGTCACCCACTCTAAGGAGGGGATCTGGTGTCCAACACGAGACAGAAAACCACTGTGGAATCCGTTGGCCTCGCCCACTCCGAGAGGCCTGGGGAGCTTTGCAAGAGAGGAAATCAAGTCCACAAGGCAAAGGTCTCCTCACATGATCAGAGGCCCAGGAGCAGGTTCAGACCTGAACACAAGGCCACACCAAGAGGGGTAGCTGCTGGCCACTCACTGACGGGCCTAGCTCAGGGGAAAGGAATGGATATCCAGAGGGACACCCAATGCCATGTGACCCTCTGCTGCAGAGAAAGCCCCAGTCCCTGTCTACCCGCCACGGCACGCAAACACACACATACATGCACACACGTGCGCACGCACACACACATGCACACGCACACACGCACACATGCACACACACATGAGCATGCCCACAGCACACAGCTGTGTGAGAGCACAGTGCACTCATGTGTGCACACGTGTGTACATGCATGTGCACATATACGTGGTGCAAGCACATGACTCACACATGGATACACCTGCACACTCACAAGGCACACAGGTGCCTGCACACATGCGCCCAGCCAGCTGATCGAAGGCACCACGCTTTACCGCATGCCTGCTAAGGAGGGCCTCTTGCCTGGAGACAGCCTGGGAGTATGTCAGGCGCAGGAGGAAGCGCAGGCCCCAGCCTAGATGCCCAGCAGCCACCACCTTCCTGTGTATCTTTTGTTTCCTTTGGTTTCAAAAAGGGAAGCTGATACACAAAATGCATGTCTCGTAGCCTCCCTGCCTGCCCACCACATATCCGTGACCATCCATACCCACAAGGTGGTGCCCAGCTGCTGCAGGGGTTCCCAGGCACAGCCACAGGGTCAACGGCCTGCCTGTCACCTCCTGCTCCGACTGCCTCCCGTGTCTGTCGGGAGCGCCCTCCTGAAATCTGGGGACAATGAGAGCTGTCCGTCCCTACTCAGAAGGACAGAACCCGGACGCTATGGGCATGGTCCCCCCATGTAATGCATGATCCCCAAGTCCCTGCATCCCCAAAGGGGACCCCAGATCAGTGCAGCCGGCGTGCACCGTCTCGCCATTCCCAAGGCCAGTGCAGAGCATGGCACCCAGCACCCAACAGGCAAGGAGGCCCAGGACGGCCTTCTGAGTAGGGACGGGAAGTGGCAGCTCTTGTTGTCCTAAGATTTCAGGAGGGCACTCCCAACACAGACACGGGAGGTAGTTGGAGCAGGAGGGACAGGCAGGCCACTGACCGTGCGACCAGGCCTCTGTCAGCGGCCAGGGGCAGAGGGAGGCGAGACCGCCCCTGGACAACCAACATGAGCTCAGCCACAGTGGAAAATCTCAGAAACGGCACCCAAAGAGGGAAATGGCGCCCGAGCCAGGAAGAAGCTCCCGGCAAACCCGAGAGAGCCCCAGCTGCGGGTGGGAGACTTGGGGGTGCCAGGCAGGACCCACGCTCTCCCAGCCCAGGGAGCCCCGGACATGTGGACGTCCCTCCTAGAGAGTGGGTGGCCCGGGCCTGCGGGGCCTCGCCGGAGGCTCTGCACACTGCACCTTCCAGACAGGCCAGGGCACCGGCCAGCCCTCCCTCCCCACCCCTCCCACGGTCTCCTGGGTCCCGACACCCCTGGACGCATCCATATAACCTGGGAAGGAGCGAGTCTACCCTGATGTAGTCACGGAGGAAGAGTGGGCTCCCCCAAGTCAGTTATAAAACCCAACCCACCCTGAAGTTGGATGAGACGCAGCCGGCCCCCAGCAGTGTCCCCCCATCTCCTACTGAAGACGTAGCCAGCCCCCAGCAGTGTCCCCCCAATTCCTACTCAACACACAGCCGGCCCCCAGCAGTGTCCCCCCACCTCCAACTCAAGACGCAGCCGGCCCCCAGCAGTGTCCTCCCACCTCCTACTCGAAAAATCACCCCACTGAGAAACTGAGGGCTAACATGTCCCATCACTTCAAGACGAGGCATTTCACATAAAAATAAAACCAGGAATAAAAGCTGTGTCCGAAGAAGTGCTGAGGGCACAGTGCCCATCCTGAGAACAGGACACCTCCCGCAGAGGCTCCGCCAGAGGCAGCAGGGAAGCTGCAGGGGTCGGGGACAGGAAGCCCCTGGAGCCAGGCTGGGCAGACATGGCCTTGCTGGGTTGTGGGTCGAGCCAGGCAGCCTGGGCAGCAGCATTTAGCCCTCCTCCTCCAGAACCCCCAACCCGGGCTCAGGACGCCGAGTCCCCTGCTCAAGCTGGGGTGGCTCAGGACGCCCTCTCCACGCTCACCCAGCAGTGCCCAGGAGCAACCCACCAGGCCCCCCAAACTTGCTTCACCGTCACCCAGGCGCCAGCCCAGAAGTACCTCTATAGTACCTCCATGGACCATTCGGGGGAATGGCAATGGAGTCAGGAAGAGCTTGGGTGCCGGTAACTCCCGTGGCTGGACAGGTTTGGACCTGGTCTGTGACCTTGTGGCGTGGACCCCATGCAGCAGGCCTTTGGGAGCGGCTCCAGCTGCTGCAGGACCCCTGCCCCCGACCACCACCACCGCCACCAAAAAGCAAAGCCTGTGCCTCCTTCCCCAGGCTCTGTGCCCATCACGGGACTCCTCACCACACCTCTGTAGGCTGAAGATCAGGATGTGATCAAGTGGATTCCGAAGGGCAGCTGCATGCCCGTTACAGCCTGGCAGTGGCTGGGCACCGGGCCCTTTCTGTGGAAGAGGAAGCGTGGCCAGCACAAAAGCCCCAGGTGCAAGTTCTCTGCCAGTTCGGAGAAATCTCCCAAGTTCAGCTCACACCACAGGCCACCTTCAAGAGTGTCCAGTGGGCCGGGCGCGGTGGCTCAAGCCTGTAATCCCAGCACTTTGGGAGGCCGAGACGGGCGGATCACGAGGTCAGGAGATCGAGACCATCCTGGCTAACACGGTGAAACCCCGTCTCCACTAAAAAATACAAAAAATTAGCCGGGCGAAGTGGTGGGCGCCTGTAGTCCCAGCTACTCGGGAGGCTGAGGCAGGAGAATGGCGTGAACCCGGGAGGCGGAGCTTGCAGTGAGCTGAGATCCGGCCACTGCACTCCAGCCTGGGTGACAGAGCAAGACTCTGTCTCGGGAAAAAAAAAAAAAAAAAAAAAAAAGAGTGTCCAGAAGCCCACACCTGGCCCGTTCCCTCCTGTTTCCGATTTCATGAAGGGCCAGGGAGCCTCCTGACACGCCGGTAGCAGGACCTGAGTAGCAGGACCCGAGTGCGCTGGCAGGGCCACTGCCTCCCAGGCGGGCAGAGGCCCAGGGTACCGCTCAACAGCCTTGAGAGTAGAACAGACAAGAAAACGAACAAGCACAAAATTCCCTCTGGCTTAAGAGCAAAGGACACTTACAGTCTAGAGACAACAGTGAACCTGATAAGCCTTGAGAAAGGGCCGGCCAGGCGGGAAGACTTCTGAGTGCGTTTCGGGGGCGTTGCTATAAAGCTCACACAGAAAGACCAGGCCAGAGCCCACCCTCCTTGGTGCTTCCTGACTCAGCCCTGATGACTGGAGAGAAGGGGCTTGGACTCATGGACCCTGCTTAGCACTTCACCTGGTGTTGAGCCTGGCATCCAGCCTGACCAATTCCAAGATCTGGGCTGGCCTCCGTGCAGAGGAAGCTGAGACCACTCTTCACCCACCTTGGTGGGTGCCTTCACGGTGGGTCCCCACTCGTGTCCCTGGGTTCCTAAACTGCCTGGAGGGGATGTCTGGCCTTTCCTGCCCGGGATGGTGGGTTAGGAAGGATCTGGGGTCTGCCGCCGGACTTGTCCTTGGACAGACCTCACCTTCCTTCCTTCCACTTCCAGGGAACAGGGAGGCTGCCACCCACTGCATGAGACCCGGGCACATGCGGGCACGGGGTGGCGGCTGGACTGAGTCACCTTCTCAGAGACTCTGGAGGGAAGGGCCTAACAGCCTCCGCTTTCTAGATGGGGCTGAGATCCCGGGAGTAACTGGGATTTGGAGCCAGGATGGAGGGAACAGGGCTGGGGGATTTTCTCCCCAGTCCCATCCCCAACCCCCAGAGAAAGTGAAAGTGCTAGAAACCTCCAGATTCCCGGAACCGGGAGGACGCGGCCTGAACAAGGCCCCGGCGGCCGCCCACTCCCCAGCCAGGGCGCAGTCCTTCCTGTTCCGCCGCTGGGGGGTGGGCGGCTCCTCCAGGGTCAGGCGGGGGCAGGACGGGCCGGCCCGGGCTAGTGGGACAGGACGGCCGCGGCGCAGGGGAAGGGAGAGCGCGGGGGACGCAGGACGCCCCGACTCCCGAACCGCCCGGGTCTCCACCGCCACCCCTGTCCCACCAGGGACCACCCAGGGGCCCGGGCTCCCTCCGGAGGCGCGCCGGCCCCTCCCCGTTTCCATAGCTACCAGCAGCGGCGTCCACACCTCCGCCCCCGGTCCCACCCGAGCCGATGGTACCCGGAGCCTGGGCACAGCCCCTCGCCCGCCAGCCGTGCCACTAACGTGGGGTGGGGGCCCTCGTGGGGGTCCGAGAAGATCAGGAGGTGGGGGCGCGGGAAGGGGCGCCTCCTGTACCCCGGCCCCACCGCCGCGGCCACAGCCCCCACCGCGCCGCCCGCCTCCCCTCCCGGATGCAGGGCCCAGACCCGCGCTCCGGGCGCTCGGCCTTTGTCCGGCCAGGTGCGGCCGCGCTCACCCGGGCTGGGGCGCTCGGGCTCGGGGCCCTCGGGGGTGCCCGGCGCCTCGGTCCGCTCGGCCGCCTCGTCCCCGCCGCCGTCGGCGCGCGCCTCCACGGGCACCACGGTGAAGTTGGTGGGCATGGCTGCCTGCAGCCCACAGTCCCTGCCCCGGCCCGGCCCGCGCTGCGCCGCTCCCGCCGACGCCACGGGACTTGGGCGCAGGGGCGGGGTCCGACCGACCAGCCCCGACCGCCCCGCCCCGCCCGAGCCACGTGACCTCACCTGCTGGCCCCGCGGCCCCAAGAAAAGTTGGCCCGCGGCGGAGCTGGGCCAGGCGACTTCCCGCGGGGACCCCCAACCCAGGCTGCGTCCGCCCGACCGCCCCGACCCAGGACGCTGGGCCTTCGCTGCCT